>NW_028270183.1:18829098-19165661 GCF_037043375.1 Chiloscyllium plagiosum
GATGGGATAATAAATGCTGGCCTGGACAGTGGCATCCACATCCCTTAATTAAATTTTTAAAAATCCATCCTCCTAATTTCCACAATATCCATCCTACTGCTACTCCAAGTTACTCCCAAAGTTTACTTTCCTCATACCCTAACTCTCTGATAATATCCATCCTTCCAAACCCTCAGAATGTTATCCCTCTGTCACTGTAACTCCAGCAGTGACCATTTCTCCAGTAGCCTGTGTCTTCCACAAAGCTGGTACCATGCTCTAACCTTCCCACGCTAACTCGCAATCACTTGATCTATCTCTGACAGTACTCTCTGCCGGTTTCTTTTAGCAGTTAAGCAACAGAATGCATAATATACAATCAGCTGCTTCACACTTTTACTCTTCGCTGCGAGATTTCCGATGAAGAAGTAGGTTTGGCAGCTGGAGCTGTGCCAGGTGGGGTCTAAACTTCGAGATGGAGAAAGATCATTCATGTCCTGCAGCTTTGCAAAGTTTCACCAGCCGTTTCGATTCTCTGAGGGATGCAAAGCAAATTTCTCACACAAAGTCAGCCCGTGTACGTCGTGGGTGTTAAGAAAACACCCTTCCACACTTCCTCTCTGCAGTTTGCAATCTTTTTCCAATGCAGTTTCCAAATGTTGTTTTCTCCCCCCCACCCCCCCTCCCACAACCGAGCTTTTCTGTCCCCTTTCTGAAGTTTGTGTTGAGAAATCGAATTCAGGGTGATGAATTGTCCTTCTTTCCCTGATGGTTACATTTACAGATGCACAGGTAGAGAACCGTACAGTACAGAAGAGGCCATTTGGCCCATTGCGTCTGTGCTGATGAAAAGCTATTCGAACTGTTTACTAGTCCCACGTTCCCCCAACTGACCTGTAGCCTTGAATGTTATGATACTTTAAGTGTTCACCCAAGTGCTTTTTAAAGGTTTCAGTTTTTCCACCTCAACTACATTCACAGGCCATACTTTCCAGACCCCAACAACCCTCTGGGTGAAAGTATTTTACCTCAAACCCCCTCCTCTAAACCTCCTGCCCGTTCCTTACAATTCCACCCTCTTGTTACTGATCCTTCCAATAAGGGGAACTGCTGCTTCCTCTCCCTCCCACCATCCATGCCCCTCCATAATCTTACACACTCCTATCAGGTCCCCCCCTCAACCTTCTCTGTTCCAAAGAAAATAACCCGAGCTACTCCAGCCTCTCTCCGTCGCTGAAATGCTCCAATCCAGGGAACGTCCTGGTGAATCTCCTCTGCACCCCCTCCAGTGCAATCACATCCTTCCTGTAGTGTGGGGACCAGAACTGCACACAGTACTCCAGCTGTGGCCTCACCAATGTTCCCGTACAACTCCAACATAAACTTCCTGCTCTCATAATCTGTACCACAACTGGCAAAGGCAGATGTTACCCCTATTAACTTGTCCTGCCATCTTCAGGGATCTGTGGACCAGCACCCCAAGATATCTCTGTTCCCCTGAGCCTCCTAGCGTCCTGCCATTTATTGAGTGCTCCCTTGTCTTATCTTGTTCCAAAGTCCAACATTTATCAAGGTCAAATTCCATCTGACCAATCTGTCTATATGCTCCTGTAACCTAACCTTCTTCCTCGCTGTGACTTTCAAATCCAATTTCAATCAATTTCATCACAACCTTTCTGAAGAACGGTCACTGAACCCGAAACGTTAACTCTGTATTCTCTCCACAGATGCTGCCAGATCTATTGAGTTTCTCCAGCAATTTCTGTTTTTGTTTCAGATTTCCAGCATCCACAGTTTTTGGTTTTAACCTTAGAGGGAGGCTAGGATAGGACGTGTAGTGGGATGTTTCCTGGATAGGATAAACAGACAAGGTTGTTTCCCTGGAATGCGGGAGTTCATAACTTGAGGGCATAGGTTGAGAGTGAGAGGGGAAAGGTTTAAAAGGGACCTAAGGGGCAACATTTTCACACAGAGGGTGGTGTGTATGTGAAATGAACTGCCAGAGGAAATGGTGGAGGCTGATACAATTACAACATTTAAAATGCATCTGGATGGGTATATGAATAGGAAATGTTTGGAGGAATATGGGCCAAGTGCTGGCAAATGGGACTAGATTAGGTTCGGATAACTGGTTGGCATGGACAAGTTGGACCAAAGGGTCTGTTTCCATGCTGTACATCTTTATTACTATGACCTCAGAATATCTCACTGCTCTTGACTGCCAATGAAGGGAGACTGATAAGCAAGGTTAGATCTCATGGAATACAGGGAGAACTAGCCATTTGGATACAGAACTGGCTCAAAGGAAGAAGACAGAGGGTGGTGGTGAAGGGTTGTTTTTCAGACTGGAGGCCTGTGACCAGTGGAGTGCCACAAAGATCGGTGCTGGGTCTTCTACTTTTCATCATTTATTTACTTGATTTGGATGTGAACATAAGAGGTACAGTTAGTAAGTTTGCAGATGACACCAAAATTGGAGATGTAGTGGACTGCGAAGAGGGTTACCTCAGATTACAACAGGATCTTGATTCGATGCACCAATGGGCTGAGAAGTGGCAGATGGAGTTTAATTCAGATAAATGCGAGGTGCTGCGTTTTGGGAAAGCAAGTCTTAGCAGGACTTACACACTTAATGGTAAGGTCCTGGGGAGTGTTGCTGAACCAAGAGACCTTGGAGTGCAGGTTCATAGCTCTTTAAAAGTGGAGTTGCAGGTAGTTATGATGTGGAGGTGCCAGTGTTGGACGGGAATGTACAAAGTTAAAAATCACACCACACCAGATTATAGTCAACAGGTTTATTTGGAAGCACTGGCTTTCAGAGCGCTGCTCCTTCAAGAGGTGGTTGTGGAGTATAAGATTGTAAGACACGGAATTTATAGCTAAAGTTTACAGCGTGATGTAACTGAAATTATACATTGATAGTTTGACTGGATAGTTTGTTCAGTCCCTCATCTTTTAGAATGAACGTGTTGTTTTCAGTTCTTTCATATGTAAATGGAAGAACATTTAAAAGTTATATTCTCAAGTGAACTTAAACAATTAGTGTCATGTCGGCCCAGACAATACATTGAAGGTGTGAGCTGCTCTGTGTGAGACTGTCTGTGCCACAATGGCCAGACTAATTCTAATCTATAAAAAAATGGATTTACAGAATCTTACATGGATTCATGCAGTTTTTGAGCAAATTAAAATGTAATTCTGCAAGTACAAATTCATCCCACAAACTTATATGTGTATGTGTGCATGTGTGTCTGTGTGTGAGTGTGTGGAAAGTGCAATGGTGATCACCTATAATGTGACATGAACCCAAGGTCCCGGTTGAGGCCATCCCCATGGGCACTGAACCTGGCTATTAGCCTCTGCTCGGCAACGTTTCGTTGTTGCCTGTCCTGAAGTCCGCCGAGGAGGACGGTTACCCGAAGGTCCAAGGTCGAATGTCCTGGACCACTGAAGTGTTGTCCGACTGGGAGGGAACACTCTTGTCTGTTCATTGTTGTGTGGTGTCCATTCATCTGTTGCAGGCAGATAGGATAGTGAAGAAGGCGTTGGGTATGCTTTCCTTTATTGGTCAGAGTATTGAGTACAGGAGTTGGGAGGTCATGTTGCAGCTGTACAGGACATTGGTTAGGCCACTTTTTGAATATTGCGTTCAATTCTGGTCTCCTTCCTACTGGAAGGATGTTGTGAAACTTGAAAGAGTTCAGAAAATATATACAAGGATGTTGCCAGGATTGGAAGATTTGAGCTATAGGGAGAGGTTGATTAGGCTGGGGCTGTTTTCCCTGGAGCGTTGGAAGCTGAGGGGTGACCTTATAGAGGTTTACAAAATTATGAGGGGCATGGATAGGATAAATAGACAAAGTCTTTTCCCTGGGGTCGGGGAGTCCAGAACTAGAGGGCATGGGTTTAGTGTGAGAGAGGAAAGATAT
Source organism: Chiloscyllium plagiosum (assembly GCF_037043375.1). Taxonomy (NCBI): domain Eukaryota; kingdom Metazoa; phylum Chordata; class Chondrichthyes; order Orectolobiformes; family Hemiscylliidae; genus Chiloscyllium; species Chiloscyllium plagiosum. The sequence continues at coordinate 18,833,007 of NW_028270183.1, forward strand.
AAAAGAGACCTAAGGGGCAACTTTTTCATGCAGAGGGTGGTACGTGTATGGAATGAGCTGCCAGTGGAAGTGGTGGAGGCTGGTACAATTGCAACATTTAAAAGGCATCTGGATGGGTATATGAATAGGAAGGGTTTGGAGGGATATGGACCAGGTGCTGGCAGGTGGGACTAGTTTGGATTGGGATATCTGGTCGGCATGGACGGGTTGGACTGAAGGGTCTGTTTCTATGCCATACATCTCTCTGAATCTATGACTGTAAGTACTTTTGGAATGTCTTCACTGCCCCATTGTAGTCTACACAAGGAGAGATGTTGGTTTACCCTAATGGTCTTAGATTTAGTTCTCCAAAAACTCAAGCTAGTGGTCTCGAGTCAGGGGTTTGAATCCCACCATACCAACCGGTGAAATTTCAAATCATAAATACAGCATACAAAACTAGTCTTAACATTGGTAATTATAACCATATGATCTAAAGAAGACCGATACTGGACTTGAAATGTTAACTATTTCTCTCTCCATCAATGCTGACTTTCACCCGCATTCTTTACTCTTAAGCCCTAACCAATTGCTGGTAAAAATCCATCTCCTGTCCTTTTGGGAAGGGGTCCTGCTGTCTTACCCAGTCTGGCTTGCCGCAGAGCTGCAGCAATGTAATTGGTTCTTAACTGCTTTCCTCTCATGATCAATTATGGATACCTAACAAAGGCTGACATTGTCAGTGATGCTTACAACCTGAAAAAAAAGATACCTAAAATTTATTCACTCATGGGATGTGGGCATTGCTGGCTGGGCCCAGCATTTTATTGCCCGTCCCTAGTTGCCCCAGCGGGGTGAGCTGCCTTCTTGAACAGCTGAAGCGCCTGTGGTGTAGGTTGACCTACAATGCCCTTAGGGAGGGAATTCCAGGATTTTGACCCCCCGGCACTGACGGAACGGCGATATATTTCCAAGTCAGGATGGTGAGTGGCTCGGAGGGGAACCTGTGAGGTATGGTGTTCTTATGTATCTGCTGCCCTTGTCCTTTCTAGATGGAGTTGGCTGTGGGTTTGGAAGGTGCTGCCTGAGGATCTTTGGTGTACTTCTGTAGTATCTCTTTTGACAGGGCAGTGCCAGCAGAGATTTTCTGGACTGAGACTTGACCTCACAACTCTCTCAATCCAAATATATTACCCACTGAGCCACAGCTGACCCAGCCTATGTTGTTTCTCAGTGTGGTTGATCAACGGCCATTAAAAGAGTTTGGCACAATACCCGACCCCAATGCTCGCTAGTCACCAACCCATCCTCCAACTGTTGTGACCTTGCCACTGTCAGTCTCAAATATGTTTGATTTGTGACGGAATGTCAAACTGATCACCCTGCCTTACTGAGATCTCAGTTTGACCACATTACTGCAACATTAGGATACTGCAATCTGGGACTTCGAGGTCACAATGTGAGCAGACAGTGGGAACATTCTAACATGGCCAGCTCTCTGTACTGTGCTTGTTCCTTGCTTCATGAGTGGCTCAGTGGTTAGCACTGCAGCCTCACAGCGCCAGGGACCTGGGTTTGATTCCACCTTTGAGTGATTGTCTGTGTTGAGTTTGCAAATTCTCCCCGTGTCTGCATGGGTTTCTTTCAGGTGCTCTGGTTTCCTCCAACAATCCAAAGATGTGCACGTTCAGTGGACTGGCCGTGCTAAATTGCCCTGCAGTGTCCAGGGATGTGCAGGCTAGATGGGTTAGCTGTGGGAAACGCAGGCTTATGGAGTGGGGCTGGGAAGGATGCTCTTTGGAGGGTTGGTGTGGACTCGATAGGCCGAATGGCCTGCTTCCACACTGTTATGATCCTCTGACATGATGGGTCTATGTTGATACTGACAGGATGTGGCTCTCATGCTAATCTCTCCGCCCAACTACAAGGTATATCCAGGATCAAACGCCAGACTGAAGCGAGCGTATCATTTCATTCTGAAATTAATTTTCTCACCCAGACTAGGATTCTAATTGGCAAAAGAAGCAACAGCAACAAGAGAAAATTAATTTTAAGCAAAATCAAAGCATCACTGGCAAGGCCAGCATTTGATGCCCACCTCCTGTTGCCGGTGGGGGCATTTCTAAGAGTCAATCTCAATGCTGTGGGTCTGGATCTCCACCGCGTCTCTTCCACTTCCCGCTCCTCCGCCCTTGAGCCCCGCCCCTCCAACCGCCACCAGGACAGAACCCCACTGATCCTCACCTACCACCCCACCAATCTCCATGTACAGCGCATCATCCGCCGTCATTTCCGCCGCCTCCAAACGGACCCCACCACCAAGGATATATTTCCCTCCTCTCCCCTATCAGCATTCCGCAAAGACCACTCCCTCCGTGACTCCCTCGTCAGATCCACACCCCCCACCAACCCAACCTCCACTCCCGGCACCTTCCCCTGCAACCGCAGGAAGTGCAAGACTTGCGCTCACACCTCCCCCCTCACTTCCCTCCAAGGCCCCAAAGGAAACTTCCATATCCGCCACCAATTCACCTGCACCTCCACACACATCATCTATTGCATCCTCTGCACCCGATATGGCCTCCTCTATATTGGGGAGACAGGCCGCCTACTTGCGGAGCATTTCAGAGACCATCTCTGGGACACCCGGACCAACCAACCCAACCACCCTGTGGCTCAACACTTCAACTCCCCCTCCCACTCCACCAAGGATATGCAGGTCTTTGGACTCCTCCATCGCCAGACCACAACAACACGACGGTTGGAGGAAGAGCGCCTCATCTTCCGCCTAGGAACCCTCCAACCACAAGGGATGAACTCGGATTTCACCAGTTTCCTCATTTCCCCTCCCCCCACCTTGTCTCAGTCAAATCCATCGAACTCAGCACCGTCTTCCTAACCTGCAATCTTCTTCCTGACCTCTCCGCCCTCTCTGACCTATCACCCTCACCTTGACCTCTTTCCACCTATTGCATTTCTAACGCCCCTCCCCCAAGTCCCTCCTCCCTACCTTTTATCTTAGCCTGCTTTCCTCATTCCTGAAGAAGGGCTTATGCCCGAAACGTCGATTCTCCTGTTCCCTGGATGCTGCCTGACCTGCTGCGCTGTTCCAGCAACACATTTTCAGCTCTGATCTCCAGCATCTGCAGACCTCACTTTCTCCTCTAGAGGATTACAGGCAGGCGAGGAAGGAGCTCAAAAATGGTCTGAGAGCCAGGAGGGGGCACAAGAAAGGCTTGGCAGAATGGATTAGGGAGAACACAAAGGCATTTTACACTTATGTGAGGAATAAGAGAATGGTCAAAGAAAGAGTAGGCCCGATCAGGGATAGCATAGGGAATTTGTGTGTGGAGTCTGAGGAGGTAGGGGAAGCCCTAAATGAGTTTTTTTGCTTCTGTCTTTACGAAAGAAACAAACTTTGTAGTGAATGAAACCTTTGAAGAGCAGGTGTGCATGCTAGAATGGATAGAGATAGAGGAAGCTGATGTGCTGAAAATTTTGTCAAACATTAAGATTGACAAGTCACCAGGCCCGGACCAGATTTGTCCTCGGCTGCTTTGGGAAACGAGAAATGCAATTGCTTCGCCACTTATGAAGATCCTTGCATCCTCACTCTCCACTGGAGTCATACCTGAGGACTGGAGAGTGGCAAATGTAATTCCTCTCTTCAAGAAAGGAAATAGGGAAATCCCCGGCAATTATAGACCAGTCAGTCTCACATCTGTCGTCTGCAAGGTGTTAGAAAGGATTCTGAGGGATAGGAATTATGACCATCTGGAAGAGCATGGCTTGATTAAATGCAGTCAACACGGCTTTGAGAGGGGCAGGTCATGCCTCACAAACCTTAGAGTTCTTTGAGGATGTGACTAGAAAAGTTGATGAGGGTCGAGCTGTGGATGTGGTGTATATGGACTTTAAAAAGGCATTTGATAAGGTTCCCCATGGTAGGCTCATTCAGAAGGTCAGGAGGAATGGGATACAGGGGAACTTAGCTGTCTGGATGCAGAATTGGCTGGCCAACAGAAGACAGCGAGTGGTAGTAGAAGGAAAATATTCTGCCTGGAAGTCAGTGGTGAGTGGTGTTCCACAGGGCTCCGTCCTTGGGCCTCTACTGTTTGTAAATTTTATTAATGACTTGGATGAGAGGATTGAAGGATGGGTCAGCAAGTTTGCAGATGACACAAAGGTTGGAGGTGTTGTTGACAGTATAGAGGGCTGTTGTGGGCTGCAGCGGGACATTGACAGAATGCAGAGATGGGCTGAGAGGTGACAGATGGAGTTCAACCTGGATAAATGCAAGGTGATGCATTTTGGAAGGTTGAATTTGAAATCTGAGTACAGGATTAAGGATAGGATTCTTGGTAGTGTGGAGGAACAGAGGGATCTTGGTGTGCAGGTACATAGATCCCTTAAAAAGGCCACCCAAGTGGACAGGGTTGTTAAGAAAGCATATGGTGTTTTGGCTTTCATTAACAGGGGAATTGAGTTTAAGAGTCGTGAGATCTTGTTGCAGCTCTATAAAACTTTGGTTAGACCGCACTTGGAATACTGCGTCCAGTTCTGGTCGCCCTATTATAGGAAAGATGTGGATGCTTTGGAGCGGGTTCAGAGGAGGTTTACCAGGATGCTGCCTGGACTGGAGGGCTTACCTTATGAGGAGAGGTTGACTGAGCTCGGACTTTTTTCATTGGAGAAAAGGAGGAGGAGAGGGGACCTAACTGAGGTATACAAGATAATGAGAGGCATAGATAGCCAGAGACTATTTCCCAGGGCAGAAATGACTAACACGAGGGGTCATAGTTTTGAAGCTGGTTGGAGGAAAGTATAGAGGGGATGTCAGAGGCGGGTTCTTTACACAGAGAGTTGTGAGAGCATGGAATGCGTTGCCAGCAGCAGTTGTGGAAGCAAGGTCATTGGGGACATTTAAGAGACTATTGGACATGCATATGGTCACAGAAATTTGAGGGTGCATACATGAGGATCAGTGGTCGGCACAACATCGTGGGATGAAGGGCCTGTTCTGTGCTGTACTGTTCTATGATCTATGCAACAGCCTAGTGGTACTACTGCTAGACTGTTAAACTAGAGACCCCAGCAACGTTCTGGGGACCTGGGTTTGAATCGCACCACATCAGATGGTGTAAGTTGAACTCAGTAAAGTCTGGAATTAAGAACCTAATGATGAGCGTGAATCCGTTGCTAGTTGGTGAAAAAGCCTATCTGGTTCATTAATGCCCTCTGGGCAATTAGGGATTGGGGCAATAAACGCTGGCCTAGTCAATGATGAATAATAAAGGAAAAAGACTCCACTAATAATATCAAGCCAACGATGCATACAGTTGCTACGTGACCCACTCCATTAGTGCAGATAATGATCGATTAAGCTTGGGTTGCTTCTCAAGTTGCAGTATGAGCATACGCTGGTTCTGCCCTCAGCTTTATTCTCGAAATAAGATGTTGCATGTTTATTTTTGCCTTTGACACATCACACACCCTCACCAGTTTCTCAGCCTTCCACATTTAGAATCCATCGCTCAAAGACATCTGAGAGCGCGTGTACGTTTAACGCGAATACCCAACCTACCGATGGGCCAACCTTCATGAGACCTGAGGAGGTGACTGAGATAACAAAGTAGGGGGGAACGAGGGTCCGTTGGGTATTACTGTCAACACTATAACAGAGACAGAGAGTGCTGGAGAAACTCAGCAGTTCTGGCAGCGAGTGAAGAAAAGTCACACCAGACTCAAAGTGTTTCTCTCGCCACAGACTGGCTGAGTTTCTCCAGCATCCTCTGTGCTTGTGTTAGTAATTCAGATGGTGTTGCTAGGCATTTGGTGACATTTAGATTAAGTATATAAACTGGAATATAGACAGTGTGTGGGGCAACCATAGGAAGAAGATGATTAGAAATAGGAACAGGGGCCCCTTGGGACTGCTCCAACATTCAATAGGATCATGGCCGATCCAACGTTCCTCACGTTCACTTTCCCATCCTTTCCCCATAACCTTCAATTCACAATTGATCTAGAATCTATCTCAGCCTTGAACAATATACAAGTGTGAGACAGTGGCTCAGTGGTTAGCACTGCTGCCACACAGCACCAGGGACCCAGGTTCAATTCCAGCCTCACACAACTGTCTGTGTGGAGTTTGCACATTTTTCTGTGTCTGCATGGGTTTTCTCCGGGTGCCCCGGTTTCCTCCCACAGTCCAAAAGTGTGCAGGTCAGGTGGACTGCCCATGCTAAATTACCCATAGTGTCCAGGAATGTGTAGGTTCGGTGGATTAGCCATGGGAATTACAGATAGAGGGGTGGATCGGGGTTGGATGCCCTTCAGAGGGTTGGAGCAGACCTTCATGAGCTGAATGGCCTGTTTCCACACTATAAGGATTCTATGACTCTGTCCCCATGGCTCTCCCTGTGGCAAGGAGTTCCAAAGACCCACAACCCTCTGAGAGAAGGAAGTCCTCCTCATCTCAGTCTGAAATTGGTGCCCTTTATTCAGAGGCTGTGCCCTCTGGCCACAGACTCTCCCAATAGGGGAAAACATTCCTCTCATCATTACCCTGTCAAGCCCCTTAAGAATCCTCTTTGTTTCAATGAGATCACCCCTCATGCTTCTAAACGCTGGTGAGTAGAGCCCCACCCTGTTTAACTTTTGCTCGTAAGACAATCCCTCTACCAAGATCATCCGGAACTCGCCAATGAAATTACATTTTTCCATTAAGTAGGAAGACTAAAACTGCTCACGGGGTTCTCCAGACATGGTCTCAATGGCATCAAGTTCAGTTGCAATAAGACTTCCTTCCTCCTATACTCCAAATCCCTTGAAATAAGGGTCAACACTCCATGAGCCTTCCTGATTACCTGCTGGCCCTGTCTGCTAGCTTGCTGGGATTGGAAGGTTGAGTTTTATGGAAAGGCTGCATAGGCTGGGGCTGCTTTCCCTGGAGCGTCGGAGGCCGAGGGGTGACCTTATAGATGTTTATAAAATCATGACGGCGTAGACAGAATGGATAGTCAAGGTCTTTTCCCCAGGAAAAGGGAGTCCAATACGAAAGGGCACTGGTTTAATGTGAGAAGGGAAAGATTCAAAAGGCACCCAATGGGCAACTTTTTCATTCAGAGGGTAGTGCGTGTGTGGAATGAACTGCCAGAGGAAGTGGTGGTACAATCACAAAATTTAAAAAGCATCTGGACGGGTACATGAATAGGAAGGGTTTGGGAGGCAGTATGCTGGCAAATGGGACTAGATTAGGTTAGGGTATCTGGTTAGCATGGATGATTTGGATCGCAGGGTCTGCTTCCACGCTGTCCATCTCTACGCCTGTATGACTCTAGGGAGTTAGATATAGTTCTTACGGTAAAGGGATCAAAGGGTATGGGGTGAAAGCAGGATCAGGGGTTTGAATTGGATGATCAGCGATGATCATATTGAACAGTGGAGCAGGATTGACGGGTCAAAGGGACTAATCCTGTTCCCAGTTTTGATGCTTCTACGTTGAGTCAGTTCTGCCATTGAACGTGACTGTGGGTAATTTGACTGAACCACGTTTTTGACAATTCTCGACAGTCCAGCATACACTTGCCTTACCGAGAATCTAAATATACCTGTCTTCAAGAGACATGAAGGTTTTGCGTCCGCTTCCTTTTCAGGCAGAGGGTGTCAAAGATTCTCTCACCATCTGTGAGAGAAAATAAAACTCTGCACCTTTGCCTCAAATGTGCCAGCTCCTTCCTTTTAAATGGTGGTCATTGAGGGCTATTGAATCTTAACCTCCCCCTGATTGATGGAGCAAGTCACTCAGTCCAAGGGCATTTAGGAGTTGGCAATGAACGTTTGCCTTACCAGGAACACCCTCATCACATGGAAGGGTAAAAGGGAATACCCAGAGGACATGGTCATTCAGATCAGCTGATAATGCGAGGCATCGTCTGGTGGACATTAAAGATCCCATTGTGTTACTGAAAGAGAATTAGGGGCAGTTATCCCTACATCCTGACTCCTATTTATCTCTCAAACAATGTCATTACTGATCAATTGCCTGGTCACAGTTGCATTGCTGTTTTTTGGAGTTTGCAGTGCGTACATCGGCAGCCATGTTTCTCACAAGTGACTAACCATCGACAGTAGTTCACCTGTGGGTAGGTTACTTTTTGGAGGGTTGGCGTGGACCTGTTGGGCCGAAGGGCCCGTTTCCACGTTGTCGGGATTCTATCCGATGCCCCCCTCCCCTCACCATCACACATTCGTGACCCAGAAGGGTTTTACGACAATCAATTGCAGTTTCACAGTTACCATCTCCAGCCTTCAGTCCCAGGTGCACCACTTGAATTTGAATTCCAGCTGCGGTGGGATTTGAACCCATGCCCTCACAGAACAAAGCTAGATTTCCCAGCCCAGCCACACGAAGCCTGTCCACCTCCACAGCCAGCCTTGTCATCTCCCATCAGGATGTCACTTCAGCAAGAGTCCATGTTGATCACTGAGTGGGGAGGCGAGAAGGGATTTGCTGTGAGCTAAGACTCATTAGGGTGGCACGGTGGCTCAGTGGTTGGCACTGCTGCCTCACAGTGCCAGGGACCTGGGTTCGATTCTAACCTCGAGTGACTGTCTATGTGGAGTTTGCACATTCTCTCTGTTTCCTTCCACAGTCCAAAGATGTGTAGGTTAGGTGGATTTAGCTGTGCTAAATAACCCTGTAGTGTCTAGGGATGTGTCCAGGGTTTGCTATGGGGAATGCAGGTTTACAGGGATTGGGTGGGAATGCTCCTTAGAGAGCCAGTGCAGAGAAATGGGCTGAATGGCCCATATCTGCACTGTTGGGATTGTTTGAAAGACAGGGCAGGAGGGTTTGGGCAGTTTCTGAGGGGCTAGAATGTAGAAACCCTGAGGAGAGCAAGGAAGTTTCAAGCTTATGAAGGAACGAATGAAGATTTCCGTGGTGGATGAGCTGGAGTCGGGTGATTTGAGACGGCAGAATTAGACAGACTTAGTGATGGGGTAAACGTTACGCCTCATCGCAAGATCAAATGAGGTCCTCAGGTTGGAAAGACTGCAGGTTAATCACTGACCGTTGCCATGGAGATGGATGGCATTGGTAGTAAGAGAAAGGAGTATGGAGCAAATTAATGCAAACGTGGCCTCAGTGCATTGTGCAACCTCACGTCACACAAACACTCTTGTTTCTCACGGTATTATTGACACAAAACGCTCATTTGCATTCCAAAGTGTGAATTACACATTATCCTGCAGTAGAGTAAATTTCTCTTTCATCAGTTGCTGAACAGCACATTCTGCTCGCTCTCAGAAGGTGAGGAGGTGGTGGTGCAGTAATGGAGAATTAAATTCACGATAACCACCAGCTCCCACCTTCCCCTAGCAGCATGAGTCATAGCTGGAGAAACAACAGCACGGGGTTAGATACAGAGCAAGGGTCCCTCTACACTGTTCCCATCAAACACTCCCAGGACAGGGACAGCACGGGGTTAGATACAGAGCAAGGGTCCCTCTACACTGTGCCCATCAAACACACCCAGGACAGGGACAGCACAGGGTTAGATACAGAGTAAAGCTCCCTCTACACTCTCCCCCCACCAAACACTCCCAGGACAGGGACAGCACGGGGTTAGATACAGAGTAAAGCTCCCTCTACACTGTCCCCCCATCAAACACTCCCAGGACAGGGACAGCACGGGGTTAGATACAGAGTAAAGCTCCCTCTACATTGTCACCATCAAACACCCTCAGGACAGGGAAGCACGGGGTTAGATACAGAGTAAGTTGTCCTCTCCTCCACTCTACCAAACACTCCCATGTTCAGTATGTGGATGTGCCTACGAGAGAAGGTGCAAAACCTGACCTACTCTTGGGAAATAAGGCAGGGCAGGTGACTGAGGTGTCAGTGGGGGCGTGCTTGGAGGCCAGTGATTATAATTCTATCAGTTTTGCAACAGTGACCAAAAGGATATGACCAGGCCTAAAAGTTGAAGTTCTAAATTGGAGAAAGGCCAATTTTGACAGTAATAGGCAAGAACTTTCAAAAGTTGACTGGGGGCAGATGTTCACAGGTAAAGGGACGGCTGGAAAATGACAATCCTTCAGAAATGACCAGAGACACTCCTGTTTGGATGAAAGGAAAGGTTGGTAGGTATAGAGAATGCTGGATGACAAGAGAAATTGAGGGTTTGGTTAAGAAAAAGAAGGAAACATATATCAGGTGGGACAGCAGAGATCGAGTGAATCCTGAGAAGCATATAAAGGCAGTAGGAGCATATTCAGGAGCATATCAGGAGGGCAAAAAGGGGACATGAGATAGCTTTGGCAAATAGGATTAAGGAGAATCCAAAGGGAATCTATAAATACATTAAGGACAAAAGGGGGAGAAGGAGAGAATAAGGCCCCTCAAATTCAACAAGGCACCCTTTTTGGGGAACTGCAGGAGATCGAGGAGATAACAAACACATATTTTGTATGAGTATTTACTATGGAGAAGATATGAAAAATATAGAATGCGTGGAAATGAGTAGTGACATCTTGAAAGATGTCCACATTACTGAGGAGATGGTGTTGGACATCTTAAAATGCAAAAAGGTGGATAAGCCCCCAGTGCTTGATTAGGTGTACCAGAGAATTCTTTGGAAATCTAGGGAAGTGATTGCTGGGCCTCTTGCTGAGATATTTATACCTTCCATAGCCACGTCTAATGTGCTGTAAGACTGGGGTTGGCTAATGTAGTGCCACTATTTAAGAAAGGTGGTAAGAAAAAGCTTACTTATAAGGGACCTATAGACCAGTGCGCCTGACATCGGTGGTGGGCAAGTTGTTGGAGGGAATCCTGAGGGACAGGATGGACATGTATTTGGAAAGGCAAAGACTGATTAGGGATAGTCAACATGACTTTGTGCAGGGGAAATCATGTCTGACAAACTTGATTGGTATTTTTGAAGAAATAACATAGAGCATTGATGAGGTTAGAGCAGTAGATGTGATCTATGTGGACTTCAGTAAGGTGTTTAACAAGATTCCCCATAGGAGACTGATTAGCAAGGTTAGATGTCACGGAATACAGGGAGAACTAGTCATTTGGATACAGAACTGGCTCAAAGGTAGAAGACAGAGGGTGGTGGTGGAGGGTTGTTTTACAGACTGGGGATCTGTGACCAGTGGAGTGCCACAAAGATTGCTGATGGGCCCACTGTTTTTTGTCATTTATGTAATGATTTGGATGTGAATATAAGAGGTACAGTTAGTTAGTTTGCAGGTGACACCAAAATTGGAGGTGTAGTGGACAGTGAAGAAGGATACCTCAGATTACAACAAGATCTTGATCAAATGGGCCAATGGGCTGAGAAGTAGCAGATGGAACTTAATTTTGATAAATGTGAGGTGCTGCATTTGGGAAAGGCAAATCAGGACAGGGCTTATACACTTAATGGTAAGATCCGAGGGAGTGTTGTTTAACAAAGAGACCTTGGAGTGCAGGTTCATAGCTCCTTGAAAGTGGAGTCGCAGGTAGATAGGATAGTGAAGAAGGCATTTGGTATGCTTTCCTTTATTGGTCAGAGTATTGAGTACAGGAGTTGGGAGGTCATGTTGCGGCTGTACAGGACATTGATTAGGCAATTCTGGTCTCCTTCCTATCGGAAAGATGTTGTGAAACTTAAAAGGATGCAGAAAAGATTTACAAGGATGTTGCCAGGGTTGGAGGATTTGAGCTATAGGGAGAGGCTGAACAGGCTGGGGCTGTTTTCCCTGAACATCGGAGGGTGGGGGGTGACCTTACAGAGGTTTATAAAATCATGAGGGGCATGGATACGATAAATAGACAAAGTCTTTTCCCTGGGGTGGGCGAGTCCAGGACTAGAGGGCATAGGTTAGGGTGAGAGAGGAAACATTTAAAAGGGATCTAAGGGGTAACGTTTTCACACAAAGGGTGGTACGTATATGGAATGAGCTGCCAGAGGTAGTGGTGGAGGCTGGTATAATTACAGCATGTTGGAGTGGCATGGTTGCTCAGTGGTTAGCACTGCTACCTCACAGCGTCAAGGACCCGGTTTTGATTCCAGCCTCAGGCCACTGCCTGTGTGGAGTTTGCACATTCTCCCCATGTCTGCATGGGTTTCCTCCTGGTGCTCTGGTTTCCTCCCACTGTCCAAATGTGTGCAGGCTAGGGTGGATTGACAATGCTACATTGCCCCATAGTGTGATAGGTGAATTAGTCAGGGGTAAATGTAGGGGAATGGGTCTGGGTGGGTTACTCTTCACAGAGGGTCGGTGTGGACTTGTTGGGCCGAAGGGCTTGTTTTCACACTGTAGGGAATCTAATCTAATCTGATTTAAAAGGCATCTGGATGGGTATGTGAATAGGAAGGGTTTAGAGGATTATGGGTGGGGTGCTGGCATTTGGGACTAGATTAGGTTAGGATATCTGGCTGGCATAGACGAGGTGGACAGAAGGGTCTGTTTTCATGTTGTACGTCTATGACACTATGACAGGGACAGATTGGGGTTAGATACAACGTAAAACTCTCTCTGCACTGTCCCCCATCAAACACTCCCAGGACAGGGACAGCACGGGGTTAGATACAGAGTAAAGCTTACTCTACACTGTCCCCCATCAAACACTCCCAGGACAGGGACAGCACGGAGTTAGATACAGTGTAAAGTTCCCTCTTCACTGTCCCCCATCAAACACTCCCAGGACAGGGACAGCACAGGGTTAGATACAGAGTAAAGCTTACTCTACACTGTCCCCCATCAAACACTCCCAGGATAGGGACAGCATGGAGTTAGATACAGAGTAAATCTCCCTCTACACTGTCCCCATCAAACACTCCCAGGACAGGGACAGCATGGAGTTAGATACAGAGTAAATCTCCCTCTACACTGTCCCCATCAAACACTCCCAGACAGGGACAGCATGGAGTTAGATTCAGAGTAAAGCTCCCTCTACACTGTCCCCCATCAAACACTCCCAGGACAGGGACAGCACGGGGTTAGATACAGAGTAAATCTCCCTCTACACGGTCCCCCATCAAACACTCCCAGGACAGGGACAGCACGGAGTTAGATACAGAGTAAATCTCCCTCTACACTGTCCCCCATCAAACACTCACAGGACAGGGACAGCATGGGGTTAGATTCAGAGTAAAGCTCCCTCTACACTGTGCCCATCAAACACTCTCAGGACAGAACTTAAAAATGTGTTGCTGAAAAAGCGCAGCAGGTCAGGCAGCATCCAAGGAGAAGGAGAATTGCGTTTCAGGCATAAGCCCTTCTTCGGGAATGAGGAGGGTGTGCCAAGCAGGCTAAGATAAAAGGTAGGGAGGAGGAACTTGGGGGAGGGGCGTTGGGAATGCGATAGGTGGAAGGAGGTTAAGGTGAGGGTGATAGGCCGGAGTGGGGGTGGGGGCGGAGAGGTCAGGAAGAAGATTGCAGGTTAGGAAGGTGGTGCTGAGTTCGAGGGTTGGGACTGAGATAAGGTGGGGGGAGGGGAAATGAGGAAGCTGGAGAAATCTGAGTTCATCCCTTGTGGTTGGAGGGTTCCTAGGCGGAAGATGAGGCGCTCTTCCTCCAGCCGTCGTGTTGCCATGGTCTGGTGATGGAGGAGTCCAAGGACCTGTATGTCATTGGCGGAGTGGGAGGGGGAGTTGAAGTGTTCAGCCACAGGGCGGTTGGGTTGGTTGGTCCAGGTGTCCCAGAGGTGTTTTCTGAAACGTTCTGCAAGTAGGCAGCCTGTCTCCCCAATGTATATGAGGTCACATCGGGTGCAGCGGATGCAGTAAATGATGTGTGTGGAGGTGCAGGTGAATTTCTGATGGAAATGGAAGGATCCCTTGGGGCCTTGGAGGGAAGTAAGGGGGGAGGTGTGGGCGCAAATTTTGCATTTCTTGAGGTTGCAGGGGAAGGTGCCAGGAATGGGGGTTGTGTTGGTGGGGGGTGTGGATCTGACGAGGGAGTCGCGGAGGGAGTGGTCTTTCCGGAACACTGATAGTGGTGGGGAGGGAAATATATCCTTGGTGGTGGGGTCTGTTTGGAGGTGGCGGAAATGACGAAGGATGATACGCTGTATCTGGAGGTTGGTGGGTTGGTAGGTGAGTACCAGTGGGGTTCTGTCCTGGTGGCGATTGGAGGGGGCAGGGTTCAAGGGCAGAGGAGCGGGAAGTGGACTTACTCCCAAGACAGGGACAGCACGGGGTTAGATACAGAGTAAAGCTGCCTCGACACTGTGCCCATCAAACACTCCCAGGACAGGGACAGCACGGGGTTAGACACAGAGTAAAGCTCTCTCTACACTGTGCCCATCAAACACTCCCAGAACAGAGACAACACTGGGCTGGATAAAAAGTAAAGTTCACCGTCCAGTTTTCCCAAAGTGTTCTATATCTGATACTGTTCCAATAAAATAACTAAACCTCACTACATATTTGCTATTCTTCAACTTTTGTTAAACGAACGTTTTTTTTAGGATTTTGAATTTGCCTAGTTTGCATTCTGAGTAGATCTTTTTCAGGATTACCAACATTAAAGCTGAAAGAACTGTACATTCAGATCTCCTCAACATCCAGTGTCCCTGAATATCGTGATTTTGGAGATGCCAGTGTTGGACTGGGGTGTACATAGTTAAAAATCACACAACACCTACCCCACAACCACCTGAAAGGCGTCGCTCCGAAAGCTAGTGTGCTTCCAATTAAACCTGTTGGACTATAACCTGGTGTTGTGTGATTTTTAACACTGTACATTGATCATTGCTGTTGTCTGACTCTAATAGCTATCAATGCTGCCCTCTGGTGCCTCTTTGAGATGTTGCAGCACATTCTGCCAAAACAGAATGTTGCAGTTCAACATAGAAACTGTCCCGGTCTGCACAGGCCCTTGAGTTTACTCAATCACTCAGCTAGTGACCAATACATATCTCAACACTGCCTTGGCTCTGTGTCCATCTTGGCCACTGCTTATGTCCTTTACCCCTACAGAGATGTATTTCTTATGTAACCAAGGTATGGTCAAGTAAGGAGCAGCTTAAAAGGAAAGAGAGAGACAAGAGGAAATGCAGAGATCTTTTGGGATTGAATTCCAGAGGAAGCCAATTGGGAATGTTCCAGAACTGGGGGGAGATTGGGAAGAAGATGGATAGCCCCAGAAAGCAGACATGTTTTGAGATAGGTTAACATCATAGAATCCCTACAGTGAACAAACACGTCTTTTGACCCATTGAGTCCGCCCGCACCCGACTCCCCTGCATTTCACATGGCTAGCTCACCTAACCTGCACATCCCTGAACACTATGGGACAATTTAGCATGGTCAATCCACCCTAACCTGCACATCCCTGGGCATTATGAGCAAGTTAGCATTGCCAATCCACCCTAACCTGCACATCCCTGGGCACTATGAGCAAGTTAGCATTGCCAATCCACCCTAACCTGCACATCCCTGGGCACTATGAGCAAGTTAGCATTGCCAATCCACCATAACCTGCACATCCCTGGGCACTATGAGCACGTTAGCATTGCCAATCCACCCTAACCTGCACATCCCTGGGCACTATGAGCAAGTTAGCATTGCCAATCCACCCTAACCTGCACATCCCTGGGCACTATGAGCAAGTTAGCATTGTCAATCCACCCTAACCTGCACTTCCCTGGGCACTATGAGCAAGTTAGCATTGCCAATCCACCCTAACCTGCACATCCCTGGGCACTATGAGCAAGTTAGCATTGCCAATCCACCCTAACCTGCACATCCCTGGGCACTATGAGCAAGTTAGCATTGTCAATCCACCCTAACCTGCACATCCCTGGGCACTATGAGCAAGTTAGCATTGCCAATCTACCCTAACCTGCGCATCCCTGAACACTATGGGACAATGTAGTGTGGACAATCCATCGTAACCTGCATATCTTTGGATTGAGGGAGGAAACCGGAGCACCTGGAGGAAACCCACGCAGACATGGGAAGAATGTGCAAACTCCCCACAGACAGTCGCCTGAGGCTGGAATCAAACACAGACGCCTGGTGCCATGAGGCAGCAGTGCCAACCATTGAACTTCACCAATGCTCTGGGCTCTATGTTGTTTGAATGAAGCTTCAAGTAAGATAAACTCCATCTGTTTAATTCTGCAGGCTGCTGATTGAATAGATTGCACCAGACCATGTCTTACTCTCTCATGAAATGCTTCTACAAGTGCTAAGTTAAAAGTCACACCACACCAGGTTATAGTCCAACAGGTTTAATTGGAAGCACACTAGCTTTTTAACCTGTTGGACTATAACCTGGTGTTGTGTGATTTTTAACTTTGTACACCCCAGTCCAACACCGGCATCTCCAACTCATGACTACTATCTTCGCCAAGTGCAGCTGTGAAAGTTCTCCCTCCTGTAACACTCCAATCATTCCTAGCTCGAATATATAACTTATCAATGTGGGGATTGACCTTCGCCTGTTCCAATTTTCTATGTGGAGAAAGTGAGGACTGCAGATGCTGGAGATCAGAGTCGAGAGTGTGGTGCTGGAAAAGCACAGCCAGTCAGGCAGCATCCGAGGAGCAGGAGAGTCGACGTTTCTCCAGTTTCGTCCTCTCCCCTCCCCCCACCTTATCCTAGATCCAACCCTTCAACTCTTGACCTGTCCTACTTGTCCATCTTCCTACCCACCTATCTGCTCCACCCTCCCCATCAACCTATCGCCATCACCTCCATCCTCCTACTGCATTCTCAGCTACCTTCCCCCCAGCCCCAACCCCCCCCTCCCATTGATCTCTCGGCCCCTTTGGTCCCGACCCACATTCCTGACAAGAGCTAATGCCTGTAACGTTGATTCTCCTGCCCTTCAGGCGCTGTCTGACCTGCCATGTTTTTCCAGCGCTACACTTTTTTACCCTATTTTCAGTGCGTCTAAAGCATGGCATTATATTAGTGCGTGATTAACCAACACCTATTTCTCGTATTGGGACCAGTATATTTATTCTGCTGTGTCTGCTCTGTTGAATTATGCATCAATATGTGGGTAACTTTGTAACTGGTCAATGCTCCTTAAAGCATTGACAGCAACTCTTAAAAGCAAGGGGCATTATGGCTATTTGGACTGTCTTCAGGTGTCAGTGCCAGGCCGTGACCCTCTGAACCAACCCCTAGTTTTTTTTGACAACGTCGTACAGGAGGTCGTGACACAAGGTGTTGGGGGAAAATCAGACACCCTGTACCTGGAGGGTGTGGAAAATACTCCAGATGTAAGATCAGGACCATAAAACAGGATACTGTGGATACTGGACATCTGATACATAGCGGGAGAAACTCAGCAGGACTGGCAGCACCCGAGTTAGCGTTTCAGGTCTGGGGACTCTTTGTCAGAACTGTGAGCAGCCGGGAGTTAGTGGTATTGATGCTGCAGGTGAAGTGGGGGAGTTCAGGAGGGGTAAGGGGAGAGAACAAGAACAGAGCACAAAGAACAATACAGCACAGGAACAGGCCCTTCGGCCCTCCCAGCCTGTGCTGACACATTTTGCCCTCCCATCCTAAAACTGGCTTTACTTGCAGGATCCGTATTGCTCTACTCCCTTCCTATCCATGTTTTTGGATAATAACGGGAAGCTGTGGGAACAAACAGTGGCGGAGGTCATTGCTAGCAGAGTCGCACTAAAGAAGCTCACTGCAGCGTGGGAGAGAGCTCGATGGCGTGACAGAAGCGATCACAGTGAGTACATTTATCTGCAAATTTATTATCCTGTCAACCACAGCCTCCAGCGTTGTTCAGTGCTCTGCACCCACATCGTCCACTTATAGACGACCTCCATCTGTCAGCACTCAACCCAAACATGCTTCATCTCCTGTTGATGCATTGCAAGTGCTCTTATCTCATGACACCCACATCAGTGCTGGGGAAAGTGCTTCGCGTGAATAGGAAGGGTTTGGAGGGATTTATTGGGCCAAATGCTTGGCAAATAGGACTAGATTGGGTTGGGATATCTGGTCGGCCTGGACGAGTTGGACCGAAGGGTCTGTTTCCATGTTGTGCATCTCTATGTGGAATCGTTAGTGAATGGGAGGGATGTGCTGGAGGATACTGTGACCGCTTATGAAATATTCACCCACCAAGGAGGGGGGATTATTTTCTTGACCTTTATTTCCTCCTGTTGTACCTCTTCCCTTTTTTTGTACTTCTCAGTTTTTTTGCCTGACTGGGTGTTCCCAGGGACCGTTACCCTTGTTGTGTTTGTAGACACTTCATTTGATTGGGGTTATTATTGTCACATGTACCCAGGGACAGTGAAAAGTTGTGTTCTGTGTCCAGTACAGGCAGACCGTACCGTACAAAGTGTGTTAGGGTAATAGACCATCGCGAGGAATACAATGTTACGGGTGCATAAAGTCTGAGATCAACATTAAATTTAAAATTTAAGGGGTCCATTCAGAAGTCTGGGCAGGGCAGGGCAGGGCAGAAACTGTTCTTGAATACATTTATACGTGCCTACAAACTTTCATATCTTCTGCCCAACAGAAGAGGTTGGAAGAGATTACAACCGGGGTGGGAGGGGTCCTTGATGATGTCAGGAGAAAGTGAGGCATTGCAAATGCTGGAGATCAGAGTCGAGAGGGTGGTGCTGGAAAAGCGCAGCAGGTCAGGCAGCATCCCAGGAGCAGGAGAATCAATGTTTCAGGCAAAAGCCCTTCATCAGGAATGAGGCTGGGAGCCTCAGGGGTGGTGAGATAAATGGGAGGGAGGGGTGTGGCTGGGGGGGGGGGGGGGGGGGGAGGTAGCTGAGTGTGCGATGGGTGGATGGAGGTGGGGGTAAAGGTGATAGGTCGGAGGGGAGGGTGGATTGGATAGGTGGGAAGGAAGATGGATAGGGGTGGGGATGGAAATATATTCCTGGTGGTGGGGTCCGTTTGGAGGTGGCGGATGATGATAGATATACACAGAGGTTGGTGGGGTGGAAGGCGGGGATCGGGGAAATGGGGTGGCGTGGAGGAGCGATTCTGTTCTTGTTGCGGTTGGAGGGGTGGGGTTTGAGGGCGGAGGTACGAGATGTGGACGAGATGCGCTGGAGAGCATCATCGACCATGTGGGAGGGGCAATCCTTTAAAGAAGGAGGTCATCAGGTGTGTTTATGTGATGGAACTGCTCCTCCTGGGAGCAGATGCAGCAGAGGCGGAGGAATTGGGTAAAAGGGATAGCATTTTTGCAGGAGGTAGGGTGGGAGGAGGTGTAATCCAGGTAGCTGTGGGAGTCGGTGGGTTTGGAGGAAATGTCAGTGTTGAGTTGGTCACCGTTGATGGAGATGGAGAGGTCCAGGAAGGGGAGAGAGGTGTCAGAGATGGTCCAGGTAAATTTAAGGTCGGGGTGGAATGTGTTGGTGAAGTTGGTGAACTGCTCAACCTCCTCGCGGGAGCACGAGGTGGCGCCAATGCAGTCATCAATGTAGCGGAGGAAGAGGTGGGGAGTGGTGCCGGTGTAACTACAGAAGATAGAGTGTTCCATATCTGGTCATTCAGATCATGTGTGAACCTTGGTTAGTTCACATTATGGAATAGGCTACGCAATTCTGGTAATTTTATTAAATAGGTATAGAGGTTTGCCTCTTTTTAATTATCATTATCAACATCCGAGGAGTCACCATTGACCAAAAACTCAACTGGACTCAATCTTAGATAAATCTGGCCACAAGAGTGGGTCAGAGGGGAGGAATCCTACAGCGAGTAACTCACCTCCTGACTCCCCAAAGCCTGTCCACCATTGACAAGGCACAAGGCAGCAGTGGGATGGAATACTCCCCACTTACCTGAATGGGGGCAGCTCCAATAATACTCAAGAAGCTCAGCACCATCCAGGACAAAGCAGCCCCCGCTTGATTGGCACCACATCCACAAGTATCCACTCCCTCCACCCCCGATGCTCAGTAGCAGCAGTGTGTACCATCTACAAGATGCACTGCAGAAATTCACCAAAGATTCTCAGACAATACCTTGCAAACCCAGGACCACATCCATCTAGAAGGACAAGGGCAGCAGATACATGGGAACACCACTGCTTGCTAGTTCCCCTCCACTCCCAATCCTGACTTGGAAATACATCGCCGTTCCTTCAGTGTCGCTGGGTTAAATCCTGGAATTCCCTCCCTCAGGGCATTGTGGGTCTAACTACAGTGAGTGGACTGCAGCAGTTCAAGAAAGAAGCTCAAAACTAACTTCTCAACTTGAGGGGGAGAGGCAATAAATGCTGGTGAACTAGCAATACCCACATCCCATGGACGAATTTAAAAAATGGAGACTTTTCAATCTCTAGTTACACATTGTGCAGATGAAGCACATAGTAAGGTCTATACTTAATTGTTCATCTGGCCTGTCACAGTGGCTGTGACATGCTACTCCCCACCAGGCCTCGCTGACCTCCTGCTGTTACTGTCTGTCACACAATTATTAGATTGATTGAAAGGTTTATAAGCAGCCTGTTTGACTGTGTTACATCTTGTTTTAAGTCATCGCATTCAGAGGTGGGACTCAATCCAACCTCTCCTGACTCAGAGACAAGGACACTACCCACAAGCCACCTTGATAGGCACGGGAGAGAATGCAAAAGGTATTGACAACGGTGACATCGAAAGTGTCGAGGGACGCATACCAAGCAGGGGAGAATGAACACCCTGGGTCTCTCTCCTCGTGGGCAGGAAGGTGGAGATCAACATAGAGGTTATGAAACAGCTTCTTCTGTCAGAGTAGACATAGAGGAAGTGTGGGTCATGGGAAATCTAGAAGACATCAACAAAAAAAAAATTGGCCAAGCGACCACAATGGAGAATTCAGAAGAAATGACTTCCTCAAGAGAAGGGTAAAAATGTGGAAGTCGCTACCACAAGGAGTGGTTGAGAAGGATAGTGTACAGGGGTCTAACAGGAAGTTAGATAAGTACTGGAGAAGGAGGAAGAAAATTATGTTGCCAGCATTGGATGGCCAGCTTGTGTTGCTTGGACCTAATGGCCTGGATCTGTTCTGTTTGCGTCCTGTGTATTCTGAAGTGATAAATATCCTTCGGGAGTGAACCTAGCGCTCCATGGTCATTGTGAGGGCAAACGCAAGAACAGCTGAACAAGAGGAGAAAGGTCACTGGGTTTTATCAGCTCTCGGAACAACTTGGGGGGTATGACTCAGTGACAAGAAGCTAGTGTGGAAACCACCAAGAGACATACATTTCTATTGAAGATAGATCCTTATCAAAGATACTTCAGAACATGTTTCCAACAGATTTGTACAGAGCCGTGAGAGGTCTTGTCATGAGCAGGAGGACTTCATTTCATTCCCTCATGCCAAGCTGCAGTGGCAGCCCAGCGTGGTATCCTGAGGCCTGTAGCATGAGGGTAATGTTTCATTCCCAGGCCCCCAAGTACAGTTCTTGTTGAGAATATCAGTGACCTTCACTGAGGTCACGCTGCTGTCTGTGGGACATTGCAGTCTGTTACAAAGTGGTTACCCTCCCAATGGAGACCACACTTCACATTGAACATAGAACAGTACAATACAGGCCCTTCGGCCCTTGATGTTGTGCTGACCTTTTATCCTACTCCTAGATTAAACTAACCTTACATACCTTTCATTTTACTATCATCCACTTGCCTATCTACAGGTCACCAAGCTCCAGGCTGAATACTTTTCATCTACCACCACCCTCTGTTTTCTATGAGCCAGCCAATCCCGTACCCAGACAGCCAAATTTCCCTGTATCCCATGCTTCCTTACTTTCTGGATGAGCCTACCATGGGGAACCTTATCAAACACCTTGCTAAAGTCCATATACACCACATCCATCGCTCCACCTTCATCAATGTGTTTTGTCACATCTGGCTGGTCAGGGTTTCCTTCAGCCCTGAGATTGTACCAGTGCAACTTCTGCCATCCTTTCAGCGCCGAGCAAATGTCATCGTTAGTTTCTCCAAATGGCATTGTGGGTCTTTCCTGGCTGTTAAAGCACACAGATAGATCGCTAACTTGACCAAATGGCAAGGGATGCTGGGTACACTGGTCAAGTAAAACCTTGAAATCACAAAAGCCCACACACCAGACACAGTGCAAACACAGTAGCCGGGCGGTAATGACACTAGCATAATGTAAAAGGCAACAGTTATCCCAGACAGACATACCCCAAACAATTTATCCACTAAAAAAAGGAAGGCCCAGACAGAAAGGCCCCAGCCTCCTGCTGCACAAAGAAACTAACAGTAAAAGCATACCATCTAAATGATTGACAACGTGTCAAACTATTAACTGTATCTCCCTGATTGGCCAGAACTATAGAAAGTTCCAGAAACCCATCTAAAGGGTAGAAAAACACAGTTGACCTGCAGACCTCTCTCTTGAAATCTTCCAAGAGGGACCAGAATGGCAAGAGTCAGAGACCAACTGACCATCCAGAGAGAGAGGGAAAGGAAGCAGTTCAGAGCCACAGACAGAGAGGGAGTGAGAGAGAGAGAGCAACTGTGCAAATCTACAGGAGACTCAGATAGTATGGTTACCTTAAGGGGCCAAGTAAGGGTATGTTTGGTACTAAAGATTATTGTAACTTTATTCCTCATAAAGTTGGGACTGGTTTGCAATACCAGCTTGCACTGATTTAACTCTGCTTTGGTATTGTGGGACACCTGGGAAAATTCGTTCATAACATTCCGCTCTGAGTTTTCCAACTTGAGACTGGACAACACCGATCTTTGCAAGACAAGGTGCCGGCCTACAGCAGTTTCCGGAAAAGTGCAGTGCCCAAGGAAGTTGAGATGCTCCGTTGCTAAGTAACCGCCAACATTCCACGGTTACACTTCACACCTGAGGCCTCTTTGACAGGGCACTGGATGTCATACTCTGGTTGAAAATCACTGATAGTCAACATCTTCAGGAAACGAGGGAGAAATTTGAAACAAATAATAAAAGCAGACGAGGAAAATCTGGAATTACAAACTAGTCTCAGTAATGGTGGCCATCGCTGATTGTCATAAAAGCCCATCTGGCTCATTAATGTCCTTTAAGGAAGGGAAATTTGCCACCTTTACCCAGTCTGGCCTTCATGTGGCTTCAGACCTATGGCAATATGGTTGACTCTCAATTGCCCTCTGAAATGGCAGGGCAAACCCACTCAGTTCAAGGGCAATTAGGGCTGGGTACTAAATGCCAGGCTTACCCCAATGTCCACATCCCGTGAAATATCTTGTCTATTTTGTTTCTCACGACCTCAAAGTGCGCTTTTCAGTCATTTAAATCCTGTATTTTTTTTGAAGGAGGGTCATATGAAATGTAGCAGCCCCTGAGAGCAGCAAACCTCCTAAGATCATCACGATCAGCTCAGCGATGTTGGTTGAGGGATCGATATTGTCCAGGACACAAGGGAGAGTGTCTTTGCATCTTGCATGTGCAGCAGTTATGACAAGATAAGGTCACGATCACGTGAGAGACTGCACTGACTCTGCATGTTCAAGCTGATCGTACGGTCATGAGTCTGGAGCGGGATTTGAACCACAACTTTCAGAGACAAGACAATAATCTGCTGAGGGTCAGCTGAGCTCAACAGTTGCACGGCCGCAGACGTGGCAAACCACAGTTTAATGATCTTCATCTCCAGTGATGATGTCTGCTGGCCATTTTCCATTCTGCGACTGTCCACAACTTCAGCAGCCGGACTGAAAGCACCAGGGAATGAAAATAGCCAGGAGGTAGAGAGAAAGAGAGGAGGTTGCATCCGAAGTTGCATCTTTTATTTGAACAACACTGTGACAATTTGGTCATTTTAAAAGGTTTTATTTCATGCAGTTTTCCCCTCAATGCATGCAAATTTGTCGGGTTGTGGAGGGGGGGGGGGGCGGTTGGAGAAAGAAGTCAGTACAGCATTCATCTCAAATTAATCACTTGGGGAGAGAGAAAGCTCACACCTTTAAAAAGTACTTGAATGGAAGCCCCCTGCATTGACCAGCTGCAGGCTCTTTTTAAAAAGACGTCATGTTTATTTTTTTTACTTGAGTTCTTATCTTTCTCACTGACACTATGAATCACTGTCAGGTAATGGAACTTTTGTTCTCTTTATCTCTGCATCTAAGGTTTGTGTCTGTGTACTTTGTCCCAAAGAGGTGCCACATCCGGTGACATTATAAACTTTTCATTGTACCCCTGTACTTGAGTACGTGTGACAATAAACTTAATTCTAATTCTAATGAGCACTTGAAATGTCATAACATTCAAGGTATCGCTCATGGAACATGTGCATCTTAGGCTAAGCCAACGTTTATTGCTTGTCCCTCATTGCCCAGAGGGCAATTAAGAGTCAACCACATGGCTGTGGGTCTGGTGTTACATGTAGGCCAGACCAGATTAGATTAGATTAGATTCCCCTACAGTGTGGAAACAGACCCTTAGGCCCAACCAGTCCACACCGACGAGCAATCCACCCAGACCCTTTTCCCTCTGACTAATGCACCTAACACTATAGGCAAT
This sequence comes from Chiloscyllium plagiosum, assembly GCF_037043375.1. Classification (NCBI taxonomy): domain Eukaryota; kingdom Metazoa; phylum Chordata; class Chondrichthyes; order Orectolobiformes; family Hemiscylliidae; genus Chiloscyllium; species Chiloscyllium plagiosum. Next base: position 18,857,459 of record NW_028270183.1, read on the forward strand.
TTAGCATGGCCTGAGTGTTAGAGGAAACCGGAGCACCCGGAGGAAACCCACGCAGACACGGGGAGAATGTGCAAACTCCACACAGACAGTCACCCGAGGCTGGAGTCGAACCTGGGACCCTGGTGCTGTGAGGCAGCCGTGCCGCCCCTGAGAATGGCACATCTTCTTCCCAAAAGGACATGAGTGAACCAGATGGGTTTCTCCAACAGTGGTTTCATGGTCATCATTTGACCCTTAATTCTAGATTCTTTATTGAATTTAAATTCTGCCATGGGGGTATTGAATCGGGTCCCGGGAACATCAGCTGAGTTTCTGGATTAGTATAGCAAAATGGGAATAATGTAGATATAGAGTGGCTTTGGAGGCGTGTGTTCAACTGCAATGCATAGAACTAGGCAAAGGGTTAATCCGAAGATTAACCAGTGACTTTGTTCAGGATTTAGCACAGGTTCATTGGTGTACATCGATTCCTGAAACCATCAATCCTGTACACTTAACAACCGGCTCATTAAATGGACCCAAGAATTGCAGGATGGATGTGTATTTGAAGCATTCACAAAGGGGATTGATGGAGTTTCTGTTAAATCTTCTTGGGAAGTGGATATCACTGGCTGGAGCGTCCCTGGTTACCCCTTGAGAAGACAATGATAAGCAGCCATCTTGAACTGATGCAGATCACACAGTCTGGGGATTACCCACAATGCTGTTAGGGAGAGAGCGCCAGGATTTTAGTCATGGACGGTGAAGGAATGGACAAACAGTTGGTTTGGAAAAGAATAGGCAAATGGAAATTTAAGATACGAGTCTCTCAGAATGAGTAACCTTGATGATCACACAGTTTATGAGGTAATATGATATTTGGAATGCAATATCAGAACGCCAAGAGGTGATTGGCTTTCGACATAATTAATGGGGCGCGGTCGGAGTAGTGAGACAGAAATTTGTGAGATTAGAGTTCAGATTCAGACCCTTAAAAATTAGAATCAGACCTTTCAGGATTGAAGCTACAAAATGCTTTTATACACAGGTGGTAGGTAAAGTTAAGATCTTCCTTTTGCAAATAATCGTTGATGCTAGTTTAGTCATTCATCTGAATTCTGAGATTGATAGATATTTGTCAACTAAAGATATGAGAAAAGGTATCCTGCGTGGAGTGAAACTAGAGATCCCAACAACTCTCTGAGTAAAGAAGTTTCTCCTCATCTCACTCCTAGCTCTCTTGCTGACAATCTCGAAGTTGTGATGCTTTGTTACTAACACGCCAGCTAGTGGAAATAGAAAATTCTTCTTTCCTTTGTCAAGCTTGCTCATAATTTTACTTAATTTATAAAGCCAAGGGTCATACAAAACAAAAATAATGTTTCAACTTGCCTGGCCACCTTTCGAGAGTCATACAAGTGAACCCTGAGGTCATTCTGCTCCTGTAGTTCCCTCAAGGTTGGATTATTAAGCCTGTATTGTCTATCCACGTTTATTCTACCAAAATGCATTACCTCACGTTTCTCTGCATTGATCTGTCAGGTGTCTTGCCCTTTTGACCAACTTATCAATGTCCCTCTGTAGTGCCTCAGCATCATCCTCACAATCCACTATTCTCCCCAGCTGAGCATCAGCGAACGATTTAGAGACCTTGCCCTCAACACTCAACTCCACATTGTTTTCGTAAACCGGGAAAAGCAAGGGGCCTCATACTTTCAAATCATCTCCAGTCTGAGAAATGCCCACCAAACCCCCCCTCTTTCACCAGCTTCTAATCCATGCTGCCAAGGATCCATCAATCCCTTCTCATTGGCTAACCAACCTGCAGTATCAAATGTTTTCTGAAATTCCCAATACACAATATCCGCAGCACTACCTCAAGCTCTGCCTGTGCCACCTCATCAAGGAATCATAGAATCATAGAATCCCTGCATTGTGGACACAGGCCATTTAGCCCAACAAGTCCACGCTGACCCTCAACTCAGTTACATTTGACAAACACGATCCTGTCCTGAACAAAGCCATATTGAGTGTCTATTATTAATTTATCTTATTCGAAGTGTATGTTGACTTTATGGTTTTCATCAGTGTTCCTACTGTTAATGACAAGCTCACAGTTCTGTAGTTTCTTGAGTTATGCTTTGCCTGTTTCTTAAACAACAATATCCATTTCAATCAACAGCTCCACAGTTTGCTCCCTTACCTCTCTCAGCAATCTAGGATGTATCCCATCCAGACCTGGTGATTTCTCTACTGGGCGTACTTCCAGCACATTCTTTATCTCTCACTCTGCTGCTCGGTTGCTCAACACACATATTTTCAATTGGGCTGTTGTCGCCATTTTCCAACTTGCAAAGTACTGATTCTGTACCTCTGCCTTACCCTTCTGCTTCAGTAAGCACCAGACCCTGCTTGCTCATTATGGCCCTCACTCTATCTTCATTAATCTTTTACTATTAATGTGTTTGATGACCATTTTACTGTTGCACCGCCTGCAATCCTTTCCTCATGCCTCCTCTTAGTCTTTGCTACCCCAGCCTTAGCCTCTCTCCTGCATTCCTAATGCTATTATTATTCTGGTATGTGTCACATGCCTCATTTCTCTTCCTTATTTTCTCTTCAATATCCTTAGTCATCCAGGGTACCCTAGCTTTGGATACCCCATATTTATTTGATGTGATAGTCCTGATTGACCAAAGTCACATGACAACAGATTATACTCTAACAGGTTTATTTGAAATCACAAGCTTTTCTGAGCCCTGCTCCTTCATCAGGTGAAACAAATACACCTGTTGGACTATAACCTGGTGTCGTGTGACTTCTGTCCATATTTATTTCTCATGGGTATGTATCTAGCTTTCACCCTGTTCATCTCTCTTTTGAAAGTCTTCTATTTCTTGCCCACTGTTTTACCCATCAAAATGTGTTTCCAATCACCTTCTCCAGATTAGATTAGATTAGATTTGCTACAGTGTGGAAATCCCTTCAGCCCAACAAGCCCACACTGACCCTCCGAAGGGTAACCCACTAAGACCCATTTCCCACTGACTAATGCATCTAACACTATGGGCAATTTAGAATGGCCAATCCACCTGATCTGCACGTCTTTAGACTGTGGGAGGAAACCGGAGCACCCGGAGGAAACCCACGCAGACACTGGGAGCATATGCAAACTCCACACAGTCACCTGAGGTTGGAATTGAACCTGGGACCCTGGTGCCATGAGGCAGCTGTGCTAATCACTGAGCCACTAAAAGTTCAACTTTTAGGCTCTTAAAATCTGCCCTTTTCCACTCAGTCATCCTTGCCTGTGGTTTTTTTAAAAAATCCCTTTCCAAGGAAATATTGAATCTAATTTTATTATGATCACTAGTTCCCAAATGCTTCCATACTATGACATTCTCCATGGTCTGCCTCACTTAAGGACCAGATCCAACATGGCTCCCTCCAGGTGCAGAAAGTTCTTCTGCTCACATTGCTGGAATTTCTCTCGTTCCATGCCCCACACTTTACCTTGCTCCCTGTCTATCCTAGATTAATTCAAATCCCCAATTATCAGAACACTACATATTTACATAATCTGCCTACAAATGCTCTCCTCTACTGCTTGCTCTGAGTTGGGGGTCTATAATAAATACCAACAAGTTTACTGCTCCTTTCTGTTTCTCACCTCTAACCGTATAGATTCTAATTCAAATCAAATTGTACGTTGTTCATGGGCTACGCTCCCATCTTTGATCAACACTGCGACATCTCCCCCCTATTTTCCCTCCCTGTCCCATTCCTATTGGAAACCTCATAACTCAGGATGTTAAGTATCCAGTCCTGTACTCTTCTTTAAAAAAGAAGGGACATTTTACTCACTAGAACAGCAAATGTTGTGAGGATGCAGAATTAGCATCAGATGACTTATCAGGTTTCTGGTCGGAAACCATTGATCCATTTGCGTTCCCTGGTTTCACTTGTTGTTCCTCGCTCTCCTGATCCCTGATATTCTTTGGTGCATGAGGAATATTGGGAAACGTGGACTTTTCATGTTGTCTACCAAAGGTAGGCTGTCTCTGTGCTGCAAATATTTCTCAAGGCGAGCAAATTTACTCCTATTTCAACACACCCACACTACAGCATTTGCTTAGGCTCACATCCTCCCTTCACAGTCCGCAAGAATCTGGTGGAAAAATCTTAAAAGAGTGAGAGATGTTAGAAAATGCAGAGAATGCGAGTTGGAGGATCATTGAGAAACTTACCACGACTGCCAGAGCATTGCCTAACACTGCAGAATGTTGAAACCTGAGGTTGTAACGTGGGTGGCTTTTAATTTGTTTGCAAAAACATTCACCTCAGATCATTTTTTTAGGTCGCGTTCCGCAGCCACGTTTGTTCACGTTTCCGGTTACATTCGCTTTGGTCAAAATCTCTGCAGTCATCAAGACGTGAAACCTGAGTCAGCAGAATGGAGCACGGCTCCATTTCATGGGATGGAGAACCGAGCCTGATCCCCATGATGTCCACAGCCTCATGTGTTCATAAGCGAGTCGAGCAGAATTAGGCCAGTCTGTCCAACGAGTCTGCTCCGCCATTCGATAATGGCCGATATGTGCCTCAACCCCATTTTCCTGCCTTCCCCTCCATAACACTTCAGCCCATTCCCAATTAAAAATCTGTCTAACACCTCCTTAGATTTAATCACTGTCCCAACATCCACTGCAATTTGGGGTAGCGATTCACAATCCTTTGGCAGAAATAGTTTCTCTTCAAATCTGTTTGAAATTTGCTCCCCCTTATCCTCTCATCCCAGAATGCCCCACAATAGGAAGCATCACTCCACGTCTATTTTATCCACACCTCTTATCATCTTGAATGCATCAGTTTGATCTCGTGTCGCAACACCCTGAAAATCCCACCGTAATCCTGCCATCTTCAGCCTGTGACACCTCATCAAAGACCTCAGACGTGACCTTCCTGGGCAAAAAGCTATGTTGACTGTCCAGTATTAACTTATTGTTCTCTTTGCGTAGATTTACCTCATCCTGTATCGTGGCCTCTGTCAGTTTTCCCATTAACAATGCCAAGTTGGGGCTCCCTGTGTCAACGTTTGCCCCCTTTTTTGAACAGCAGTGTCACATTTGCAATCCTCCTGTCCCCTGGGACTAATCCTGTGTTCAGAGAGGCCTGGAAGATTTCTGACAATGGCTCTCCAGTTTGCTCCCTTGCCCCTCTCAGCAATCTCGGTACAACCCGTCCTGGCCTTGCGAATTCTCGACCTCGAGTACAGCCAGCCCCTTCTTTATCTATCTGTGTGCTGCTCTGTTGCGCAACACCCACACTTTCAACCAGACCATTGGCACCATTTTGGAAGTTGGTCAAGATGAGGAACTTATTTAGTACCTCTGCTTTATCCTGGGCTTCAGTGACCAGCTTCACTCTATCCTTCACTATTAATAGGTTTAAAGAACGTTTTGCTGTTTGTTTTAGCGCAGTCTGCCATCCTTTCCTTCTACGTCCTCTTAGCTTTTCTTAATCGCAGCCTTAGCCTCTCTCCTGCATTTGAGATACTCTTCCTAATTTCTATTGCGATTATTATGAGGTGGAAAGTTAATAAGCATGGGCCTGATGAGGGAAGGTATTCTGCACAGTCCACAGGCTATTGAAACCAGTTGGAAGATCCCGCAGATGAAGTGTAACCTCGACAGAGATCTACTCGCTCTGACTCACTCTCAGATGCAGCTAAGAGCCAGTCCAGGAACAACACACAGAGGGTCAGCACACTCTGCACCAGTGGACAACATATCCCTGAAGCTCACCCTATCTGGTAACAGTCAAAACGCAGAAACATTATATAAACGTTTGCACAGCAGTCACCCCAGATTATTTTCTAGTTTGTGTCCATCAGCCATGTTTCTGGTTAAATTCACTTTGGTCAAAATCCCTCCAGCCATCAAGATATGAAACCTGAGTAGGCAGAATGCCAGATGTTCTGGCTCACCATACTTGCTCTGACCTTCCGTAGAAATATCGAGGAACACACAAGGTTTAGAAGTGGCCTTACGGAGGTTTATAAAACCCAGAGGGGTAGAGGTAAGATGAATGGCAGGTGTCTTTTTTCAAGAGCGGGGAATTTCAAGACTAAGGGTTGTATTTTTAAGGTGAGTGGTGAAAGATTTAAAAAAGACATGAGGGCAACTTTTTTTAAGTAGAGAATGTTTCGTGTGTGGAATGAACTGCCAGAGGAAGTGGTGGATGTGGGTAAAGTTACAATGTTTAAAAGACATTTGGATAATTACATGAACAGGAAATGTTTGGAGGGATATGGGCCAGGACTAGTTTAGTTTGGGATTATGTTCAGCATGGACTGGTTGGACTGAAGGGTCTGTGTCTGTGCTGTGTGACTCTAGACTCTATGTTTCAATAAGGTCAACTGACATTCATTGAAACTCCAATGGGCAGAGATCTAACTTGTTCAACTTTTCTTTCTAGGATATGCCTTTTATCCTATGGCCGAGTCGATGAAATTTCTCTGAACTGCTGCTAAAGCAATTATAATCTTTTCTCAGTTTAGGAGATTACAGCTGTGACACTGTGCTCCAGCAATGGTCACACCAACATGCACAGAAAGTGCTGGAGAAACTCAGCAGGTCTGGCCGTGTTTGTGGAGCGAGAAATAGAGTTAACCTCTCGAGTCAGATATGACCTTTCTCCATAACCTCAATGGACATAGTTAAGTCCAGGACTTGAAAACCAAAGAAGCGTTAACTGTGTTTTTCTCTCTCCACAGATGCTGCCAGACCTGCTGAGTTGCTCCAGCAATCTCTGTGTTTGTTTCAGATTTCTAGTGTCCACAGTATTTTGGTTTTATTTGAGTGGTCTCACCAAAGATGGGCACAGTTGCCATACAATCCCCCCTTTTGTCCTATTGTCCTCCATTGGTAGAGGGATGGAGTTTAAAAACAGGGAGGTTATGTTGCAGCTGTATTGGGTGTTGGTGAGGCCACACCTGGAGCACTGTGTACAGATTTGGTCTCCTTACTTCAGAAAGGATGGACTGGATCTGGAGGGGTGCAGAGGAGGTTTAATAGGGGTTTGTTCTGGAGTTGAGAGGGTTGGTTTATGAGGAGAGATCGAGTAGACTGGGACTACACTCATTGGAATTTAGAACAATGAAGGGGAGACCTTATAGAAATATGTAAAATTATGAAGGATATGGATAAGATAGACAGTTGTTTCCACTGCTGGGTGAAACTAGAACGAGGAGACATCACGTCCAAATAAGGGGGAGCAGATTTCGGACAGAGTTGAGGTGGAATGTCTTCACCCAGAGGGTTGTGAATCTTTGGAAGTCTCTACCCAGTGAAGCATTTGAGGCTGCCTTGTTGAATGTTTTTAAGGTGAAGCCAGATAGATTTTTGAAAAGCAAAGGAATTGAGGGTTATGGTGAGTGGACGGATGACTCCACAAAAAGATCAGCCATAATCTTACTGAATGGTGGAGTGGGCTTGATGGGGCAGAAGGCCTACTCCTACACCTATTTCTTAGGTTGTGTTTATGTTCCACTCCATTGCAGTAATAATGTCATTCCTGATGGGTTGCTGCACCTACGCACTAACTTCAAGATTCACGTACTAGGACTCACGGATCCCTCTAACCATTATGCTCTGCACCCTCTCTCTATTTAAACAATGCACTGCTTTTCTATTTATTTCACCAAAGTGGACAAGTCACATTTAACCAGGTTATACTCCAGCTGCTATATTTTTTGCCTACTCACTAAACCTGTCTCCATCCCTTTACAGACTCTCTCCCTCCCATTCACAACTTACCTTCTGACCTATTTTGGAGCTACGAAACATTTGGCCCCACTGTCCACATCATGAACACAGATTGGAAATACTTGAGGAGTCAGCATTTGCTCCCTGTGACCCTCCGCTCGTTATAGTTTCCCAATCTGGAACAGCTCCCACCCCAGCCATGCTGTTTCCTGTTCAGTGACCAATCCATTCCTCCTGATGACATGCTCATCCCTGAACCACACTATTGTACCTTGTGTAACAACCTTTGCTATGGCACCTTATTGAATGCCTTTTGGAAACCTAATTACATCATGTCCACTGTTCCCCAGTATCGACTGCAACTGTTACCTAATCGGAAAAAAAACTCAAAGAGATCAATACAAGACAATTTCTATTTCACCTGCCTGATCCCACTGTAGTTTTCTAATTATCGTTATGTAAACTGCTAAGAATCTAATACCTTCTGTATGACAGGAGTGCGGTTAAATGATTTATAATTTCCAGTGTTCTGATTACACCTATTTCTTGAATTAAAATGTTACATTTGCCATTTTCCTAATATGCTGGAATCATTCACAGACCTACACCCTCACTACCTCAGTACCCTCCTCCAGCCCTCCAACCCTCACTACCTCAGTACCCTCTTCCAACCCTCCAACTCTCATTATCTCAGTAACCTCCTCCAACCCTCCAACTCTCATTATCTCAGTAACCTCCTCCAGCCCTCCAACCCTCACTACCTCAGTACCCTCCTCCAGCCCTCCAACCCTCACTACCTCAGTACCCTCCTCCAGCCCTCCAACCCTCACTACCTCAGTACCCTCCTCCAGCCCTCCAACCCTCACTACCTCAGTACCCTCTTCCAACCCTCCAACCCTCACTACCTCAGTACCCTCCTCCAGCCCTCCAACTCTCATTATCTCAGTAACCTCCTCCAGCCCTCCAACCCTCACTACCTCAGTACCCTCCTCCAGCCCTCCAACCCTCACTACCTCAGTACCCTCCTCCAGCCCTCCAACTCTCATTATCTCAGTAACCTCCTCCAACCCTCCAACCCTCACTACCTCAGTACCCTCCTCCAGCCCTCCAACCCTCACTACCTCAGTACCCTCTTCCAACCCTCCAACTCTCATTATCTCAGTAACCTCCTCCAACCCTCCAACCCTCACTACCTCAGTACCCTCCTCCAGCCCTCCAACCCTCACTACCTCAGTACCCTCCTCCAACCCTCCAACTCTCATTATCTCAGTAACCTCCTCCAGCCCTCTAACCCTCACTATCTCAGACCCTCCTCCAACCCTCACTATCTCAGTAACCTTCTTGCAGCCCTCCAACGCTCACTACCTCAGTACCCTCCTCCAACCCTCACTATCTCAGTACCCTCCTCCGGCCCTACAACCGTCACAAACTCAGGACCCTCCTCCAGTCGAACAAACCTCACTATCTCAGTACCCTCCTCCAACCCTCCAACCCTCACTATCTCAGTACCCTCCTCCAGCCCTCCAACCCACACTACCTCAGTACCCACCTCCAGCCCTCCAACCCAGACCATCTCAGTACCCTCCTCCAGCCCAACAGCCCTCACTACCTCAGTGCCCTCCTACAGCCCTCCAACCTTCAAATCGTAGTACCATCCTCCAGCCCTTCAACCCTCCCTATCTCAGTACCCTCAACCATTCCTCCAACCCTCACGACATCAGTACCCTCCTCCAGCACTACAACCCACATGACCTCAGTACCCTTCTCTAGTCCTCCAACTCTCACTATCTCAGCACCCACCTCCAGCCGTACAACCCTCACTATCTCTGTACCCTCCTGCACCCCTACAAACCACACTATCCCAGGACCCACCTCCAACCCAACAACCTTCACTACCTCAGTACCCTCCTCCAGCCCTCCAACCCTCACTACCTCAGTACCCTCCTCCAGCCCTCCAACCCTCACTACCTCAGTACCCTCTTCCAACCCTCCAACTCTCATTATCTCAGTAACCTCCTCCAACCCTCCAACTCTCATTATCTCAGTAACCTCCTCCAGCCCTCCAACCCTCACTACCTCAGTACCCTCCTCCAGCCCTCCAACCCTCACTACCTCAGTACCCTCCTCCAGCCCTCCAACTCTCATTATCTCAGTAACCTCCTCCAACCCTCCAACCCTCACTACCTCAGTACCCTCCTCCAGCCCTCCAACCCTCACTACCTCAGTACCCTCTTCCAACCCTCCAACTCTCATTATCTCAGTAACCTCCTCCAACCCTCCAACCCTCACTACCTCAGTACCCTCCTCCAGCCCTCCAACCCTCACTACCTCAGTACCCTCCTCCAACCCTCCAACTCTCATTATCTCAGTAACCTCCTCCAGCCCTCTAACCCTCACTATCTCAGACCCTCCTCCAACCCTCACTATCTCAGTAACCTTCTTGCAGCCCTCCAACGCTCACTACCTCAGTACCCTCCTCCAACCCTCACTATCTCAGTACCCTCCTCCGGCCCTACAACCGTCACAAACTCAGGACCCTCCTCCAGTCGAACAAACCTCACTATCTCAGTACCCTCCTCCAACCCTCCAACCCTCACTATCTCAGTACCCTCCTCCAGCCCTCCAACCCACACTACCTCAGTACCCACCTCCAGCCCTCCAACCCAGACCATCTCAGTACCCTCCTCCAGCCCAACAGCCCTCACTACCTCAGTGCCCTCCTACAGCCCTCCAACCTTCAAATCGTAGTACCATCCTCCAGCCCTTCAACCCTCCCTATCTCAGTACCCTCAACCATTCCTCCAACCCTCACGACATCAGTACCCTCCTCCAGCACTACAACCCACATGACCTCAGTACCCTTCTCTAGTCCTCCAACTCTCACTATCTCAGCACCCACCTCCAGCCGTACAACCCTCACTATCTCTGTACCCTCCTGCACCCCTACAAACCACACTATCCCAGGACCCACCTCCAACCCAACAACCTTCACTACCTCAGTACCCTCCTCCAACCCTCCAACCCTCCCTAACTCAGTACCCACCTCCAGACTTCCAAACCTCCCTGTCACAGTACCCTCCTCCATCCCTACAACCCTCAATACCTTACTACCCTCTTCCAGCCCTACAACCGTCACTATCTCAGTACCCTCCTCCAACACTCCAACCCTCATGACCTCAGTACCCTTCTCTAGCCCTACAACCCTCACTATCTCAGTAACATCCTCCAACCCAATACCCCGCATTAGCTCAGTACCCTCCACCAGCCCTACAACCCTCACTATCTCAATACCCTCCTCCAGACCTCCAACCCTCACTATCTCAGTACGCTCCTCCAGGCCTCCAACTCTCACTATATCAGTACCCTCTCCCAGCCCGACAACCCTCACTATCTCAATACCCTCCTCCAGCCCTCCAACCCTCACTATCTCAGTACACTCCTCCAGCCCGCCTACGCTCACTATCCCAGTACACTCCTCCAGCCCTACAACCCTCACTATCTCAGTACCCTCCTCCAGGCCTACAACCCTCACTATCTCAGTACCCACCTCCAGGCCTACAACCCTCAATATCTCAATACCCTCCTCCATCCCTCCAACCCTCACTATCTCAGTACACTCCTCCAGCCCTACAAACCTCACTATCTCAGGAAACTCCTCCAGCCCTCCAACCCTCACTATCTCAATATCCTCCTCCAGCCCTCCAACCCTCACTATCTCAGTACCCTCCTCCAGCCATACAACCCTCACTAACTCAGGACCCTCCTCAAATCGTCACTATCTCAGCACCCTCCTCCAACCCTCACTATCTCAGTACCCTCCTCCAGCCCTCCAACCCTCACTATCTCAGTACCCTCCTCCAACCCTCTCTATCTCAGTATCCTCCTCCAGCCCTCCAACCCTCACTACCTCAGTACCCTCCTCCAACCCTCACTATCTTAGGACCCTCCTCCATCCCTCCAACCCTCACTATCTCAGTACACTCCTCCAGCCATACAAACCTCACTATCTCAGGAAACTCCTCCAGCCCTCCAACCCTCACTATCTCAATATCCTCCTCCTGCCCTCCAACCCTCACTATCTCAGTACCCTCCTCCAGCCGTACAACCCTCACTAACTCAGGACCCTCCTCAAACCCTCACTATCTCAGCACCCTCCTCCAACCCTCACTATCTCAGTACCCTCCTCCAGCCCTCCAACCCTCACTACCTCAGTACCCTCCTCCAATCCTCACTATCTCAGGACCCTCCTCCATCCCTCCAACCCTCATTACCTCAGTAAACTTCTCTAGCCCTCTAACCCTCACTATCTCAGTACCCTCCTCCAGCCCTTCAACCCTCACTAACTCAGGACCCTCCTCAAATCCTCACTATCTCAGCACCCTCCTCCAACCCTCACTATCTCAGGACCCTCCTCCAGCCCTCCAACCCTCACTATCTCAGTACCCTCCTCCAGCCGGACAACCCTCATTATCTCAGTACTCTCCTCCAGCCCTACAACCCTCACTGTCTGAGGACCCTCCTCCAACCCTCACTATCTCAGTACCCACCTCCAGCCTTCCAACCTTCACTATCCCGGCACCATCCTCCAGCCCTCCAACCCTCACTATCTCAGTACCCTCCCCCAGCCCTACAACCCTCACTATCTCAGTATCCTCCTCCAACAGTACAAACCTCACTATCTCAGGACCCTCGTCCTACCCTCACTATCTCTGTACCCTCCTCCAGCACTCCAACATTCACTATCTCATTACCCTCCTCCAGCCCTCCAACCCTCACTATCTCAGTACACTCCTCCAGCCCTACACCCCTCACTATCTCAGTACCCTCTTCCAGCCGTACAACCCTCACCAAATCAGTATCCTCCAGCAGCCCTCCAAACCTCACTATCTCAGGACCCTCCTTCAGCCCTCCAACGTTCACTATATCAGAACCTTCCTCCAACCATCCAACCCTCATTATCTCAGTGCTCTCCTGCAACCCTCACTATCTCAGGACCCTCCTCTAGCACTCCAACCCTCACCATCTCAGTACCCTCCTCCAGCCCTCCAACACTCACTATCTCAGTACCCTCCTCCAGCCCTCCAACCCTCACTAACTCAGTACCCTTCTCCAGCCGTACAACCCTCACTATCTCAGTACCCTCCTCCAGCCCTCCAACCATCACTATCTCAGTATCCTCCTGCAACCCTCACTATTTCAGTACCCTCCTCCAACCCTCCAACCCTCACTATCTCAGTACCCTCCTCCAGCCCTACACCCCTCACTATCTCAGTACCCTCCTCCAGCAGTCCAACCCTCACAATCTCTGTACACTCCTCCAGCCCTCCAACCCTCTCTACCTCAGTACCGTCCCCCAGCCCTCCAACTCTCACTATCTCAGTACCCACCTCCAGCACTCAAACCCTCATTACCTCAGTACTCTCCTCCAGCCCTCCAACCCTCAGTATCGCAGTACTCTCCCCCAGTCCTCTCACCCCTACTATCTCAGTGGCCCCCTCCAGTCAAACAACCCTCACTATCTCAGGACCCTCCTCCAACCCTCACTATCTCAGTACCCTCCTCTAACACTCACTATCTCAGGACCCTCCTCCAGCAATCCAACCCTCACCAACTCAATACCCTCCTCCAGCCCTCCAACACTCACTATCTCAGTACCCTCTTCCAACACTCACTATCTCATTACCCTCATCTAACCCTCCTCCCCTCAGTATCTCAGTACACTCCTCCAGCCGTACAACCCTCACTACCTCAGTACCCTCCTCCAGCCCTACAACCCTCACTATCTCAGTACACTCCTCCAGCCTTACCAACCACACTATCACCGGACCCTCCTCCATTCCTCACTACCTCAGTACCCTCCTCCAGCCCTCAAACCCTCACTATCTCAGTACACTCCTCCAGCCTTACCACCCTCACTATCTCAGGACCCTCCTCCATTCCACACTACCTCAGTACCCTCATCCAGCACTCCAACATTCACTATCTCATTACCCTCCTCCAGCCCTCCAACCCTCACTATCTCAGTACACTCCTCCAGCCCTTCACCCCTCACTATCTCAGTACCCTCTTCCAGCCGTACAACCCTCACTATCTCAGTATCCTCCAGCCCTACACCCCTCACTATCTCAGTACCCTCTTCCAGCCGTACAACCCTCACTATATCAGTATCCTCCAGCAGCCCTCCAAACCTCACTATCTCAGGTCCCTCCTCCAGCCCTCCAACGTTCACTATATCAGAACCTTCCTCCAACCATCCAACCCTCACTATCTCAGTACTCTCCTGCAACCCTCACTATCTCAGGACCCTCCTCTAGCACTCCAACCCTCACCATCTCAGTACCCTCCTCCAGCCCTCCAACACTCACTATCTCAGTACCCTCCTCCAGCCCTCCAACCCTCACTAACTCAGTACCCTTCTCCAGCCGTACAACCCTCACTATCTCAGTACCCTCCTCCAGCCCTCCAACCATCACTATCTCAGTATCCTCCTGCAACCCTCACTATCTCAGTACCCTCCTCCAACCCTCCAACCCTCACTATCTCAGTACCCTCCTCCAGCCCTACACCCCTCACTATCTCAGTACCCTCCTCCAGCAGTCCAACCCTCACTATCTCTGTACACTCCTCCAGCCCTCCAACCCTTTCTACCTCAGTACCGTCCTCCAGCCCTCCAACTCTCACTATCTCAGTACCCACCTCCAGCACTCAAACCCTCATTACCTCAGTACCCTCCTCCAGCCCTCCAACCCTCAGTATCGCAGTACTCTCCCTCAATCCTCTCACCCTTACTATCTCAGTAGCCTCCTCCAGTCAAACAACCCTCACTATCTCAGGACCCTCCTCCAACCCTCACTATCTCAGTACCCTCCTCTAACACTCACTATCTCAGGACCCTCCTCCAGCATTCCAACCCTCACCAACTCAATACCCTCCTCCAGCCCTCCAACACTCACTATCTCAGTACCCTCTTCCAACACTCACTATCTCATTACCCTCATCTAACCCTCCTCCCCTCAGTATCTCAGTACACTCCTTCAGCCGTACAACCCTCACTACCTCAGTACCCTCCTCCAGCCCTACAACCCTCACTATCTCAGTACCCTCCTCCAGCCTTACCACCCACACTATCACAGGACCCTCCTCCATTCCTCACTACCTCAGTACCCTCCTTCAGCCCTCAAACCCTCACTATCTCAGTACACTCCTCCAGCCTTACCACCCTCACTATCTCAGGACGCTCCTCCATTCCACACTACCTCAGTACCCTCCTCCAGCCGTACTACCCTGACAATCTCAGCATCCTCCTCCAGCCATACAACCCTCACTATCTCAGCATTCTCCTCCAGCCATACACGCCACACTATCTCAGTACCCTCCTCCAGCCCTACAACCCTCACTATCACAGTGCCCTCCTCCAGCCCTCTAACCCTCACTATCTCAGTACCCTCCACCAGCCCTCCATCTCTCACTATCTCAGGACCATCCTCCAACCCACCAACCCTGCCCATCCCAGTACCCTCCTCCAACCCACCAACCCTCACTATCTCAGTACCCTCCACCAGCATCCCAACCCTCACTATCTCAGTACCCTCCACCAGCCCTCCATCCCTCACTATCTCAGGACCATCCTCCAACCCACCAACCCTGCCCATCCCAGTACCCTCCTCCAACCCACCAACCCTCACTATCTCAGTACCCTCCACCAGCATCCCAACCCTCACTATCTCAGTACCCTCCACCAGCCCTCCATCCCTCACTATCTCAGTACCATCCTCCAGCCCTTCAACCCTCACTATCTCAGTACCCTCCTCCAATCCTATACCCATCACTATCTCAGTACCCTCCTCCAGCCCTCCAACCCTCACTATCTCAGTACACTCCTCCAGCCTTCCAACCCTAACTATCGCAGTACCCTCCTCCCACCCTACCCCTCACTATCTCAGTACATCCTCCAGCCCTACAACCACAACTACTTCAGTACTCTCCTCCATCCCTACACCCCTCACTATCTCAGTACCCTCCTCCAATCCTATACCCATCACTATCTCAGTACCCTCCTCCAGCCCTCCAACCCTCACTATCTCAGTACACTCCTCCAGCCTTACAACCCTAACTATCGCAGTACCCTCCTCCCACCCTACCCCTCACTATCTCAGTACATCCTCCAGCCCTACAACCACAACTATCTCAGTACTCTCCTCCATCCGTACACCCCTCACTATCTCAGTACCCTCCCACAGCCCTCCAACCCTCCCTACCTCAGTACCCTCCTCCAACCCTTCAACCCTCACTTTCTCAGTTCCCTCTTCCGGCCCTCCAACACTCCCTATCTCAGTACCCTCCTTCAGCGCTACACCCATCACTATCTCAGTACCCTCCTCCCGCGCTCCAACCCTCACTATCTCAGTACCCTCCTCCAGCCGTACAACCCTCACTATCTCAGTACCCTCCTCCAGCCCTCCAACCATCACTATCTCAGTATCCTCCTGCAACCCTCACTATCTCAGTACCCTCCTCCAACCCTCCAACCCTCACTATCTCAGTACCCTCCTCCAGCCCTACACCCCTCACTATCTCAGTACCCTCCTCCAGCAGTCCAACCCTCACTATCTCTGTACACTCCTCCAGCCCTCCAACCCTCTCTACCTCAGTACCGTCCTCCAGCCCTCCAACTCTCACTATCTCAGTACCCACCTCCAGCACTCAAACCCTCATTACCTCAGTACCCTCCTCCAGCCCTCCAACCCTCAGTATCGCAGTACTCTCCCCCAGTCCTCTCACCCCTACTATCTCAGTGGCCCCCTCCAGTCAAACAACCCTCACTATCTCAGGACCCTCCTCCAACCCTCACTATCTCAGTACCCTCCTCTAACACTCACTATCTCAGGACCCTCCTCCAGCATTCCAACCCTCACCAACTCAATACCCTCCTCCAGCCCTCCAACACTCACTATCTCAGTACCCTCTTCCAACACTCACTATCTCATTACCCTCATCTAACCCTCCTCCCCTCAGTATCTCAGTACACTCCTTCAGCCGTACACCCCTCACTACCTCAGTACCCTCCTCCAGCCTTACCACCCACACTATCGCAGGACCCTCCTCCATTCCTCACTACCTCAGTACCCTCCTCCAGCCCTCAAACCCTCACTATCTCAGTACATTCCTCCAGCCTTACCACCCTCACTATCTCAGGACGCTCCTCCATTCCACACTACCTCAGTACCCTCCTCCAGCCGTACTACCCTGACAATCTCAGCATCCTCCTCCAGCCATACAACCCTCACTACCTCAGCATTCTCCTCCAGCCATACACGCCACACTATCTCAGTACCCTCCGCCAGCCCTACAACCCTCACTATCACAGTGCCCTCCTCCAGCCCTCTAACCCTCACTATCTCAGTACCCTCCACCAGCCCTCCATCTCTCACTATCTCAGGACCATTCTCCAACCCACCAACCCTGCCCATCCCAGTACCCTCCTCCAACCCACCAACCCTCACTATCTCAGTACCCTCCACCAGCATCCCAACCCTCACTATCTCAGTACCCTCCACCAGCCCTCCATCCCTCACTATCTCAGTACCATCCTCCAGCCCTTCAACCCTCACTATCTCAGTACCCTCCTCCAATCCTATACCCATCACTATCTCAGTACCCTCCTCCAGCCCTCCAACCCTCACTATCTCAGTACACTCCTCCAGCCTTCCAACCCTAACTATCGCAGTACCCTCCTCCCACCCTACCCCTCACTATCTCAGTACATCCTCCAGCCCTACAACCACAACTACTTCAGTACTCTCCTCCATCCCTACACCCCTCACTATCTCAGTACCCTCCTCCAATCCTATACCCATCACTATCTCAGTACCCTCCTCCAGCCCTCCAACCCTCACTATCTCAGTACACTCCTCCAGCCTTACAACCCTAACTATCGCAGTACCCTCCTCCCACCCTACCCCTCACTATCTCAGTACATCCTCCAGCCCTACAACCACAACTATCTCAGTACTCTCCTCCATCCGTACACCCCTCACTATCTCAGTACCCTCCCACAGCCCTCCAACCCTCCCTACCTCAGTACCCTCCTCCAACCCTTCAACCCTCACTTTCTCAGTTCCCTCTTCCGGCCCTCCAACACTCCCTATCTCAGTACCCTCCTTCAGCGCTACACCCATCACTATCTCAGTACCCTCCTCCCGCGCTCCAACCCTCACTATCTCAGTACCCTCCTCCAGCCGTACAACCCTCACTATCTCAGTACCCTCCTCCAGCCCTCCAACACTCACTATCTCAGTACCCTCTTCCAACACTCACTATCTCATTACCCTCATCTAACCCTCCTCCCCTCAGTATCTCAGTACACTCCTTCAGCCGTACAACCCTCACTACCTCAGTACCCTCCTCCAGCCTTACCACCCACACTATCGCAGGACCCTCCTCCATTCCTCACTACCTCAGTACCCTCCTCCAGCCCTCAAACCCTCACTATCTCAGTACATTCCTCCAGCCTTACCACCCTCACTATCTCAGGACGCTCCTCCATTCCACACTACCTCAGTACCCTCCTCCAGCCGTACTACCCTGACAATCTCAGCATCCTCCTCCAGCCATACAACCCTCACTACCTCAGCATTCTCCTCCAGCCATACACGCCACACTATCTCAGTACCCTCCGCCAGCCCTACAACCCTCACTATCACAGTGCCCTCCTCCAGCCCTCTAACCCTCACTATCTCAGTACCCTCCACCAGCCCTCCATCTCTCACTATCTCAGGACCATTCTCCAACCCACCAACCCTGCCCATCCCAGTACCCTCCTCCAACCCACCAACCCTCACTATCTCAGTACCCTCCACCAGCATCCCAACCCTCACTATCTCAGTACCCTCCACCAGCCCTCCATCCCTCACTATCTCAGTACCATCCTCCAGCCCTTCAACCCTCACTATCTCAGTACCCTCCTCCAATCCTATACCCATCACTATCTCAGTACCCTCCTCCAGCCCTCCAACCCTCACTATCTCAGTACACTCCTCCAGCCTTCCAACCCTAACTATCGCAGTACCCTCCTCCCACCCTACCCCTCACTATCTCAGTACATCCTCCAGCCCTACAACCACAACTACTTCAGTACTCTCCTCCATCCCTACACCCCTCACTATCTCAGTACCCTCCTCCAATCCTATACCCATCACTATCTCAGTACCCTCCTCCAGCCCTCCAACCCTCACTATCTCAGTACACTCCTCCAGCCTTACAACCCTAACTATCGCAGTACCCTCCTCCCACCCTACCCCTCACTATCTCAGTACATCCTCCAGCCCTACAACCACAACTATCTCAGTACTCTCCTCCATCCGTACACCCCTCACTATCTCAGTACCCTCCCACAGCCCTCCAACCCTCCCTACCTCAGTACCCTCCTCCAACCCTTCAACCCTCACTTTCTCAGTTCCCTCCTCCGGCCCTCCAACACTCCCTATCTCAGTACCCTCCTTCAGCGCTACACCCATCACTATCTCAGTACCCTCCTCCCGCGCTCCAACCCTCACTATCTCAGTACCCTCCTCCAGCCGTACAACCCTCACTATCTCAGTATCATCATCCAGCCGTACAACCCTCCCTACCTCAGTACCCTCCTCCAACCCTCCAACTCTCAATATGTCAGTACCCTTCTCCATCTGTCCACTCCTCACTATCTCAGTACTCTCCTCCAGCCCTACAGCCATCACTATCTCAGTACCCTCCTCCCGCCCTCCAACCCTCACTATCTCAGTACCCTCCTCCAGCCGTAGAACCCTCACTATCTCAGTAGCCTCCTCCAGCCCTACACCCCACTCTATCTCAGTACCCTCTTCCAGCCCTACAACCCTCACTATCTCAGTACCCTCCTCCAGCCCTACAACCCTCACTATCTCAGTACCCTCCTCCAGCCTTACAACCCTCACTATCTCAGGACCCTCCTCCAACCCTACACCCCTCACTATCTCAGTACCCTCCTCCAGCCCTACAATCCTCACTATCTCGGTACCCTCTTCCAGCCCTCCAACGCTCACTATCTCAGAACCCTCCTCGAGCCCTACAACCTCACTTTCTCAGTACCCTCCTCCAGCCCTACACCCCTCACTATCTCTGTACCCTCCTTCAGCCCTACAACCCTCACTATCTCAGTACCCTCCTCCAGCCCTCCAACACTCACTATCTCAGGACCCTCCGCCAGTTGTACAACTCTCACTATCTCAGTACCCTCCTCGAGCCCTACAACCTCACTTTCTCAGTACCCTCCTCCAGCCCTACACCCCTCACTATCTCTGTACCCTCCTTCAGCCCTACAACCCTCACTATCTCAGTACCCTCCTCCAGCCCTACAACTCTCACTATCTCAGTACCCTCCTCCAGTCGCACAACCCTCCCTATCTCAGTACCCTCCACCAGCCCTACAACCCTCACTATCTCAGTACCCTCCTCCAACCCTCACTATCTCACGACCCTCCTCCAACCCTACACCACCTCACTATCTCAGTACCCTTCTCCAGCCCTCCACCCTCACTATCCCAGTACCCTCCTCCAGCCATACAACCCTCACTATCTCAGTACCCTCCTCCAGCCATGCAACCCTCACTATCTCAGTACCCTCCTCCAGCCCTCCAATGCTCACTATCTCAGAACCCTCCTCCAGCCGTACAACCCTCACTATCTCAGGACCCTCCTCCAGCAGTACAGCCATCACTATGTCAGTACCCACCTCCAGCCCTCCAACCCTCACTATCTCATGACCCTCCTCTAGCCGTACAACCCTCACTATCTGAGAACCCTCCTCCAGCCTTACAACCCTCACTATCTCAGTACCCTCCTCCAGCCCTACAACCCTCACTATCTCAGTACCCTCCTCCAGCCTTACAACCCTCACTATCTCAGTACCCTCCTCCAGCCCTACAACCCTCACTATCTCAGTACCCTCCTCCAGCCCTACAACCCTCACTATCTGAGAACCCTCCTCCAGCCCTACAACCCTCACTATCTGAGAACCCTCCTCCAGCCCTACAACCCTCACTATCTGAGGACCCTCCTCCAGCCCTACAACCCTCACTATCTGAGAACCCTCCTCCAGCCCTACAACCCTCACTATCTGAGAACCCTCCTCCAGCCCTACAACCCTCACTATCTGAGGACCCTCCTCCAGCCCTACAACCTCAGTGAATTGTTGTGCTGCTGTATTTCTGCCCTCGTCCTTCACCTTTAAGTTGGTAGCTGCCTTTTCAATCAGCAAGGTCCGAAACATCGACTTGTTCTGTCTTCACCTTTCTACCTCGCGATTCTCTGTGAAAGTTACTTTGTTGTGCTCAGTAGTTGGTGTCTGACTGCCCGTCCCAAGGTTATGAGTTGGAACCCAGAGATTTCTCCCCTCCACTCTCAGAACGACTTGCATGTTTGAACGTGCTGTCTTTCTGTTGATGCTGCGTTACTTCACAAGATAACTGGTTTAAACTGAACTCCAATCCTCCCGTTTTCAGAATTAATCTTAGAATCCCTGCATTGTGGAAGCAGCCCATTCAGCCCATTGAGTCCGCACGGACCCTCTGAAGAATATCGCCATTGCACCCACCCTTACCCCGTAAACCTGCATTCCCCACGGCTAACCCACCTTGCCTGGACACAATGTCATGCACATGTTTGGACTGTGGGAGGAAACCAGAGTAGCCAGAGGAAAGTTACACAGACATGGGGAGAATATGCAAACTCCACATGGACAGAGATTGAACCCAGGTCTCTGGTGCTGTGAGGCAGCAGAGCTGACACATGTTGTGGGCGCCACGGTGGCACAGTGGTTAGCACTGCTGCCTCACAGCGCCAGAGACCCGGGTTCAATTCCCGCCTCAGGCGACTGACTGTGTGGAGTTTGCACGTTCTCCCCGTGTCTGCGTGGGTTTCCTCCGGTTGCTCCGGTTTCCTCCCACAGTCACAAAGATGTGCAGGTCAGGTGAATTGGCCATGCTAAATTGCCCGTAGTGTTAGGTGAAGGGGTATATGTAGGGGTATGGGTGGGTTGCGCTTCGGCGGGGCGGGGTGGACTTGTTGGGCCGAAGGGCCTGTTTCCACACTGTAAGTAATCTAATCTAATGTTACACTGGCCCTTTATGAAACCCTTGTTCCTATTAGTCACACACTCCATTAATTAATCCTACTGCTTGACTGGCTCCCGATATTTATGCAACCAAATTGGACTTATCCAAATTTGTTTTGAATGCTGTAACTGTACCTGTATCAGCACTTCCTCTAGACGTTCTTTCCATGCACCTCCCCACTCTCTCTGGTTTAAAAAATAATGTTCCCATGTCTTATTTAAATCTTTCTCCTCTCACCTTAAAAAAAATGCCCCCTAACCTTGAAATCCCCCACCCCAGAGTAAAGACACCTGCCATTCACCTTATACATGCCCGACATGATTTTATAAATCTCTATAGGGTCACCCCTCACCCTCCTAGTGAAAAAAGGTCTCAGCCTATCCAGCCTCTCCTTATAACTCAAACCCCCCCCCCATTCCCATCAACATCCTGGTCAACTTCTCTGCCCCCTCTCCTTCCTTAATGATATCCTTCCTATAACAGGGGGAGCAGAACTGGACACAGTCCTCCGGAACAGGCCTCACCAAGGCCCTGTACAACCTCAACATCACGTCCCAACTCCAGTACTCGAAGAATCGTACAGGCCAGATAGGGACCCTTCAGCCCATTGAGTCTGTACTGCTAAAAAATAAACTACTACCTTCATTAGTCCCACTTTCGTCCACAAGGGGACTAGCATAGTACTTTTGGCAGTACAGACTCAATGGACCAAAGGCTGAAAGATACTATGGTACATTCAGGAGCCAATTTTCATACGGCTAACCTCCAGAAACACCAAAGCTATCTCCCAGATTTATCTCATGTCCTCACGTCCAACAGAGACTACACTTTAAAGACTAGTCTGACTGGAAAGCACTCTGGTGTGTCCTGAGGTAAAAGAAAGGCAGCTCTTTGTTGTTGCCACTTGATGGGAGGTTTTGGAGGGAGCTTTACCAGCATATATCCTTCAGCTGTGCAGTTTGTGTTTGCTATGAGGATGTAGAAGGACCTTTACTCTGCAGCACCATCGCACAGTGCATGACTCACGAGCGTCTAGTGCTGACATCAATTGCCCAAAGTGGAAACTTCTGCTCTGTGCAACACTATTGCATGAGAGTTAAACAGCCCACAGTAACCACAGCTGAGTGCAAATCTTACAGGCTCAGCATTAAGTGGAGTCACAAAAACCTCAACACCATGTCCCAGCTCCTATACTCGAAGGCCTGACCATTGAAGCAAGCATGCTAAATACCTTCCTAACCCCCCTGTCTACATGTGACACAAACTGCACAGAATTATGTCCCTGCGCCCCGAGGTCTCTCTGTTTGACAACACCGCCCAAGGCCCTACTTTTAATTGTGTAAGTCCTTTTCTTGTTTGTTTTACCAAAATCTAATTATTATTGTATTCCATAAAATACAAAGAAGATATCACAGGTTACGAGGAACAGAAATTCAGCCTTGGATAACTGATAGGCTGGGGCTTCCAAAACCTGATTATATTCCCCGCATTTCTTTTGAAGGAAGTTCTTTCCAAACTTACTGTACACTCCTTCAAGCATCTCACTTACCAGCTGAGGAGGATAAGTTCGCTCTAAGATGGTTTGTCAAATAAACAAAGGAACCAGAGACAGCCTCTGAGATTCTGCAGGAAGTTTCTTGGTAGAGATTAGATTGATTTGATTTTCATATTTACCACAAGCGTGCTACTCACAGTTTATCTGCTTTGATGCTTTCCTACTGGGCTTGCTGACAATGCTTCGTCCATTGCTGTTATAGTCACACACTGACATCAGGAGCTGGCTGCATACGGCCAGGGTTCTGAAAGAGTTAACGTCAAAGTTGCATTAGCTCCACTCTGGTCTTTGGCTCGGGAATATATCCCCGTTCCTTCACTGTTGCTGGATCAGAGCTCTGGAATTCCCTCCCTAAGGGCTGTGTGGGTCTACTGACAGGGCAACGGACTGCAGCGGTTCAAGAAGGCAGCTCACCCCCACCTTCTCAAGGGGCAACTCCCAAGAAAGAATAGTTGCCAGTTGTACTTATTGCTATCATGTAATAATCTGACCTTGATGTGTAAAAGCAAGTATCTATTCTGTTTAGACTCACTCGTATTCTAATCACTACCTCTCATAATTTTATTTTTGTTCTCTCATGGGACATGGGCATCGCTGGCTGGTCCAGCATTTATTACCCATCCCTAGTTGCTTCTTGAGAAGGTGGGAGTGAACTGCCTTCTTGAACCGCTGCAGTCTGTGTGCTATGGGTTGACTCACAACGTCTTATGGAGGGAATTCCAGGATTTTGACCCAGCGACACAGAAGGAACAGCGATAGATTTCCAAGCCAGGCTGGTGAGTGGCTTGGAGGGGAACTTGCAGGGGATGGTGTTCCCATGTATCAGCTGCCTATGTCCCTTCCGCATGGAAGTGGTCATGGGGTTGCAAGGTGCTGTTTGAGGAGCCTTGGTGAATTTCTACACTAGGTCTCACCGATTGTACACACTGCTGCCACTGAACATTGGTGGTGGAAGGAGTGGATGCTTGAGGATGTGGTGCCAATCAAATGAGCTGCTTTGTCCTGGATGGTGTAAAGTTTCTTGAGGGTTAACGGAGCTGCGTCCATCCAGGCAAGTGAGGAGTATTCCATCCCACTGCTGCCTTGTGCCTTGTAGAAGGTGGGACAGGGTTTGGACAGTCAGGGAGTGAATTACTTACTGCAGTATTCCTAGCCTCTGACCTGCTCTTGTGACCATTGTGTTTATATGATGAATCCAATTGGGTTTCTGGTCAATGGTAGCCCCAAGATGTTCATAGTGGAGGAATTCAGTGATGGTAACACTATTTAAAGTCCAAGGTTGATGTTTATATTGCCTCTTATGGAGAAAATCACAGTGTGGTATTTGTCTGGCCCAAGTCTGTACATCATCCAGGTCTTTTGAACATGGGCTACTTCAGATTATGAGGAGTTGTGAATGGTGCTGAACATTATGCAATCATTGGTGAACATGCCCAGCCCCTGACCTTGTGATGGAGGGAAGGTCATTGATGAAGCAGCTGAAGACGGCTGGGCCGAGGACACTACCCTGAGGAACTCCTGTCGCTATGCCCTGGAGCTGAGATACTGATCTCCAACAACCCAGACCATCTTCCTATGTGCCAGTACGACTCTAACCACCAGGGCGTTTGTTCCCAGTTTCCCATTGATTCCAGGGCCCTTTGATGCCCCACTCGGTCGAATGCAGCCTTGAGGTCAAGGGCTGTCACTCTCACCTCTTCTCTGGAATTCAGCTCTTTTATCCATGTTTGAACCAAGGCTGTACTGAGGTCAGGAGCTGAGTGTCCCTGACGGAACTCAAACAGGGCATCACTGAGCAGGTTAGTGCTGAGCAGGTGCTGCTTGGTAGCGCTGTTGATGACATCTTCCATCACCTCACTGATGATCGAGCATAGACTGACAGGATGGGAATTGGCCGGTTTGATTATTCCTACTTCTTATGTATGGGACATACCTGAGCAATTTTTCCACATTGTCGGGTAGACGCCAACGTTGTAACTGCACTGGAACAGTTGGACTAGGGGAACAGCAAGTTCTGGAGCACAAGCCTTCAACACAATTGCCGGAATGTTGTCAGGGTCCATAACTTTTGCAGTATCCAGTGTTTCCAATCACTTCCTGATATCACATGGAGTGAATTGGCTGCAGACTGAATTGGCTCCAGTGGGGACCACTGGAGGAGGCACGTCTGGCTGAAGGTTGCTGTAAATGCGTCAGCCTTACCATTTGCATTGCTGGTGCTGGGCTCCTCCATCGTTGAGGATGGGGATATTTGTGGAGCCTCCTCCTTCAGACAGTTGTTGAAGTGTCGCCACCATTCTCGACTGGATGTGGCAGGACTGCAGAGCTTAGATCTCATCTGTTGGTTGTGAGATCACTTCACTCTGTCTATCACTTGCTGCTTGTGGTGTTTGTGCTTTGCTTAAGAAGGATAGACCTGTCAGTCTGACTTTGCTGCTGGGTAAGTTGTTGGAAGTGATTGTAAAAGATAGGGTTTATATGCATTTGGAGAGGGAAGGAACGATTAGGGATAGTGTAGGATTGGAAGAGCTAGGAAGATTTCTGTCTCGGAGTTTTGTTCAGCCTACAATTCCCAAATACACATCCGCTCTAAGAGAACAATCAACCAAACCCAACACTCTAGATCAAAACTAACATTTATACCTGGGGCTACGCAGCACAGACAGTAGGGGGTCTGGCCGCTATACATTGGGGAGACAGGCCACGTACTTGTGGAACGTTTCAGAGAACACCTCTGGGACACCCGCACCAACCAACCCAACCGCCCCGTGGCTGAACACTTTAACTCCCCCTCCCACTCCGCCAAGGACATGCAGGTCCTTGGCCTCCTCCATCGCCAGACCATGGTAACACGACGCCTGGAGGAAGAGCGCCTCATCTTCCGCCTAGGAACCCTCCAGCCACAAGGGATGAATGCGGATTTCTCCAGCTTCCTCATTTCCCCTCCCCCCACCTTGTCTCAGTCCCAGCCCTCAGACTCAGCACCGCCTTCTTGACCTGCAATCTTCTTCCCGATCTCTCCGCCCCCAACCCCTCTCCGGCCTATCACCCTCACCTTAACCTCCTTCCATCTATCGCATTCCCAACGCCCCTCCCCAAAGTCCCTCCTCCCTACCTTTTATCTTAGCCTGCTTGGCACACCCTCCTCATTCCTGAAGAAGGGCTTATGCCTGAAATGCGATTCTCCTTCTCCTTGGATGCTGCCTGACCTGCTGCGCTTTTCCAGCAACACATTTTTAAGGTCTACAGGGATTCCAATTTCAGTAGAAATGCACTCACACATGCTCAAGAAGCTAATTGACTTCAAAAGAAATACCAGTAATGCAACAGAAAGCACAGATTTGGTGTGAAGATAAGGGTCCCACAATTAGTATCACTGCAGGCCCCAAACTCACCCAGGAGGCGTTCCAAAGAGCAACACCAGATTCCATTCCAAGCAGCTATCTCCAGAGGAAGAATTCCAACAGCTAATTCCAGTGGCTACTTCCAAAGAGCTATCTCCAGAAGAGAGATCCCAACGGCAATCCCGAAACCTACCGACGCAGGCCTGTTCCGAAACAGGGGAAGCAATGGCAAATGGTCATGACCAGTGGACCGAAAAACCGACCAACTCTGAAAAACAGCGACCCGACCAGCAGTGCAAGGCCTCAGACACGGCCTGAGGTGAAAACTGGGCCCACTAAACCACAGAAGGTTAGGAGAACCAAGTTAGACCACCCAATAGATCCACAGCAGGTGTTACCGCATCAGCAGACTCAACCCAGGCTGAAGGCCTATACAGCCTGAAGGCCTCATCCAAGCGCGATGTACAGCCAGTGGGACCAGCCAACTGTATTTCAAAATCACGTTTCTCTCAGCGATGAGTTGAAACTCCTGAGACCCCAAAGTTTCTGACCTAGCTAGCAGGGAGGGGAAAGTGGGTGGTGAGTGTGTGGGACCACAAGAGGCTTATGCCCAAAACATCGATTCTCCTGCTCCTCGGACGCTGCCTGACCTGCTGTCTTTTCCAACAGTACACTCTCGACCCAAGGGTAGGAAGCCTGATGAACATTTGCGTGGTTAAAACTCTTGTTTTAAGTTCTATTGGCATTAATCTAGCTAATAGTGTATTTAATAGTATTACTGTCCTCTGTATAATTGTCTTAATTTCACTGTTTATTGCATTCACCTTTATTTTCTTGTATTAGACTTACCTTTTGTCTTTAAATAAATGCAGAGGTTTTCTGCCCTACTTCATTTCTCATTCCGATGTAAGTTGTGTCTTGAACTAGGGATCTGGAGGTGGGTCATTCTGAGGAAGGGTCACCCGACCCGAAATGTTAACTCCGTTTTCTCTTTACAGATGCTGCCAGACCTGCTGAGCTTTTCCAGCAATTTCTGTTTTTGTTTCTCAGCATCACCCTGTCAATCCCGTTCGTAAGAATCTTAATATTTCTCACAGAGTAGGAGGTTAACACTTGGAGAGGTAAATGGTTAACTATTCTTTTTTAGTCACTCATGATCGGTGGTTATGTAATCATCCAATCCCAACAGTGTGGGAACAGGCCATTCGGCCCAATAAGTCCAAAGTGATCCTCCGAAGACTATCCCACCCAGACCCATTCCCTTGTCCTATTACTCTACATTTTCCCTGACTAATGCACCTAACCTACACATCTCTGAACACTATAGGCAATTTAGATTAGATTCCCTACAGTATGGAAACAGACCCTTCAGCCCAACAAGCCCAGACCGACCCTCTGAAGAAAAACCCACCTGTATTTACTCCTGCCTAATGTACCTAACACTATGGGCATTTAGTTCGCACATCTTTGGATTGTGGGAGGAAACTGGAACACCCAGAGGAAACCCACAGAGACATGGGGAGAATATGCAGACTCCACTCAGCTGGAGGCTGGAATTGAACCTGGGTCCCTGGTGCTGTGAGACAGCAGTGCTAACCACTGAGCCACCATGCCACCCATAATGTCACACCATGGAGACTCTCTGAAAAAAGATGTTACTGTTCTCAATTCCTAAGGTGGAGATGGTTCTTGGAACATTGAGGAAACTTTGTCTCTAAAAGACTCCAACTAGTGCTCTTAAATAATGTGGAGCACCCAACCTCTTCCAAGACTTGCACCACAATGATAAAGATGATGTCATGGCGGATCTGACTGTGGATTCTAATTTCCTCTCTGACCATCTCTGCCCCCGACTCCTTTGTCAGCCAAGAATCTATTGAACTCTGCCTGAAAAATCTCTTGCTCAGTGGGGAAGAGAAATTCACACCCTCTGTGAAGGAAGAAAATCCTCCTCTTCTCCATCGTCCACAGGGGACCCCTTACTTTTAAATAATTTCCAATGGTTCTAACCTCTCCCATGAGGGGAAACATCCCAGAACATTGCACACAGCTGCGTTTCGAGATCTCTTTAAGTAAAAACAACACATTGCAGATTGCTACAAATCTGAGACAGTAAGATTAAGGAACAATATATAAGTAAAGATATTGAGGTTCTACTCAAGAATAAAGAGAAAAAAAGAATCATATGTTAAGATATAGTCACCTGGGATGAACTGAATCTCTTGAAGAGTAGGATGCGTGTCGGGCCATTCTTGAGAAGGATATCAGGAAGGCAAAGAGGGGATATGGGATGGCTATGGCAGAGAAAGCTAAAGAAGTATCAAACTGTTTCTACAAATACATCAAGAGCAAAAGAGCGACTCTAGAGAGAGTAGGGCCCCTTAAAGATCTATAGTGGCCTTTGTATTGAACCTCAGGAGGTGGGTGAGATATTACATGAATATTTTGCATCAGCTTTTACAGTGGAGAAAGAAATGGAGGTTAGAGATCTCAGCGAAATAAATATCCATGTTTCGAAAGCAGTCTACATCACAGAAGAGGAAGTGCTGGAGATCTTGGAAAATATTGAGCTGGATAAATCTCTGGGATCTGATCTAGTGTATCCCAGGATGTTGTGGGGAGTTAAGGAGGAAATTGCGGGGTCCCTTGCAGAAATATTTGTGTCATCGATAAACACAGGTGAGGATATCTGGTCGGCATGGACGGGTTGGGCCGAAGGGTCTGCTTCCGAGCTTACATCTCTATGACTGTAAGTACCAGAGGACTGGGGGATGGCTAATGTTGTGCCACTGTTTAAGAAAGGCTGTAAGTCAAAGTCTGGGAACTATTAGATCTGTGAGTCTGACATTGGCAGTGGGTAAGTTGTTGGAGGTGATTCTGAAAGAGAGAGGTTATGAGCATTTCAAGAAGCAAGGATTGATTAGGGATAGTCAGCATGGTTTTTGTGTAAGGAAAATTGTGTCTTACAAACTTGATTGTGTTTTTTTAATGAAGTTACCAAAAAGATGGATGAGGGCAAAGCAGTAGATGTTGTTTATTTGGATTTTAGTAAAACTTTTAACAAGGTTCCACTTGGTAGACTAATGAGTAAAGTTAGGCCACATGGGATTCAGGGTGGGCTTGCCAATTGGATACAAAATTGGCTTAACGGCAGGAGGCAGAGGATTTTGGTGGAGGTTTGCTTAACGGCCGGTGAACAGCAGTCCTCCGTAAGGATTGGTGCTGGGTCCACTTTTGTTTGTCATTTGTAAATGATTTGGATGGTTAACACGTTTGCAGCTGACACCAACATTGGTGGTATAGAGGGCAGTGAAGAAGGTTTATCTAAGATTACACAGTGATCTTGATCAATTGGGACAATGGGCTGAGGAGTAGCAGATGGAATTTAATTTGGATAAATGTGAGGTATTGCATATTAGTAATACATACAAGGGTAGGCCTTATACAATTAATGGTAGGGCCCTAGGTAGTGCTGTAGAACAGAGAGACCGAGGGGTTCAGGTACATAATTGTTTGAAGTTTGGGTCACATGTAAACAGGGTGATTAAGAAGGTGTTTAACATGCTAGCCGTCACTGCTCAGAGTTGGGATGTCATGTTGAGATTGTACAGGTTGTTGCTGGAGTACAGTGTCCAGTTGTGGTCATCCTGTTAAAGAATGAATATTATTAAACTGGAGAGGGTTCAGAAAAGATTTATCAATGTGTTGCTGGGGAGGGAGAGTTTGAGATATAAATTAGACAGGAAAGGCTGAGTTGAGGAAGTTGAGGTGTGGTGACCTTCTCCAGGTTTATAAAATCATGAGGGGTATGGATCAGGTTAATGACAAGGGTCATTTCCCAAGGGTGGGAGAGTTCAAAATTAGGGAGCATATTTTTAAGATGAGAAGAGAAAGATTTATAAAGGACATGGGGGCAATTCTTTTTACACAGAGAGTGGTTCGTGTGTGGAATGAACTTTCAGAGGAAGTGATGGATGTGGGTACAGTTACAACATTTAAAATAGATTTGGATAAGGACATGAAGAGGAAAGGTTTGGAGGGAGATGGGCCCAGTGCAGGAACAAGTGGAACTACTTTAGTTTGGGATTATGGTCGGCATGGACTGGCTTGACTGAAGAGATTAGATTAAATTCCCTACAGTGTGGAAACAGGCCCTTCGGCCCAACCAGTCCACACCGACCCTGCGGAGAGTAACCCACCCAGACCCATTTCCCTCTGACTAATTGACCTAATACTATAGGCAATTTAACATGGCTAATCCACCTGATCTGCACATCTTTGGACTGTGGGAGGAAACCACAGCACCCGGAGGAAACCCACGTAAACACAGGGAGAACGTGCAAACTCCACACAGGCCGTCACCCGAGGCTGGAATTGAACCTGGGACCCTGGTGCTGTGAGGCTGCAGTGCTAACCACTGTACCACCCTTGTGCTGTTCCTGTGCTGTAGGACCCTACGACTTTCTGACTATGACCAAGAATGCTGGAGAAACTCAGCTGGTCTGGCAGCATCTGTGGAGAGAGAAACACAGTTAACATTTCGAGTCTGCTATGAGTCATCTTCAGAACTTGGAATCAAGATCTCTTTATCAATCCAATTGAGCATCAGAGAGGTAAAACAGTGCCTGCTTTCCGATTTAGTGACATATCTGATTGCTTTGTGAGAAATATTGACCTTGGATGATGACTAACACACATTGCATTTCCTGTCCTTGCTTCTCGTGAATCTAACACTTCGACACTAAATTGTGTTGGATTTTCTTTTCCTCCTGTTTGACTCATTGTGATTTCACCTAAAGTGCAAACCATACTGAAATGGGACTAGAGAAGCGCTGAAGTTATTCTCCGTGCTCGGAGCTGCAGAAAATCATTCAGTTTATTCAGCTCAGCCTGTCTTTGTGTCCTGTCACCGAGTGCAAGTTGGAAATTGTCTGACCCAAAGCCTGTGTAAAAGTCTCTCACTCATGTTGGAGGCTCGATTATGGTCCGAGCGTGGGGAGTGGGAGCAAAATGAGGCCTGGACGAAACAGTCTCCTGAAACCGTTACCCAGAGCCAGGCATTTCAGAGGAGCGGATCTCAGCAGTGTCAGGGCTTGAAAGGGTTAATGTCTGGAATGGAGTCAGTAATACCTTACACTGCGATGAATGGGTGAGATTGTGTGTGTGTGTGTGTTTGTGTGTGAGAGAGAGAGATGGAGAGAAACATATAGTCTGGCTCTAATATGTGGGTCATCATCATTATCATCATTGGTGATCCCTCACAGACGAGGGTGACATTGTTTCACTCTAAAGGTGAGTCGATCAGGAGTCTGTACAGATTGATGAGGCTACCACTGATTCTGTTACATTTGGGGCAGAAGGTGGCCATGGGAATGGGTGGGTGGGATGTTGCTGAGGCAGGGCGTTACTTACGCTATTCATGCCCAACTTCAGCTTTTTCCCGACGGTGAGTCTCGAGGTGACCGACACCTTCCCGGATGCTCCTCCTCCAGTTCGAGACGGCCTCGGGCCAGTGATCGCACTTCACCAGTGAGGCCTTGAGGGTCTCAGCTTCCTCTGTCCGCCTGGGGCTCGCCTGCCATTTCCGTGGGAGCAAGTGAAAGGATTTGGGGTGGGGTGTTGGGTTAGGGTGGGAGGGCTGGATGTTGTAAGGAAAAGCCTTGGGCCATTTGCCAGATTGGGTCAAGGTCCCCCATCAGGCCCCCACTCCAGCCTGGCCCGTAGTGCCTGAACTACATGAAGCGCTTTGAAGTTGAGCTTTATAACGTGGAGGGAGGTCCACTCTGTTTATAAAATGGAGTCATAGAATCACCGGGGTCTACAGCACAGAAAAATGCCCTTTGGCCCATCAAGCCAGGGAAAAGCGACCCCCTAACTATTCTAATCCCATTTTCCAGGCCTTGGCCCATAAAATAGCATGCCTTGGCGCTCTGGGTAGGTCTCCAGCTTTGAGAGCCCTTTATGTCGAACTCCATCTTGAAAACATTCAATGATTCGGGCCTCAACCATTTTCTGTGGCAGAGAATTCCACAGGCTCCCAACTCACTTGATGAAGACATTCCTCCTCATCTCAGTCCTTTATCGTTATCAAGTCATCTTAAATCACGAATGTTCCTCATCACCACCCCCCCCCATCCCACCTTCCAGAGGACATCTTCCCAGGTGGTTACCTTCTCACAATTCTTCATCACGTTGTTCTGTTTATGATTCCACCGCCACGAGGTCTTTTCACCTAGTGGCCCTGATGTTGGCTGGGTGAGCTTTGGCCTACAAGGCAAAAGTGAACTGGTTTAATTTCGTAGACCACATCCACGATTGGGCTACACCACAACAGTTGCTCTCTCTTCCACAACGAATGGCAACAATAAAGCAAAACCACAACAAAACCAAAATGCTGTGCAGCCATTTTGACATGATGGAGTACACTTGCAGGTTTCGTAGGAATAAAGCCTGAGAGGTTTTCAGATTTGCTTATCACTGTCATGTCATCTCAGGAGTGGGACCTCATCAGAGCAATGGAAACATTAGGATAGGTGACCTCAAATTTGGTTGGAAAGATGGGCTTTAAAGAAGGGAAGAACTTTCATTTATATTGCATTCTTTTTTATTCTTTCACAGGATGTGGGTATCGCTGGCTGGGCCAGCATTTATCTCCTAATCCTTATTGCCCTGAGGGCAGTCAAGAGTCAACTGCGTTGTTGCAGGTCTGGAGTCACATGCAGGTAAGGAGGGCAGTTTCCTTCCCGAACGGACATTAGTCCCGACAATCGACAATGGATTCACGGTCACCATTAGATTCTTAATTCCAGATTTTTATTGAATTCAAATTCCAAAACATGGTATAGTGGGATTTGAACCTGGGTTCCCAGGTTAACAGACCAGTGATAATACCACTAGGTCATTACCTTGTGTCTTGAAGGTTACATTATGCCCAAATATGTCTCACAGCCAATAGAAAATAGGAGCAGGAAGAAGGCCAATCAGCACTTCAAGTCTACTCAATATTATGGTCATTACTGATCAACGAAATCAATACTCTTTGATCCCTTTAGCTTTAAGAACTATCTCTAATCCCTTCTTGAAAATATTCAATGAGGTCCTTATAAAGAGTTGGAATGTACAGACCGTGACAGCTAATCGGTACATAGCACGTTACCGCAAACAGGAATGAGACAAAGTGCAGGTATTCCGTTATTGTCAAATGAAAAAGGGAGAACGCCCCCTCATGGTGGTCTTTGGGGTGCCGTGGAGCACCTTGTGTTTAGCAAAGAGGGCAAATTGGGTCACGGGCCATCAGATATTCCTGACTGAGGTGGTCTTCTCAGGGTGTGTCCCTTTCGATGTAAGTTTGCTCACTGAGCTGGAAGGTTCAGCTTCAGACATTTCATCACCATGCTAGGTAGCATCAGCAGTGAGACTCTGGATGAAGCTCTGGTTTATATGGCCCACTTTTTATTTATGTGTTTAGGCTTCCTTGGGTTAGTGACGTCATTGCCTGTGGTGATGTCATTTCCTGTTCTTTGTCCCTTTGCTTGGGTGATGCCAATGTTTGAAATTGCAAGGTACGGACCAGGTGAATGCAGCATTCTGGGATTGAGTGAGGGTTGCTTCCCTGGGAGATGTGGCAGACTGTCAGCTGACCAGCCGGTTATTGGGTTGATGGGAAGGAACAGCATATCAAAGAGTTGTCTCAAATTGTAACAGCCACTGGGACATGAACAGCAGAGAGACAACCTCTGCTGAACTAATGACCTTTGGCACAATACAGGGACAATATCGGCAGCATAACGGAATCCTTGGTATAGTGCCAGAACCGTTTCGCTTGCTGGGATCATCAGTTACACTTAAACCAATAAAGTACTGCAGATACAATCTGTAGTCGTTGGAACAAGGTCAGTCAGGTGGACCTCACAGAATGTGCATTCCCTAGTTGGGGTTGTTAACCTGGGACAATCAGGAAAGCCCTGGCTGACTGATATAAACTTGAGATTCAGAGTCTTCTCAGTTTAGGGGACTGACTTTGTGCTCCAGTCAGTGTGTTACTGTTTCCCTTTTTTTGGAGGGGGAAACCTGATTCCTGTACTGCCTGAATTATTTAGCCAGTTTGTTAACTGGTATTCCTTTTAGTGAGGACTGATTGTTAAACTCCTGATGCACATACTGTGTTTCAGGTGTAGCTCAGTTCTCATTAGGGTGTTGTTGTTTCACTGGCTGGTTACAGCCTGTGTATTACCCTTTTCTCTTTCCTTTTTTGAGGAAAGGACAATGTTAATTTTGTGGTAGGGTTTAGATTAGATTAGATTAGATTAGATTAGATTAGATTACTTACAGTGTGGAAACAGGCCCTTCAGCCCAACAAGTCCACACCGACCTGCTGAAGCGTAACCCACCCATTCCCCTACATTTACCCCTTTACCTAACACTACGGACAATTTAGCATGGCCAGTTCACCTGACATGCACATCTTTGATCTGTGGGAGGAAACCGGAGCACCCGGAGGAAACCCGCGCAGACACGGGGAGAACGTGCAAACTCCACACAGTCAGTCGCCTGAGGTGGGAATTGAACCCGGGTCTCTGGCGCTGTGAGATGTCTGGTTTCCTTTGGTTTTTTTTGTATCCTCACTGTTTTTGGTGTTTGGACTGAGCCCTTGTGGAAGACATATTTTACCAGAGGAGCTGTTCCTGTGGGGAGGCCTGGTCCTGGGACTGGGCCTCTGAAGATTGAACGGGTAGGGAGTTTTGAGCGCTGTCGTCCTGAGAAGGGTAATCGTGACGGGCTGTCCTAGAGGCGGTCGAAAGGTGTGCCAGAGCAGCCGAGAGGCAGAAGGCGTGTAGGGGCAGGCTGAGATCCAGAAAGCTTGTGGGCTGCCCAGCACGCTGTTGTCCTAGGTAAGCTGACGGCTGTCCTAGAGGTGGCTGGAAGGTGTGCCAGGATGTCCTGACCGCTGTCACCCCGGGCGGGTACCGGGGCGGGCTGTCCTAGAGGTGGTCGAAAGGTGTGTCAGGGCGGACCGAGAACTGGAAGGGGCATGGGGTGGACCGAGAACCGGAAGGTGGGTAGGGGCGGGCTGCCTTAGAGTGGTTGGAAGGCGGGAGGGACGGGGGCTTGCTGGGTCTGTATTGTCTGCACTTTTTTTATGTAACTGGATTCTCCTTTTTATGTACAAATGTTATTGTTTGTCCTCATCTCCCTGTAAACTGGTTGAACGGTAGGGTGTGGGGCCTGGCTTTGCTGTTCCTCTCCCTTGTAAAATTGCTGTTGTGTACAGCTGTAAATGTTAACTGTTTTTTGTAAACTGTTTTGTAATTTGTTTAATAAAATTAAAAAAAGAGAGAAACAGGAGTGAGCCGGAAGGTGGGTAGGCCGTCCTCCAGAGCTGTCACCCCAGGAAGATACGAGGGTGGGCTGTCCTATAGGCGGCTGGAAGGTGCCAGGGTGGTTAGGGAAGTCGGAGTGTGGGTCACCGTCCTATTCGTTGTTGTCCTGGTGGGGGAGGTGAGGAAATTGGACGGACTGACCGAGACGTGGTTGGAAGATGTGTCAGGGCAGACCTAGAGCCAACAGGGGCATTGGGGGAGGAGAAAGAGGGAGAGACCGAGAGGTGGAAGGGAAATGGGCGGGGGGGTGGGGGGCAGAAATGAGGGGGAAGGGGAATGCCTTTGTCTGGCCGAATGGTGGGGGGGATGGGTGGGTTGCTGCATTGCCGGGGTGTCTGTGTTCTATGCACTGTTTTATTGTACGGTTTTTTTCAGACTGTCTGTCTGTCTGTATGTGACGGCATCAACTGATATGATAAGGTGGGATTTGAGGTACACCCTCTTTTCCCTGTGACCTGGTTGTATGGTGGGCTTTGCTGCCCGTTTTCCCCTGTAACCTGCTGTTCCTTGTAACCTGCTGTTCCCTGTAACCTGCTGTTCCTTGTAACCTGCTGTTCCCTGTAACCTGCTGTTCCCTGTAACCTGCTGTTCCTTGTAACCTGCTGTTCCCTGTAACCTGCTGTTCCCTGTAACCTGCTGTTCCCTGTAACCTGCTGTTCCCTGTTAACTGTTTGTTTGTAACATACTGTTTAATAAAATTGAAAATATATAAACGGGGTGTCAGACACCCTGTTCACGCAGACAGCTGGATCAGGGTCAAGGACTCTCCACCTGTAAATTAAAGGGTGACTTGGTGAAGGGATACCAGCCTTCCTGGAGTTATTTCAAAATCCATTGCCACTTAGTCACTGTTCATAACCCTTTGAACCCTGGCATAATGCAAATGCTACCTGTCAACTTTTCAATCCTTGTGAATTTTGCTATTGAGCATTACTCTTTTTGATACCTGGTACAGTATAACACTATCCATTAGCATTTGACCCCTGATAAAATATGACTCTATCAATTTAATCCCTGGCAAAATATGGCACTATCCGTTAACCCCTGATCGAATATTACACCGTTTTTGTGTTGAATTCATTCACAGGCTGAGGGTCTAACTGGTTAGATCAGTATATATTGTGC
Organism: Chiloscyllium plagiosum; assembly: GCF_037043375.1. Taxonomy (NCBI): domain Eukaryota; kingdom Metazoa; phylum Chordata; class Chondrichthyes; order Orectolobiformes; family Hemiscylliidae; genus Chiloscyllium; species Chiloscyllium plagiosum. The sequence continues at coordinate 18,894,737 of NW_028270183.1, forward strand.
AGAGGCCAGCACATTGCTATTGGTCTGGAGTCACATGTAGGATAGAAATGGTTGAGGAAGGCAGTTTCCTTCCCTCAAGGACATGAGTGAACCAGAAGGATAAACAATGGTCACCATTAGACTCTAGCATGGAAACAGACCCTTTGGTCCAACCCGTCCATGCTGACCAGATATCCCAACCCAATCTAGTCCCACCTGCTAGCACCCGGCCCATATCCCTCCAAACCCTTCCTATTCATATACCCATCCAAATGCCTCTTAAATGTTGCAATTGTACCAGCCTCCACCACATCCTCTGGCAGTTCAGTCCATATACGTACCACCCTCTGTGTGAAAACGTTGCCCCTTAGGTCTCTTTTATATCTTTCCCGTCTCACCCTAAACCTATTCCCTCTAGTTCTGGACTCCCTCACCCCAGGGAAAAGACTTTGCTTATTTACCCTATCCGTGCCCCTCATAATTTTGTCAACCTCTATAAGGTCACCCCCCAGCCTCCGACGCTCCAGGAAAAACAGCCCCAGCCTGTTCAACCTCTCCCTGTAGCTCAAATCCTCCAACCCTGGCAACATCCTTATAAATCTTTTCTGAACCCTTTCAAGTTTCACAACATCCTTCCGATAGGAAGGAGACCAGAATTGCATGCAATATTCCAACAGTGGCCTAACCAATGTCCTGTAGGTAAAAACAATGACTGTAGATGCTGGAAACCAGATTCTGGATCATTGGTGCTGGAAGAGCACAGCAATTCAGGCAGCATCCGAGGACAGGCAAAATCGACGTTTCGGGCAAAAGCCCTTCATCAGGAATAAAGGCAGAGAGCCTGAAGCATGGAGAGATAAGCTAGAGGAGGGTGGGGGTGGGGAGAAAGTAGCATAGAGCACAATAGGTGAGTGGGGGAGGAGATGAAGGTGATAGGTCAGGGAGGAGAGGGTGGAGTGGATAGGCGGAAAAGGAGCTGGGCAGGTCGGACAAGTCCGGACAAGTCAAGGGGACAGTTTTGCTGGAGGTTAGAAACTAGGATGAGGTGGGGGGAGGGGAAATGAGGAAGCTGTTGAAATCCACATTGATGCCCTGGGGTTTATTAGATTAGATTACATTACAGTGTGGGTTGAAGTGTTCCGAGGCGGAAGATGAGGCGTTCTTCCTCCAGGCGTCTGGTGGTGAGGGAGTGGCGGTGGAGGAGGCCCAGGACCTCCATGTCCTCGGCAGAGTGGGAGGGGGAGTTGAAATGTTGAGCCACAGGGCGGTGTGGTTGATTGGTGCGGGTGTCCCGGAGATGTTCCCTAAAGCGCTCTGCTAGGAGGCGCCCAGTCTCCCCAATGTAGAGGAGACCGCATCGGGAGCAACGGATACAATAAATGATATTAGTGGATGTGCAGATAAAACTTTGATGGATGTGGAAGGCTCCTTTAGGGCCTTGGATGGAGGTGAGGGAGGAGGTGTGGGCACAGGTTTTACAGTTCCTGCGGTGGCAGGGGAAAGTGCCAGAATGGGAGGGTGGGTCGTAGGGGGGCGTGGACCTGACCAGGTAGTCACGGAGGGAACGGTCTTTGCGGAAGGCGGAGAGGGGTGGGGAGGGAAATATATCCCTGGTGGTGGGATCTGTTTGGAGGTGGCGGAAATGTCGGCGGATGATTTGGTTTATGCGAAGGTTGGTAGGGTGGAAGGTGAGCACCAGGGGCATTCTGTCCTTGTTGCGGTTGGAGGGGTTGGGTCTGAGGGCGGAGGTGCGGGATGTGGACGAGATGCGTTGGAGGGCATCTTTAACCACGTGGGAAGGGAAATTGCGGTCTCTAAAGAAGGAGGCCATCTGGTGTGTTCTGTGGTGGAACTGTTCCTCCTGGGAGCAGATACGGCGGAGGCGGAGGAATTGGGAATACGGGATGGCATTTTTGCAAGAGGTAGGGTGGGAAGAGATGTAATCCAGGTAGCTGTGGGAGTCGGTGGGTTTGTAGAAAATGTCGGTGTCAAGTCGGTCGTCACTGATGGAGATGGACCACTCCCTCCGTGACTCCCTCGTCAGATCCACACCCCCCACCAACCCAACCTCCACTCCCGGCACCTTCCCCTGCAACCGCAGGAGATGCAAGACTTGCGCCCACACCTCCCCCCTCACCTCCCTCCAAGGCCCCAAAGGAAACTTCCATATCCGCCACAGATTCACCTGCACCTCCACACACATCATCTATTGCATCCTCTGCACCCGATGTGGCCTCCTCTATATTGGGGAGACAGGCCGGCTACTTGCGGAGCGTTTCAGAGAACACCTCTGGGACACCCAGACCAACCAACCCAACCACCCTGTAGCTCAACATTTCAATTCCCCCTCCCACTCCACCAAGGATATGCAGGTCTTTGGACTCCTCCATCGTCAGACCACAACAAAACGACGGTTGGAGGAAGAACGCCTCATCTTCCGCCTAGGAACCCTCCAACCACAAGGGATGAACTCGGATTTCACCAGTTTCCTCATTTCCCCTCCCCCCACCCTGTCTCAGTCAAATCCATCGAATTCAGCACCGTCTTCCTAACCTGCAATCTTCTTCCCGACCTCTCCGCCCCCACCCCAGTCTGACCTTTCACCCTCACCTTGACCTCTTTCCACCTATCACATTTCCGACGCCCCTCTCCCAAGTCCCTCCTCCCTACCTTTTATCTTAGCCTGCTGGACAAACTTTCCTCATTCCTGAAGAAGGGCTTATGCCCGAAACGTCGATTCTCCTGTTCCCTGGATGCTGCCTGACCTGCTGCGCTTTTCCAGGAACACATTTCCAGCAGTCATCAATGTAGCGGAGGAAGAGGTGGGGAGTGGTGCTGGTGTAATTACGGAAGATCAACTGCTCTACGTAGCCAACAAAGAGACAGGCATAGCTGGGGCCCATACGTGTGCCCATGGCTACCCCTTTGGTCTCGAGGAAGTGGGAGGATTCAAAGGAGAAATTGTTAAGGGTGAGGACCAGTTCGACCAAACGAATGAGAGTGTCGGTGGAGGGGTACTGTTGGGAACGTCTGGAGAGGAAAAAACGGAGGGCTTGGAGGCCCTGGTCATGGCAGATAGAGGTGTAGAGGGATTGGATATCCATGGTGAAGATGAGGCGTTGGGGGCCGGGGAAACGGAAGTCTTGGAGGAGGTGGAGGGCGTGGGTGGTGTCTCGAACGTATGTGGGGAGTTCCTGGACTAGGGGGGATAGGACAGTGTCGAGGTAGGTAGAGATGAGTTCAGTGGGGCAGGAGCATGCTGAGACAATGGGTCGGCCAGGGTGGTCAGGCTTGTGGATCTTGGGAAGGAGGTAGAACCGGGCAGTGCGGGGTTTCCGGACTATGAGGTTGGAAGCTATGGGTGGGAGATCTCCTGAGGTGATGAGGTTCTGTATGGTCTGGGAGATGATGGTTTGGTGATGGGGGGTGGGGTCGTGGTTTAGGGGGCGGTAGGAAGAGGTGTCCTCGAGTTGGCGTTTGGCTTCAGCGGTGTAGAGGTCAGTGCGCCAGACTACCACGGCACCCTCTTTGTCCGCTGGCTTGATGGTGAGGTCAGGATTGGAGCAGAGGGATTGGAGGGCTGCGCGTTGTGAGGGTGAGAGGTTGGAGTGGGGGAGGGGGGTCGACAGGTTGAGGCAGTTAATGTCCCGGTGGCAGTTGGAAATGAAGAGGTTGAGGGCAGATAATAGGCCAGCACGGGGTGTCCAGGTGGATGCAGTGTGTTGGAGGTGGGCGAAGGGGTCCTCGGAGGGTTGGCAGGAATCCTGATTGTGAAAGTAAGCTCGGAGGCGGAGGCGACGGAAGAATTGTTTGACATCACGGCATGTATTAAATTCATTGATGCGTGGACGGAGAGGGATGAAGGTGAGTCCTTTGTTGAGGACTGATCGATCGTCCTCAGTGAGGGGGAGGTCTGAAGGGATGGTGAAAACTCGGCAGGGCTGGGAGCTGGGATCTGGTGTGGGTGTAGAGCTGGGAGTGGGGTCGGAGCCAGTACCTGGAGTGGGTGTGATGGTGGGGGGAATGGGGGTGGAGTCATGAGCAGGGGTAGTGTTCCCCTCGGGGTTCTGGGGGGTGGGGATAGTGACAGTAGGATCTGTGGGGGGCGTGTCAGCAGAATGCAGGTGAGTGGCGTTGGTGGGGGCGGAAGTGGTGGTGACCACGGCAGTAGGGGTGGCGGAAGTCACTGAGCGTGTGACATCAGCGATGATGTGAGGGCAGGAAGTGGCTGTGGGAGTGGCCATGATGGGGGCGGAAGTGACATCATCAATCAGCGTGGGGGTGGTAGCTGCTTCAGCCACATGGCTAATGGTGTTTCCGAGGCCAGGGAAATCTTCTGGAATGTTTGAGGAGCGCTGGTTATGGAGGTGAGTAGATAAAAGTTTGTTGTACTTACAGTTTTTGATGTTTGAGATGGAATTGAAATACTGTTTGTTGAGAGTATGGATTCTCCTGAGGATGTAGTACCAAGTGGGTCCTTTGCAATTCTGAGAGAGTGTGGCCCTCAGCTGAGGCAGGGCTGACTGTAGAGAGGTTAGGTGCCGGCACATTGCTGCGAGCGTGGAGTGGAGGATCTTGAAGGAGAACTGTTGCTGGCGTTTTTGAATCTGTAGTCTGTACTGTTTGTCCTGTTTGGGTCCGAACTTTGCTGGTTTAAAGGTGGTCCGGAGTCCGTGTGGGATGAGTTGGTTACGGAGACAGGCACTGAGGAAGCAAATGTGGCTGTGATAGCGAGTTTGTTTCAGGACATGGTTGAAGAGCTTCAGGGCTGAGGAAATGACCTGGGAGTTGCAGTGGGAGAGAGACTCCCTGAGATTCTTGTAGAGAGAGGAGGAAAACTTCTTCAAGGCAGGCATCCTTGCAAGAGGCATCGCAGTAGGGTTAAAATCAACTAGGTAAAAACAATGACTGCAGATGCTGGAAACCAGATTCTGGATCAGTGGTGCTGGAAGAGCACGGCAATTCAGGCAGCATCCGAGGACAGGCAAAATCGACGTTTCGGGCAAAAGCCCTTCATCAGGAATAAAGGCAGAGAGCCTGAAGCGTGGAGAGATAAGCTAGAGGAGGGTGGGGGTGGGGAGAGAGTAGCATAGAATACAATAGGTGAGTGGGGGAGGAGATGAAGGTGATAGGTCAGGGAGGAGAGGGTGGAGTGGATAGGCGGAAAAGGAGCTGGGCAGGTCGGACAAGTCCGGACAAGTCAAGGGGACATTTTGCTGGAGGTTAGAAACTAGGATGAGGTGGGGGAAGGGGAAATGAGGAAGCTGTTGAAGTCCACATTGATGCCCTGGGGTTGAAGTGTTCCGAGGCGGAAGATGAGGCGTTCTTCTTCCATGCGTCTGGTGGTGAGGGAGCGGCGGTGAAGGAGGCCCAGCACCTCCATGTCCTCGGCAGAGTGGGAGGGGGAGTATGACCTCCCAACTCCTGTACTCGATACTCTGCCAATAAAGGAAAGCATACCAAACACCTTCTTCACTATCCTATCCACCTGTGACTCCACTTTCAAGGAGCTATGAACCTGCACTCCAAGGTCTCTTTGCTTAGCAACACTCCCTAGGACATTACCATTAAGTGTATACGTCCTGCTAAGATTTGCTTTCCCATTTATCCTCACATTTATCTGAATTAAACTCCATCTGCCACTTCTTAGCCCATTGGCCCATCTGGTCAAGATCCTGTTGTAATCTGAGGTAACCCTCTTTGCTGTCCACTACACCTGCAATTTTAGTGTCATCTGCAAACTTACTAACTACCTCTTATGCTCACATCCAAATCACTTATGTAAATGACAAAAAGTAGAGGACCCAGCACCGATCCTTGTGGCACTCCACTGGTCACAGGCCTCCAGCCTGAAAAACAACCCTCCACCACCACCCTCTGTCTTCTACCATTGAGCCAGTTCTGTATCCAAATGGCTAGTTCTCCCTGTATTCTGAGAGATCTAACCACTTCCACCATCTGCCGTGGTTGGATACCAACCCAGGTCCCCAGAACATTATCTGTATCTCTTGATTAGCAGTCCAGCGATAATACCACTAGGCCAATGCCTCACCCTCTTTATCTTTTAAACCCCTTGGAGGAATATGGCACGATCAATCCTCCTTCCACCCCAGATAAGGTTGGCATCATCCATTGTCCTCTGAGTCCTGGTACGGTCTGCCACCAGATCTAGCACCCCATGAACCCTTGAAAGAATAAGGATATAATCCTTTTCCAGTTTTCTGCAGGTTACCCCATAACTATTGTGTTTCTGGAGTGTATCCACGTGTTGATTCATGGTGGAGTTAAGATGACACCATAGTTCTATTTTCACTGTATTGTTGACTTTCAAGTGGCGAGGTGCGTGAGATACAAGCCATTTACAGAGATCTAGGTTCACATGTGTTTGATTAACATCGGGGAGATGGTGGTGAATTAACATAGATCATTGCTCTGCAAGGTGATGTATGAAAACCACAGATTGTGATTAAATAGGACAGAGGAGGAAGTTTTTGTTTTACAAAAAAAAATACACATAATCTTCAATCTGACCACTTAGTGTGACTCTTACTTCTCACTAATTAGGTCAGATTGTGTTTTGAAACAGAGGTGGCCCAGTTAAGCCAAGAGGCAAAATAATTGATTGCCTATTGGATGGAGCAGCTAAGTTCCTGGTGTTTGGGTGAGGGTAGATTGTAGGCATCGTACCCATGTGGGATCAACGTTTTCTGGAGGAGGGACTGGGTGTCCGGGAAGGCAGAGGTAAACCAGCAGAAATTCCTTTTTTATCTTCAGATGAGGTGGGTCTGTCTGCTGTTTTCAAATGGAGATGGAGGATCACACAGTCCCTGCAGCAGAGAATTGTGCAGTGATAAACCTTTGAGCAAAATGAAAATAATTTGGCCATTTTCATGCTCCAATTTGTGGGCGCTGCCTTTGTTTCCTGCATTGAACGCACATCAAAAATAATGCCTGGGCTTTAATCTTTGGGGCAAGTTGGGTTCATGAAATGCACTGTAAGTATGTTCTTTTCACATCCATGAAATGGCTGTTGTTTTCCGATGGAAGCCACCAGAAAACTTGGGAGTCAGGAAGAGGTGGCACAAACCATTCAGAATGCCTTGGCTACCAATCTTCTTCAGAGGGTCCACCGCATTCAAATATAATCATTAGCCAAGACATGTTCAGTGTGGTCACAATGGCTGATGAAAGACATTGCCCAACTGTTCGACTTAATGACTCTTCAGGAACCCTCTTTATGTGCTATCCATAGGAAACCCCACTGTCTTTGTTTGAACAACAGAGGCTTCCAGTGTCTAAATATGCAGAGATGCATATAGTATTTTTGGACATTAATTTCAAAATAGAGGCAGTTGGCTGTGTGCCAGTTCTATGACTGTTTTATTTTTAAAATGGGTCAGAAGGTCCATTTGGAACAGTGACCTAAATACATCAGTTCCAAGAACTGTTCTTAAGTGAACTTTGGTAAAGCCATTGACAAGGTTCCACATAATAGACTAAATTAGTGAAGTCTGGATTCAGGGTGAGCTTGCCAATTGAATATAAAATTGGCTTCAAGGCAGCAGACAGAGGGTGGTGGTAGAGTATTTATTGATCAGAGGATCCCTACTGTGTGGAAACAGGCCATTTGGCCCCACAGTTCCAGGCTGACCTTCCGAAGAGTATCACACCCAGACCCATTCCCCAACTACTCGACATTTACTCCTGACTAATGTACCTAACCTGCATGTCCCTGAACACTACAGGAAATTTAGCATGGCCACTTACCTGGCCTGCATATCTTTGGATTGTGGGTGCAAACCAGAGCACCCGGAGGAAACCCACACAGATGTAGGGAGAATGTGCAAACTCCACACAGACAGTTGACCAAGGCTGGAATTGAACCCAGGTCCCTGGCACCGTGAGGCAACAGTGCTAACCATTGTGCTGCCCTGTTGCTTTGTGACAGTAGTTCTGTTTCCAGCAGTGCTCCACAGGGATCAGTGCCATGTCCACCTTTGTTTTTCAATTATATAAATGATTTAGAGGATGATATAGATAGCTTAGTAAGTTTGTGGATGACACAAAAATTGGTGGGATAGCCGACAGCGAAGAAGGTTAGCGAAGATTACAAAAGGATCTTGATCAGTTGGGTCAATGGGTTGAACTGTGGCAAATGGAGTTTAATTTGGATAAATGTGAGGAATTGCAATTTGATAAAGAAACAAAGGCAGGATTTACAAATTACAAGCAGGGCCTTGGGTAGTGTTGTAGAACAGAGAGACCTCGAGGTTCGGTACTAAATCTTTGAAGCTTGCGTCGCATGTGGACATGGTGGTTAAGTAGGCATTTAGCATGCTTGCCTTTATTGCTCAGGCCTTTGAGTACAGGAGTTGGGACGTCATGGTGAGGTTGTACAGGACACTGGTGAGTTCACTTGTGGACTACTGTGTCCAGTTCTGTTGTAGGAAAGATATTGTTAAACTGCAGAGGATTCAGAAAGGATTTACTGGGATGTTGCCAGGAATGGTGGGTTTAAGATATAAAAATAAACTGGAAGGACTGGTACCTTTTTCACTGGAGCATAGGAGAGTGAGGGATGACATTACAGAGGTTTATAAAATCATGAGGGGCGTAGATAAGATGAATCGCTGGAGTCCTTTCCATCAGGTAGAGGATTTCAAGAATATGGGGCATATTTTAAACGTGAGAGGAGAAAGTTTTAAAAATGACATGAGGAGGTAATTTTTTTAAAAGGAGAATGGTTCGTGTTTGGAATGAACCTTCACAGGAAGTGATGGATGTGGGTATAGTTACAACATTTAAAAGACATATTTTGGTAAGTACATGAATAGGAAAGGTGTTGGAGGGACGTGGGCCCAGTGCAGGCAGGGGGAACTAGTTTAGTTTGGGATTATGGTCAGCATGGACTGGTTGGGCCGAAGGGTCCATTTCCCATGCTGAATGACTCCATGATTTCGGCCACTTTCGGAATATTGCGCGTAATTCTGGTCTTCCTCCTATCGGAAAGATGTTGTGAAACTTGAAAGGGTTCAGAAAAATTTTACAAGGATGTTGCCAGGGTTGGAGGATTTGAGATACAGGGAGAGGCTGAACAGGCTGGGGCTGTTTTCCCTGGAGCGTCAGAGACTGAGGAGTGACCTTAGAGAGGTTTATAAAATCATGAGGGGCATGGACAGGGTAAATAGACAAGATCTTTTCCCTGGGTGGGGGAGTCCAGAACTAGGGGGCACAGGTTTAGGGTGAGAGGGGAAAGACATAAAAGAGACCTAAGGGGCAACGTTTTCACACAGAGGGTGGTATGGGTATGGAATGAGCTGCCAGAGGAAGTGGTGGAGGCTGGTACAATTATGATATTTAAAAAGCATCTGAATGAGTATATGAATAGGAAGGGTTTGGAGGGATATGGGCCATGTCTTGGCAAGTGAGACTAGATTAATTTAGGGTATCTGGTCGGCAAGGACGAGTTGGACAAAGGGTCTGTTTCTGTGCTGTACATCTCTGACTCTATGACTCCATGACTATGACTCTATGATGCGTGTGGCTGCAATGATCCTGCTCCCATTTTCTACATTTCTGTGACCTTTCCTCTGTGGTTAAGCAACAATTTGTCCAGGTATTTTACTACCTTGAATTGAACAAGTAACCTTGGGGCAACAACTCTCCCAGGCATTCTCAATGACTTTACTTCAGCCAAACAATTGCTGATTGGTTGGCAAATCAAATGTGATTGTCCAATCAAACATCTCTCCTCCTGCAGCAGAAAGTGGATAGGGGCTGGAGTAGCGGCTGTCGTCAGGGAGCCGTTGCTCAGGAATCCGCACCTCCGTACTCGCGGGTTCGAGTGGCTGTCGGAGGGGAGGGCCGCGGCGGCGAGGGTGACCAGGGTCGGGGACGTGCTGGGTGCCGGGGGCCTGGGCTGGAAGCTGCCGCAGGACATAGCAGGCAGGGCAGCGGTAGACGTCCAGTACGTGATCACCGCCATCCGACGCCTTAAAACGGCGGTGCTCGGACCCGACGTAGTGCACCAGTTGGAGGACGCTCAGGTGTGCGGTGGGATCCCGTCCGCGCTCACCCCAGCCCGGACGGAATTTCACATTGGCCCCAAGGTCCCGTACTTCCCGCGGGAGCCTGTGCACCACAACCTGAGCCGCCTCCGGAATTTTAATTTTGTTTTGTTTAGGGATATAAAAAGAAGAGCCCTGTACAGACTGCTGCTGCACACCGTCCACCTCTTCTCCTTCATCCACCGTCCGGACATGCCTTGGCATGCCCATTTGCCACCGGGCGGTGGGGATCCCCAGTGGAGGGCTCTCTACGCGGGAGTCCTCCCCCTTTCTCTCGGGGATCTGGGGTGGAGGGTGCTGCACGTAGCAGTCCCCTGCAACCGCAGATTACGGTGGTTCACGGACTCCCAGCCCAACTGCTTGTTCTGTGGCGCTGTCGAGTCCGTGGACCACGTCTATATTGGGTGTGGGCGTTTGCACTCCCTTTTTGATTTCCTTAAAAACCTTCTCCTCTGTTTTTGGCTGCACTTCAGTCCCACGCTCCTGATCTTTGGGCACCCGGTACGGAGAAAGGAGGGCAGGTCTGAAGACCTCCTCGTGGGTCTGCTCCTGGGCCTGGCCAAACTGGCCATCAACAGGTCCAGGCAGCGGGCCGTGGAGGGGGTCGTTAGGGCCGACTGCCTGCCCCTCTTCCGCGGTTATGTTAGAGCCCGGGTGTCCTTGGAGAAGGAGCACGCGGTGTCGACCAACACCCTGGAGTTGTTCAGGGAGAGGTGGGCGCCGCAGGGAGTGGAGTGCATCATTTCTCCCTCCAACTCTATTTTGATTTAGTCCCTACCCTCCCCTTCACTGTTTTGATCACACAGCACTGCCCTTTGATGTGAAGGGCAGTGTTTGTCACTGGCCACTCGGGTGTTTTCCTATCTTCCTGGTGGTGGGAATTGAATAAAGATTGGTGCACTTTGTGTCTTTCACTGTGTCTCACACCTGCACACACAGACCATGGGTGCTGGGGATAAAATAAGCACTACCGCATTTAGGTGGTAGTGTGGGGTTAAAAAAGAAAAGGAAAAAAAACAAGAAATAATAACCAGGAGAAAAAAAAAAATGAAATGTGAAGTCCCAACTCTATTTTGATTTAGTCCCTACCCACCCAAAAAAAGAAAGAAAAAAAAACAAAAAAAAACATAAAGTGGATAGGGGCTGGAGTAGCGGCTGTCGTCAGGGAGCCGTTGCTCAGGAATCCGCACCTCCGTACTCGCGGGTTCGAGTGGCTGTCGGAGGGGAGGGCCGCGGCGGCGAGGGTGACCAGGGTCGGGGACGTGCTGGGTGCCGGGGGCCTGGGCTGGACGCTGCCGCAGGACATAGCAGGCAGGGCAGCGGTAGACGTCCGGTACGTGGCCACCACCATCCGACGCCTTAAAACGGCGGTGCTCAGACCCGACGTAGTGCACCAGTTGGAGGACGCTCAGGTGTGCGGTGGGATCCCGTCCGCGCTCACCCCAGCCCGGACGGAATTTCACATTGGCCCCAAGGTCCCGTACTTCCCGCGGGAGCCTGTGCCCCACAACCTGAGCCGCCTCCGGAATTTTAATTTCGTTTTGTTTAAGGAAATAAAAAGAAGAGCCCTGTATCGACTGCTGCTGCACACCATCCACCTCTTCTCCCTCATCCACCGTCCGGACACGCCTTGGCGTACCCATTTGCCACCGGGCGGTGGGGATCCCCAGTGGAGGGCTCTCTACGTGGGAGTCCTCCCCCTTTCTCTCGGGGATCTGGGGTGGAGGGTGCTGCACGCAGCAGTCCCCTGCAACCGCAGGTTGCGGTGGTTCACGGACTCCCAGCCCAACTGCTTGTTCTGTGGCGCTGTGGAGTCCGTGGACCACGTCTATATTGGGTGTGGGCGTTTGCACTCCCTTTTTGATTTCCTTAAAAACCTTCTCCTCTGTTTTTGGCTGCACTTCAGTCCCACGCTCCTGATCTTTGGGCACCCGGTACGGAGGAAGGAGGGTAGGTCTGAAGACCTCCTCGTGGGTCTGCTCCTGGGCCTGGCCAAACTGGCCATTAACAGGTCCAGGCAGCGGGCCGTGGAGGGGGTCGTTAGGGCCGACTGCCTGCCCCTCTTCCGCGGTTACGTTAGGGCCCGGGTGTCCTTGGAGAAGGAGCACGCGGTGTCGACCAACACCCTGGAGTTGTTCAGGGAGAGGTGGGCGCCGCAGGGAGTGGAGTGCATCATTTCTCCCTCCAACTCTATTTTGATTTAGTTCCTCCCCTCCCCCTCACTGTTTTGATCACACAGCATTGCCCTTTGATGTGAAGGGCAGTGTTTGTCACTGGCCACCCGGGTGTTTTTCTATCTTCCTGGTGGTGGAATTTGAATAAAGATTCGTGCACTTTGTGTCTTCCACTGTGTCTCACACCTGCACACACACACCATGGGTGCTGGGGAAAAAAAAATAATAAGCACAATAAAGAGCGAAAAAAAAAATATATATATATACACAGGAATGTAATAAGCACTACCGCACTTCGGTGGTAGTGTGGGGGTTAAATTTTTTAAAAAATAATTTTTTTTTAAAAAAAAAAGAAGAGAAAAAAAAAAAGTGGATAGGCTAGGGCCCGGGTGTCCTTGGAGAAGGAGCACGCGGTGTCCATCAACACCCTGGAGTTGTTCAGGGAGAGGTGGGCGCCGCAGGGAGTGGAGTGCATCATTTCTCCCTCCAACTCTATTTTGATTTAGTCCCTACCCTCCCCTTCACTGTTTTGATCACACAGCACTGCCCTTTGATGTGAAGGGCAGTGTTTGTCACTGGCCACCCGGGTGTTTTCCTATCTTCCTGGTGGTGGGAATTGAATAAAGATTGGTGCACTTTGTGTCTTTCACTGTGTCTCACACCTGCACACACACACCATCGGTGCTGGGGAAAAATAAGCACTACCGCAGTTAGGCGGTAGCGTGGGGGTTAAAAAGAAAATAAAAAGAAAGAACAGGAGAAAAAAAATAAAGTGGATTCTTGCCTTCGAGTGGTCGGAAGGTGGGAGGGACGGGGGCTTGCTGGGTCTGTATTGTCTGCACTTTTGTATGTAGCAGTATTGTCTAATGTACAAATGTTGTTGTCACTGTCTTGTCCTATGTGGAACTGGGATTTGAGGTTTGTCCTCATCTCCCTGTAAACTGTTTGAACGGTAGGGATTGGGGCCTGGCTTTGCTGCTCCTCTCCCTCATAAAATTGCTGTCTCTTGTGTACAGCTGTAAATGTTTTTTGTAAACTGTTTTGTAATTTGTTTAATAAAATAAAAAAAAAGTGGATTCTTGCAGCACCATGGTAGTGCCTCTGGACCCGGAGGCTTAGGTTCAAGTCCCACCTGGCCCAGAGGTTGTGTAATAACACCTCTGAACAGGTTGATTAGAATGCATAAATCATTGAGGTTTTCTGAAATTTTCCATTCTTGTGTTGTGTCCTGATTCGTGAAAGAGGACAAGCATCTTATCAACCCCAGTGTGTCTTTATAAATGTTCCAATTGCTGAATTAAACAATGGCCTATGTATTTTCACAATAAAGTTAACAAACCATGAATACAATCCTTCTGAAAGCTATGCCCTTACACAACATATTATGCTCACTCACTGAGGGTCTTCATCTTCATCTGTGCTTGAGGAGACTTCGTTGAAGATACCATCAGTAGCACATGGTATAATAGACGGTTAATTGACCTGAAATTCAGTAGCAGTTAGATAATAATCTGAACAGATGAGGAACCACAGTTCTGGCTTTTTTTAAAACAGTGCAGATTGATCATGTGATTTAAGATCGCTAGTACAGTTTCATCAGTACTATTGATCAGCTGTATGCAGTGTTGGCATCCTAATTCGAATGGCTGTGGTAAAGTAGATTGTACCGTAGCATATCATTGTAAATAAAGTAATTGTTGCAGATTGCAAGTTCTTGGAAGTGGGGATGATTTAAGGTTCCTTTGAGAGTCAGAAGGAGGTGAGGAATACTCCAGAACCTTTTGGATTGTAAAGAGTTCTCCAATTCAGTACTTTATCACTGGGGGACTATGTTGAATCACCCAGAATCGGTATCCTGGGGATTACCAGAGAACTGGACAGGACTAGCTGTATAAATACAGTGACGACAGAAACAGGTCTGGGGCCAGGAATTCTACAGTGAACAAACTCCCCTCCTGACTTCTAATAGCCTTTCTCCAAACAACAAGTCAGGAATGTGATGGAATACTCCCGACTTGCCAAGATGGGTGCAGCACCGACAACACTCAAAAAACATGCCAGGCCAAAGCATCCCGTTTATATAAAAAGGCACAGAAAGTGTTGGAGAAACCTAACAGCACTTTGTGTTTTTGTTTCAGATTTCGAGCATCCACAGTATTTTTTTTTAAAGCAGATTGGCACTTCATCGATCATCTTGAATATTCACTCCCTCCATTTCTGAAGCTCAGTAGCAACAGTGTGTACCATCTCCAAGATGCTCTGCAGCAGCTCAAAGCATTTTCCAAACCTGTGTCCTCCACCATATTGAATGAGCACCACGAGCTGCACCTCCCCTCCTGGTTACACCCCATCCTGACTTAAAAATATACCACTGTTCCTTCAGTGTTGTTGGGTCAAAATCCTGGAATTCCCTCTGCATGATATTATCATTCAACTCACAGCACATGGACTGCAGCGGTTCAAAAAGGCAACTCACTGTCACCTTCTCAAGGGCAATTAGGGATGGGTAATAAATTCTGGAACTGTTAATCTCCTAACTTTCGTCACTAATGCCCTTCAGGGAAGGAAATCTGCCATCCTCACCTGGTCTGGCCTACATGTGATTCCAGGCCGGCAGCAACAGAGTTATCTATTCTCTGAAATGGCCTGCCCAGCCACTCAGTTCTATCAGTTCCTACAAAGTCTCAAGAAACAAATGAAACCAGACAGAGCACTGACCATTGACCAGAAAAGAAACAGCCCTTGCAACCCTGCAAGGTCCTCCTTACTGACACCTGGGGGCTAGTTCCAAAATTGTGAGATCTGTCTCATAAGAATAGTAAAGCATCAGCCTGACATAGTCATCCCCACAGACGCATCAGTAGCAGCAGTGTGTGTTATCAAACAAGATGCACTGCAGAAATTCATCAAAGAGATATTCACTCCCTCCATTTCTGAAGCTCAGTAGCAACAGTGTGTACCATCTCAAAGATGCTCTGCAGCATCTTCCAAACCCATGACCACTTCCATCTAGAAGGACAAGGGCAGCAGGTGCTTGGGAACATCACCACCTTCAAGATCCCTCCAAGCCACTCACCATCCTGACTTGGAAATATATCACCGTTCCTTCACTGTTGCTGGGTCAAAATCCAGGAACTCCCTCCCTCAGGACATTGTGGGTCAACCCACAGCACGTGGACTGCAGTGATTCAAGAAGGCAGCTCACCCACCACCTTCTCTAGGGACAACTAAGGACGGGCAATAAATGCTGGCTCAGCCAATGATGTCTACATTCCATGAGTGAATACACAAGAATGAATACGTTACAAATAACATGAGACACTTTTGAATCAGATCTTCAACTGTCTGTGTTAATTGTTTTCTCCACTGCCCCCTGCAGCGATAATGGACATGGCTAATTCTGGTGGGGACACTCTCCAACTTTAATCGTATTACCCTTCTCCTATAAAACTGTCATGCATTTAATACTGAGTTCCAGCTCATTACTCTATCCTTCATTCTGCAGTTGGGGTGTGTTGTATGTTGGTCAATCTCGCTTTGGAATGATCACTGAGTCATTGGCAGGTTCAGACAACAACTGGTTTATTGTTGATATTATTCTCGATGAACCAGTTCATTATCAAAAAACTGAAAGAACTGTGGATGCTGGAAATCTGAAACAAAAACAAACTGTTGGAAAATCTCAGGAGGCCTGTGGAGAGATATCAGAATTGTCAAATCCCAACAGTGTGGAAACAGGCCATTCAAATCTCCAAGTCCTTTGAAGAGTAACCTACTCAGACCCATTCCCCTATATGGTACACCTAACCTGCACTTTATGGGCTATTTAGCACGGCCAATCCACCTAACCTGCACATCTTTGGACTGTGGGAGGAACTGAAGCACCCGGAGAAAACCCACACAGACACAGGGAGAGCATACAAACTCTACCCAGACAGATGGCCAAGGCTGGGATTGAACCCAGGTCCCTAGTACAAGAATACAGCAGTGCTAACCACTGAGCCACCACACCACCCAGAGTTACCACTTCGGAACCAGTGACCCAAACTTATGAAGGTAGGACCCGAAACATTAACTGATTTCTCTCCACAAATGCTGCTGAGCTTTATAAGCAAATTCAATTTTATTATCAACCTGTTCAGAGACAGAATAATTCAGCATGGAAACAGACCTTTCCACCCGACTCATTCATGCTGTTCAGGCTTCCCAAACTGAATGAGTCCCATCTGCCTGCATTTAGACCATATCCCTCTAAACCTTTCCTATTCATGTACCTCTCAAAATGTCTTTTAAATGTGATAGCTCTGCCATTTCCTCAGGCAGTTCAGTCTCTGTGATATTAAATGCCTGTGGAGCAGGTGGGATTTGAACTTGGACCTCCTGGAGAGGTTGGGGCACTGACACTGCACCATGAGAGCCCTACTGACTTATTGCGTACGTACGGTCTCTATGTAGTTCAACATGGCTCAGGGTCTGAGTGCTGAAGCCACCGTTGATCTCCCCTACCCCCGCATCCCCAGTATCTCAGGTATTGTTCTTATGGGAGGTGCCATTTGCACAGTCCCATGTATTAACCCTTACAACCCTGAATGCTAGAGGAGTGCAGAGGATTCTGGCTGTGCAATTGTAGCTAAACAAGAAATAAGACACCATCATCAACTGGAACTCCCCCCCACCCCCCCGCCGTTTGGGCAATGGTTTAGGCAGCTGTTTGGCTCAGTGGTTAGCTCTGCTGCCTCACAGCGCCAGGGACCCAGGTTTGATTCCACCCTCAGGCGACTGTCTGTGTGGAGTTTGCACACTCTCTGCAAAGTGGGTAATGCAGGAAGGTGGCGTTGAAGTACACACTCTACAGCACTGTAGATGCAGGGTTTTTTTGTTCCTTGTCGATTGGCAACAGTTTCATAATCATTCAATACCCACTTTCAGGTTTTTATTTCATTCTGCTATGATGGGATGCAAACTCGGATCCCATGATGTGACCGGGGTCTCTGGATTAATAATCTAGTGATATTACCAACACTCCATCACCTCCTTAATGTACACAGAGTTGATTAAATCTAATAAAGCAGGAACATTGTTCAATCCAATGTCAGTCACAGACAGATCTGTAGCACAGTAGGAGCAGCAGTATTGTTCATTGGAATCATAGTATCCCTACAGTGTGGGAGTAGGCCATTTGGCCCATCAAGTCCACACCGATGCTTCAAAGACCATCCTATCCAGACCCACTCCCCTCTACCCTATCCCTGTAACCTTACATGTCCCATGGCTAACCCATCTTACCTACATGTCCCTGAACACTATGGGTAATGTAGCATAGCCAATCCAAATCATTTATATAAATGACAAAAAGTAGAGGACCCAGCACCGATCCTTGTGGCACTCCAGTCTGAAAAACAACCCTCCACCAGCACCCTCTGTCTTTTACCTTTGAGCTAGTTCTGTATCCAAATGGCTAGTTCTCCCTGTATTCCATGAGATCTAAATTCGCTAACCAGTCCCCCATGGGGAACCTTGTCGAACACCTTACTGAAGTCCATATAGATCGCATCCACTGCTCTGCCCTCATCAATCCTCTTTGTTACTTCTTTAAAAAATTCAAGCAAGTTTGTGAGACATGATTTCCCACGCACAAAGCAGTGTTGACTATCCCTAATCAGTTCTTGCCTTTCCAAATGCATGTACATCCTGTCCCTCAGGATTCCCTCCAACAACTTGCCCACCACCGAGGTCAGGCTCACCGGTCTATAGTTCCCTGGCTTGTCCTTACCGCCCTTCATAAACAGTGGCACCACGTTAGCCAACCTCCAGCCTTCCGGCACCTCACCTGTGACCATTGATGCCGCACTGCCGGAGGGTCAGTACTGAGAGAGTGCCGCACTGTTGGAGGGTCAGTACTGAGGGAGTGCCGCACTGTCAGAGAGTTAGTACTGAGGGAGTGCCGCACTGTCGGAGGGTCAGTACTGAGAGAGTGCCGCACTGTCGGAGGGTCAGTACTGAGAGAGTGCCGCACTGCCGGAGGGTCAGTACTGAGAGAGTGCCGCACTGTCGGAGAGTTAGTACTGAGGGGTTGCCGCACTGTTGGAGGGTCAATGCTGAGGGAGTGCCGCACTGCCGGAGGGTCAGTACTGAGAGAGTGCCGCACTGTCGGAGGGTCAGTACTGAGAGAGTGCTGCACTGCTGGAGGGTCAGTACTGAGAGAGTGCCGCACTGTCGGAGGGTCAGCACTGAGAGAGTGCCGCACTGCCGGAGGGTCAGTACTGAGGGGTTGCCGCACTGTTGGAGGGTCAATGCTGAGGGAGTGCCGCTCTGCCGGAGGGTCAGTACTGAGAGAGTGCCGCACTGTCGGAGGGTCAGTACTGAGAGAGTGCCGCACTGCCGGAGGGTCAGTACTGAGAGAGTGCCGCACTGCCAGAGGGTCAGTACTGAGAGAGTGCCGCACTGCCGGAGAGTTAGTACTGAGAGAGTGCCGCACTGCTGGATGGTCAGTGCTGAGAGAGTGCCGCACTGCCGGAGGGTCAGTACTGAGAGAGTGCCGCACTGTCGGAGAGTTAGTACTGAGAGAGTGACGCACTGCCGGAGGCTCAGTACTGAGAGAGTGCTGCACTGTCGGAGGGTCAGTACTGAGAGAGTGCCGCACTGCCGGAGGGTCAGTACTGAGAGAGTGCCGCACTGTTGGAGGGTCAGTACTGAGAGAGTGCCGCACTGCCGGAGGCTCAGTACTGAGAGAGTGCCGCACTATCGGAGAGTTAGTACTGAGAGAGTGCCGCACTGCCGGAGAGTTAGTACTGAGGGGTTGCCGCACTGCCGGAGAGTTAGTACTGAGAGAGTGCCGCACTGTCGGAGAGTTAGTACTGAGAGAGTGCCGCACTGCTGGATGGTCAGTACTGAGAGAGTGCCGCACTGCCGGAGGCTCAGTACTGAGAGAGTGCCGCACTGTCGGAGAGTTAGTACTGAGAGAGTGCCGCACTGTCGGAGAGTTAGTACTGAGAGAGTGCCGCACTGTCGGAGAGTTAGTACTGAGGGCTTGCCGCACTGCCGGAGAGTTAGTACTGAGAGAGTGCTGCACTGCCGGAGGGTCAGTACTGAGAGAGTGCCCCACTGTCGGAGGGTCAGTACTGAGAGAGTGCCGCACTGTCGGAGAGTTAGTACTGAGGGGTTGCCGCACTGCCGGAGAGTTAGTACTGAGAGAGTGCCGCACTGCCGGAGAGTTAGTACTGAGAGAGTGCCGCACTGTCGGAGAGTTAGTACTGAGGGGTTGCCGCACTGCCGGAGAGTTAGTACTGAGAGGTCAGTGCTGAGAGAGTGCCGCACTGCCGGAGGGTCAGTACTGAGAGAGTGCCGCACTGTCGGAGAGTTAGTACTGAGAGAGTGACGCACTGCCGGAGGCTCAGTACTGAGAGAGTGCTGCACTGTCGGAGGGTCAGTACTGAGAGAGTGCCGCACTGTTGGAGGGTCAGTACTAAGAGAGTGCCGCACTGCCGGAGAGTTAGTACTGAGAGAGTGCCGCACTGTTGGAGGGTCAGTACTGAGGGAGTGCCGCACTGTCGGAGGGTCAGTACTGAGAGAGTGCCGCACTGCCGGAGGGTCAGTACTGAGAGAGTGCCGCACTGTCGGAGAGTTAGTACTGAGGGGTTGCCGCACTGTTGGAGGGTCAATGCTGAGGGAGTGCCGCACTGCCGGAGGGTCAGTACTGAGAGAGTGCCGCACTGTCGGAGGCTCAGTACTGAGAGAGTGCCGCACTATCGGAGAGTTAGTACTGAGAGAGTGCCGCACTGCCGGAGAGTTAGTACTGAGAGAGTGCCGCACTGTCGGAGAGTTAGTACTGAGGGGTTGCCGCACTGCCGGAGAGTTAGTACTGAGAGAGTGCCGCACTGTCGGAGAGTTAGTACTGAGGGAGTGCCGCACTGTCGGAGAGTTAGTACTGAGGGGTTCCGCACTGCCGGAGAGTTAGTACTGGGAGAGTGCCGCACTGCCAGAGGGTCAGTACTGAGAGAGTGCCGCACTGTTGGAGGGTCAGTACTGAGAGAGTGCCGCACTGTCGGACAGTTAGTACTGAGAGAGTGCTGCACTGCCAGAGGGTCAGTACTGAGAGAGTGCCGCACTGCCGGAGAGTTAGTACTGAGAGAGTGCCGCACTGCCGGAGAGTTAGTACTGAGAGAGTGCCGCACTGCCGGAGAGTTAGCACTGAGAGTGTGCCGCACTGTTGGAGGGTCAGTACTGAGAGAGTGCCGCACTGTCGGAGAGTTAGTACTGAGAGAGTGCCGCACTGCCGGAGGGTCAGTACTGAGAGAGTGCCGCACTGTCGGAGGGTCAGTACTGAGAGAGTGCCGCACTGCCGGAGAGTTAGTACTGAGGGGTTGCTGCACTGCCGGAGAGTTAGTACTGAGAGTGCCGCACTGTCGGAGAGTTAGTACTGAGAGATTGCCGCACTGCTGGAGGGTCAGTACTGAGAGAGTGCCGCACTGCCGGAGAGTTAGTACTGAGAGAGTGCCGCACTGCCGGAGAGTTAGTACTGAGAGAGTGCCGCACTGCTGGAGAGTTAGTACTGAGAGAGTGCCGCACTGCCGGAGGGTCAGTACTGAGAGAGTGCCGCACTGTCGGACAGTTAGTACTGAGAGAGTGCTGCACTGCCAGAGGGTCAGTACTGAGAGAGTGCCGCACTGCCGGAGAGTTAGTACTGAGGGAGTGCCGCACTGTCAGAGGGTCAGTACTGAGAGAGTGCCGCACTGTCGGACAGTTAGTACTGAGAGAGTGCTGCACTGCCAGAGGGTCAGTACTGAGAGAGTGCCGCACTGCCGGAGAGTTAGTACTGAGAGAGTGCCGCACTGTTGGAGGGTCAGTACTGAGGGAGTGCCGCACTGTTGGATGGTCAGTACTGAGAGAATGCCGCACTGCCGGAGGCTCAGTACTGAGAGAGTGCCGCACTATCGGAGAGTTAGTACTGAGAGAGTGCTGCACTGCCAGAGGGTCAGTACTGAGAGAGTGCCGCACTGCCGGAGAGTTAGTACTGAGAGAGTGCCGCACTGTTGGAGGGTCAGTACTAAGAGAGTGCCGCACTGCCGGAGAGTTAGTACTGAGAGAGTGCCGCACTGTTGGAGGGTCAGTACTGAGGGAGTGCCGCATTGTTGGATGGTCAGTACTGAGAGAATGCCGCACTGCCGGAGGCTCAGTACTGAGAGAGTGCCGCACTATCGGAGAGTTAGTACTGAGAGAGTGCCGCACTGCCGGAGGGTCAGTACTAAGAGAGTGCCGCACTGTCGGAGAGTTAGTACTGAGAGAGTGCCGCACTGTTGGAGGGTCAGTACTGAGGGAGTGCCGCACTGTTGGATGGTCAGTACTGAGAGAATGCCGCACTGCCGGAGGCTCAGTACTGAGAGAGTGCCGCACTATCGGAGAGTTAGTACTGAGAGAGTGCCGCACTGCCGGAGGGTCAGTACTGAGGGAGTGCCGCACTGTCAGAGGGTCAGTACTGAGAGAGTGCCGCACTGTCGGACAGTTAGTACTGAGAGAGTGCTGCACTGCCAGAGGGTCAGTACTGAGAGAGTGCCGCACTGCCGGAGAGTTAGTACTGAGAGAGTGCCGCACTGTTGGAGGGTCAGTACTGAGGGAGTGCCGCACTGTCAGAGGGTCAGTACTGAGAGAGTGCCGCACTGCCGGAGAGTTAGTACTGAGAGAGTGCCGCACTGTTGGAGGGTCAGTACTGAGAGAGTGCCGCACTGTGGGATGGTCAGTACTGAGAGAATGCCGCACTGCCGGAGGCTCAGTACTGAGAGAGTGCCGCACTATCGGAGAGTTAGTACTGAGAGAGTGCCGCACTGCCGGAGAGTTAGTACTGAGAGAGTGCCGCACTGTCGGAGAGTTAGTACTGAGGGGTTGCCGCACTGCCGGAGAGTTAGTACTGAGAGAGTGCCGCACTGTCGGAGAGTTAGTACTGAGGGAGTGCCGCACTGTCGGAGAGTTAGTACTGAGGGGTTCCGCACTGCCGGAGAGTTAGTACTGGGAGGGTCAGTACTGAGAGAGTGCCGCGCTGTCGGAGTGTTAGTACTGAGGGGTTGCCGCACTGTTGGATGGTCAATGCTGAGGGAGTGCCGCACTGTCGGACAGTTAGTACTGAGAGAGTGCTGCACCGCCGGAGGGTCAGAACTGAGAGAGTGCCGCACTGCCGGAGAGTTAGTACTGAGAGAGTGCCGCACTGTTGGAGGGTCAGTACTGAGAGAGTGCCGCACTGCCGGAGGCTCAGTACTGAGAGAGTGCCGCACTATCGGAGAGTTAGTACTGAGAGAGTGCCGCACTGCCGGAGAGTTAGTACTGAGGGGTTGCCGCACTGCCGGAGAGTTAGTACTGAGAGAGTGCCGCACTGTCGGAGAGTTAGTACTGAGAGAGTGCCGCACTGCTGGATGGTCAGTACTGAGAGAGTGCCGCACTGC
Source organism: Chiloscyllium plagiosum (assembly GCF_037043375.1). Taxonomy (NCBI): domain Eukaryota; kingdom Metazoa; phylum Chordata; class Chondrichthyes; order Orectolobiformes; family Hemiscylliidae; genus Chiloscyllium; species Chiloscyllium plagiosum. Next base: position 18,917,390 of record NW_028270183.1, read on the forward strand.
CGGAGGCTCAGTACTGAGAGAGTGCCGCACTGCCGGAGAGTTAGTACTGAGGGGTTGCCGCACTGCCGGAGAGTTAGTACTGAGAGAGTGCCGCACTGTCGGAGGGTCAGAACTGAGAGAGTGCCGCACTGCCGGAGAGTTAGTACTGAGGGAGTGCTGCACTGTCAGAGAGTCAGTACTGAGGGAGTGCCGCACTGTCAGAGAGTCAGTACTGAGGGAGTGCCGCACTGTCAGAGGGTCAGTACTGAGGGAGTGCCGCACTGTCAGAGGGTCAGTACTGAGGGAGTGCTGCACTGTCAGAGAGTCAGTACTGAGGGAGTGCTGCACTGTCAGAGGGTCAGTACTGAGGGAGTGCTGCACTGTCAGAGGGTCAGTACTGAGGGAGTGCCGCACTGTCAGAGGGTCAGTACTGAGGGAGTGCTGCACTGTCAGAGGGTCAGTACTGAGGGAGTGCTGCACTGTCAGAGGGTCAGTACTGAGGGAGTGCCGCACTGTCAGAGGGTCAGTACTGAGGGAGTGCCAGACTGTCAGAGGGTCAGTACTGAAGGAATGACGCTCTGTCGGATGGTCAGTACCAGGTGGGTGTCGCACTGTTGGAAGGTCAGACCTGAGGGAGTGTCACACTGTCAGAGGGTCAATACTAAGGGAGTGGCTCACTATCGGAGGGTCAGTACTGAGGGAGTGCCAGACTGTCAGATGATCAGTACTGAGGGAGTGCTGCACTGTCAGAGGGTCAGTACTGAGGGAGTGCCAGACTGTCAGACGGTCAGGACTGTGGGAGTGCTGCTCTGTTAGATGGTCAGTACTGTGGGAGTGCTACACTGTCAGATGGTCAGTACTGTGGGAGTGCTGCACTGTCAGTGGGACCACTCTTGAGATGAATCTTCAAACTGAGTCGCCATCTGACCTGTAAGGAATATTGAAGAGAACCGTCAACATTATTGTGAAGAAGAGCAGGGAAATTCTTCATGGCACCCGACCAATATTGAGCCCCCAAAAAAATCACCCATCACTGCAGTGGTCCTTCCCACGTTGTTGCTTGTGGGAGCTTGCTGTGAGCAAATTGATGGCAGTGTTTCCTACCCTGTAACAGTGGAACACCTCAAGAATGAAATGTCCTGATGGCTGGAAGTCTGGTTTTTATTAGGCTTTATCATTCTTCATTTGCTTTTCATTTCTTCATCCTTTCTGCATTGTTGTTACACATTTGGAAACTGGCCTTTCTCACCCACAGCAACACAGAGTGAAACTCCTCGCATCTCTTCCCCCATCATGTTGGCTGGTTGCCTTCGATGGATCGAAATTAAGTCACTGAAAACCCCCCCAGTCTGTAAGTGGCAACACTGTGGTTAGGATAAGCCACACAATTAACAAATGATTCGACCCGAAACTTGAATCTTTTGGCATTCTCTTGCACTTGTTCAAACATTTATTTCTGTCGGCCACTCTTAACCAGCCTGTCACCACAAACTGAAAAGGGAAACAAATTTTTTGAGACGGCAGGTCCCATGCCACATTGACCCTGACGCAACCCTCCGCCATGGAGCTTGGATTGACGTTTGCCGCATGGAAGGCCGTTCAGCCCATCCTGTTAATGTCAGCTCTTCGGAAGCTCCTGGTTGGTGGTTGCTGCTGACAAAATGGTGGCAACGTGGTCATGAATGGACGTGAGAGGGTGTTTGAAGAATAAATGTCCCCTCGGGAGAATTTTGTTTTGAAAGACAAGGAACCCTGCCTTCGACCTGAGAAGGATGTGTGTCTCACCAGTCGGACAGTCCAGCATTCCATCAGGGGGACCATTAGCCTTGATTCCGTACCAAGATGTTTGGTCCAAGGTAGTTGGGGGTATGTAGTGTCCGAATGATATTTTAGGTGAATTGTTAATCCAGAGATCCAGGTAATGTTCCGGATACACGGATTGGAATCCCGCCATGGTGGAATTCAAATTCCATGAAATATCTGGAAATAAGAGTCTAAATGTTGGCAATGATTGTTAGAAAAACCCATCTGGTTTCCCAATGTCCTTTAGGGAAGGAAACTGCCATCCTTACCTGGACTGGCCTACACGTGACTCCAGACCCACAGCAATGTGATTGACTCTTAACTGCCCTCTCAGTAATTAGGGATGGGCAATAAATGCTGGCCTAGCCAGTGACACTCTCATCCTGTGAATGAATGAAGAAAACTTGTCTTTGATCCCACTATTTGCCAATGTAAAGGCAAGAAGGTCATCCATAATATGGCATCCGACACTTTGTAACATTATCCAATAGTCTTTACACAAACCCTACTGTCTTGTAGTTGAGTCTCCTGCTCAGCTTCAACGTGAAGAGTAATTTATTGTCACTTGTATTTTTACAAATTTTATAAGTGAAAAATGTTTGAAGTCGAGCACCTATATTAATAACTGAAATAATATGTTAAAAAAAATTAAGACAAGGTCCAACTTTGTTGAATTTAGAGCCCATGGGTTCCCAAAGTTGAGGACAAGACAGGAATCACATTCTCCATTGATGCAGAAATCCAACATGGAAGACAGCGTTGGAATCCCAGGCCAGGTCCACTACTACTAGAGACACCAAGGCAGATCGCCATTGTGCTGGAATCAGCAGATCATGGCTGCAATGCCCATGAGGGATGGACCACTGTGTCCCCTCCGCTGCAGGGGTCTCCCCTATGTGTTCTTCCTCTACCAAAGCCAGTGACTATCTCCCTGCCTTCTGGCCACTTTAAGGCAATGGCCTGTCTCTGGTCTGTCCCAGACTTTTGATGTGACAGGGGCAGGGGCAGGGGCAGGAGCTTTAGCTTCAAAGACTGGGGTGGACACCCAAATTCACACATTAGATGTAGCGATAGAGGTTCTATGAAGGTACAAGATTGGCCTCTGAGGTAGACTGTGGTATAACTGTGAGCACAATCATCATGTGACCGGGGCTCTGCTAGAAGGTTGGAGCCACAGCAACTCTGGGTAGAGGTATGCAGTCAAAGATGCATTGTGATCAATGCTGTTGAGTGAAAGACCTCGTGGTGCAGCAGTATTGCCTCTCCTGTGAGGCAGGAGGCCCGGATTCAGTCCCAACCATTCCAGAGTTGTGCAATAACATTTGAGTGCCATGGTGGTTCAGCGGTTAGCACTGCTGCCTCAAAGTGCCAGGGAACCAGGTTCAATTCCAGCCTTAGGTAACTATCTGTATGGAGCTTGCACATTCTGTGTCTGTGTGGGTTTCCTCCCTCAATGCAAAGATGTGCAGATTAGGCGAATTGGCCATGCTAAATTGCACATAGTGCTCAGGCTTGGTTTGGTTGGGTTACTCTTCAGAGGGTCAGTGTGGACATGTTGGGTCAAAGGGCTTGTTTCCCCACTGTATGGATTCTATGATGGCTGAGCAGGTTGGGTTGAAGATATCTTGAAATGGAACAGCTTGGGACCTGAACTGGTATCCCACAGTAAAGGGTTAATCATCTTCTATTTCTCCAGAGCATGTAATGATCAATATCTATTCTAATGAGGAGCGGTTTGAATCTTTAATCTCAAATGGGTTGATCTTCACATCAGCTTTGAGAACTGAGTCAGTGACCATATCTGAAGGTGGGCATTCCTGATGAAGGGCTCTGGCCCAAAACATCGATTCTCCTGCTCCTCAGATGCTGCCTGACCTGCTGTGCTTTTCCAGCAACACTCTCAACTCTGATCTCCAGCATCTGCAAACCTCACTGTCTCCTAAATAATGCAGTACCCAGGCTTATGCTCAGAGGGCATGAGTTCAAATCTCTCTCCAGTAGATGGTGACCCTTGAGTTTACCAAAAATGGAATTAATTATTGCTCCTTTACTCATAGAGTCAGAGTTATGATTGTTGCAAAAACAGTCCCCCATAGGGAAGAAAATCTGCTGCCTACATGTGACTCCAGACACACAGCCATGTGGCTGGTTCCCAACTGCTGTCTGAAATAATGCTAGCCTTGGCATAGCTTCAGCCAGCCTTTCACTGGCTAATCAGGTGGCAGTGTGGCTCAGTGGTTAGTACTGCTGCCTCATGGCTCCAGGGACCTGGGTTTGAGTCCAGCCTCAGCTGTGTGTCTGTGTGGAGTTCACACATTCTCACCATGTCTGCATGGGTTTGCTCTCGCTGTCCAAAGATGTACAGGTCAGGTCCGGGTGGGTTTCTCTTTGGAGGGTCAGTGTGGACTTGTTGGGTCGAAGGGCCTGTTTCCACACTGTAGGGATTCTGTAATTCAGACCTTGTCTTAGATGGCAGCAGCATAGCAGGGGCTGAGCCCAGGGCTTGTCGGCTTTATTTTTCTTCTTTTTACTTTTGCTCTTCCTTTTTTCTTGATTTTCTTTCCTTTAAAGTCTGGAGAGTGGCGGGTGAAGGAGGATGTCCCTGGTGGCAGTAACACTGGGATGTGCCGGACACAGCTCTGTCCAGTGCCCGCGCTCTCCCGGCGAGGGAGGTGCAGGTTTGGGCTGAGCTTATCCGCTCCAGGCCGGCCGCATTCTTTATCCCCCCTCCCTCTCTCTTTTTGACTTTTTTTGTTCTTTTTCTTCTCTTCGTCTTCCTGACATTGTGGGGAGGCCAAGGCGGCGTTGGCAGGGACTCCTAGCTTTGTAGGCCCGATGGGGCATGGACTCTTGGATTGGCGGCAGGGTGTCGGCTGCAGCGATGGCGGAGTGTGGATTCCTGTTTGTGGTCGGCCCCGGAGCCTGGTCTCATTCAGTGGCGGTGGGACATCGACCGTGGGGGTGTTGGGGCCCGGATGGGGGTGGGGGTGGAGTGTCCTGGCTTTGTAGGCCCAGAACAGTCACCTTGCAGACGTCCAAGAGCTGTGTTTGGGACCCCGCCTGATGATGATGAACTGTATTTATGCACTTTTTCTTCTTCCTGTATCTCAAAATGGTGCCTGATTATGTTGACAGAACAACTCTTCACTGTCTCTCCCTGGATTCTTTACACAGAGAGTTGTGAGAGCATGGAATGCGTTGCCAGCAGCAGTTGTGGAGGCAGGGTCATTGGGGACATTTAAGAGACTCCTGGACATTCATATGGTCACAGAAATTTAAGGGTGCGTACATGAGGATCAGTGGTCGGCACAACATCGTGGGCTGAAGGGCCTGTTCTGTGCTGTACTGTTCTATGTTCTATGTATATGTGACAAGAAATAAATCACTCAAATGAAAGATTTACAAGAATATTACCAGGGTTGGAAATTTCGAGCTCCAGGGAGAAGCTGAAAAGGCTGGGGCTGTTTTCCCTGGAGCGTCGGAGGCTGAGGGGTGACCTTACAGGGATTTATAAAATCATGAGGGGCATGGATAGTCAAGGTCTTTTCCCTCGAATGGGGCAGTCCAGAACTAGAGGGCATAGGTTTAGGGTGAAAGGGGAAAAATATAAAAGGGACTTCAGAAACAACATTTTCACACAGAGGGTGGTATGTGTATGGAATGAGCTGCCAGAGGACGGTGGAGGCTGGTACAATTGCAACATTTAAAAGGCAACTGGATGGATATATGAATAGGAAGGGTTTAGAGGAATATGGGCAGGGTGCTGGCAGGTGAGACTAGATTTGGTTGGGCTATCTGGTCGGCATGGATGAGTTGGACCGCAGGGTCTGTTTCCGTGCTGTACATCTCTATGACTCTATGCCTCTATAAATAAATGGGCAATAAGGGATGGGTAATAAATGTTGGCCTATCCAGTGATGCCCAAATCCCATGGAAAACTGCACCTTTGGGACAACAAAAACTACGGAGAAAAGGCAAAAACATTCCTGGCAGCAACATGGTGCCAAAATTGCCAGTTTGGTCAGGTATACACGTATATACATATACATTGTCAGAGTGAAATATGTTTTCTTTCCTTCCTGTTGGGGGACTATGAATAAAGTTCTCTGCACTCATTGTTTCTTTATTGTGTCTGACACCTGCACACACACGACATGGGTGCTGGGGAATAAATAAACACCACCGCTGTTTGGTGGCAGTGTGAGCGTTTATATATAAAAAAAAGTCTGCGAGGGTGAATTTAACCCTTTATTTCCCTTATGGACTGGATGAAACCTAGGTTTCTTTATCAAAGCAGTTATTCCTGCAATGTGTGGGAGATGTACTTATCCAAAAATAGTGTGTCACTCAATCTTTGACTGCCAGAACAAATATATTATTCTTATGGATAACAAGCTCCCAACTAGCTGTTCCTACAAAAAGTAGATTTTGATAAGTAAAGTTTTGCAAACTGAATCTAAATTCAAAAACTAATTTTGAAAATGTAGTGAAAAAGTTGAAACAAAATTCTAAATTGTGAGACACTGTGCAGGTATCAAATAAATTCACACACACCTATCTTTATTCAATAATTTAACTGCACTTTACATATTTACATTTTTATTTTATACTTTTCCACATTTTACTGTGTTTTCACAAATAGAAGTAACAATAAATTTCTATCTGTCTATCTATCTGTCTGTCTGTCTATCTATCTATCTATCTATCTATCTATCTATCTATCTATCTATCTATCTATCTATCTATCTATCTATCTATCTATCTATCTATCTATCTATCTATGCCTCTATCTATCTATACCTCTATCTATACCTCTATCTCTCTGACTGTCTCCTGTCTATCTATCTATCTATCTCTCCATTTTTTTGCATATTCACCTTCTAAGTTAGTAAACATAACTACATTATCCAAACATGTTTGAACTAATACACATGACTGTACTCTCCAATCATACCCATTACATGTTCACATTTCTTTACTTCAGCATATACTTTTTGGTTTCAGAAAACCTATGCTATTTATTTTTCCCCTTTTGCCTACACTGTCTACTTTTGTTTTCACCATCATAGAGTCATAGAGATGTACAGCATGGAAACAGACCCTTCGGTCCAACCTGTCCATGCCGACCAGATATCCCAACCCAATCTAGTCCCACCTGCCAACACCCAGCCCATATCCCTCCAAACCCTTCCTATTCATATACCCATCCAAATGCCTCTTAGATGTTGTAATTGTACCAGCCTCCTCCACATCCTCTGGCAGCTCATTCCATACACGTACAACCATCTGTGTGAAAAAGTTGCCCCTTAGGTCTCTTTTATATCTTTCCCCTCTCACCCTAAATCTATGCCCTCTAGTTCTGGACTCCCCGACCCCAGGGAAATGACTTTGTCTTGATATTGGATCGATTGATTGAAGAGGAGGCATGACCTAGTGGTATTATCAACAGACCATTCATCCAGAAACTCAGCTCATGTTCTAAGGACCTGGATTCAAATCCAGTTAAATAAATGATTGGAATCAAGAATCTACTGATGACCATGAATGTGGGGGGGGGGGGGGGGGGCTACCCATCTGGTTCACTCAAGTGCTTTAGGAAATTGCCATCCTTGCCTGGTCTGGCCTACATGTGACTCCAGACCCACTGCGATGTGATTGACTCTTAACTGCCCTCTGGGCGATAAATGCTAGCCTGGTCAGTGACATCCTCAGGCGGAAGTGGGTACTGCAGATGCTGGAGATCAGAGTGGTGCTGGAAAAGCACAGCAGGTCAGGCTGCGTCCGAGGAGCAGGAGAATCGACATTTCGGGCAAAATCTCTATTGACAAGGCCAAATGTAAACAAACAGCCCTTTTCTTTCAATATAAAACGCGAGTAGAAGGAAGTGTGCAATGGATTTCGATGGTCGCGATCAGGCGCAGAACCAAAAGACACCAATTTAAAGAGACTTAATTCTTTAATTAGGTGAATGCTAATACGGCTGGGACATCGCCTTCCCTGAGCGAGGAAGGGAGGGAGTTTTGCAAACTAGATCTAAACTAAAATATCATTAAAAGTTTGAAAAAAATTAAAACTGATTCTAAAGCTTGAGACACCCTGCGGGGAATAGAGTCTGGGAAAATAGCCATTGGGAATCCATTCAGGCCTAAACAACTCTGGATTGCAAGATTCCTGGGGAGTACGTGTCCAACTCAATCTCTTCAGGTTTGGTTGACCCTGACTCTCTAAGTTATGAGGGGACAGGCAACATATACTTGGTTTGTATTCCCCTAATGGGAGTTGGCAGATGCTCTGGCCAAAGCTGTTTCCAACAGTTAAAAAAAGAATCGATTATGTTAGATAGGAAGGACCTATTCCCTGTGTGAAGGGGTCCCGACCAAAGGCACAGCAAGGTTAACGTTCATTCAGCAGTGAAATCAGGAAACACTTTTCAGAATCCTGGCTCTCCCACCAGGCTGTGAGTCATAAAGGACAAAACAGGGACCCTTCAGCCCATTGAGTCTACAATGATCCATGTACACTGATCTCATTTTCCAGCTCTTGGTCCACAGTGCTGACATTTTGAGTGCTTGACATTTCGTGACTTTGCTCTGACTGAGATTGATGGATGTTTGTTGGCTGAGGGACGTTGAGCAAGTATAGAGTAATTACAGTTCACAGTGCGTGGAGATAGAACTGCAGATGCTGGAGAGTCAGAGTTGATAAAGTGCGGTGCTGGGAAAGCACAGCCAGTCAGGCAGCATCCGAGAAGCAGGAAGGAGCATTGATGTTTCAAGCATAAACCCTTCCTGATGAAGGGCTTATTCTCCAGCATCTGCAGTCCTCACTGTCTCCCAACTCCAGAATCAACCTATTGTATGGAATGGATGTAGCTAGCCTACTGACTCTTGCTTCATGTTCCACGTTTATCATGAAGCTTGTGTTTGTCAATAAAGAGCAAATGGATTTCCAAAGCTGCTGAGAGAACTAGTGCTATCTCAAGGCTCATGCATTTTGGAAGCTGGTTGAGGGGGAAGTGAGACAGCTGAATCGTGTGGTTTTTATATGCTCTGACCACAGTCTGCTTTTAACCCGTCTAAACATAGAGGTAACATTGCAACTTCCTCTCATTGTATGCGTGAGTGTTTCTCATCGGATATTAGAAACCCGAGCTCCAGGCAAATGTTATAGCGCCATGGATTTAAATCGGCAGACAGTGAAATCTGAGTTCAATTAAAAACTGGAATTAGAAGACAGAGTTGTGAGGATTTGTTGCAGCTATACAAGACAATGGTTAGGCCACTTTTGGAATACTGCATTCAATTCCTGTCTCCCTGCATTAGGAAAGATGTTCTTAAACTTGAAAGGGAGCAGAAAAGATTTACAAGGATGTTGCCAAGGTTGGAGGATTTGAGCTATTGGGAGAGGCTGAATAGCCTGGGGCTGTTTTCCCTGGAGAATCGGAGGCTGAGGGGTGACCTTATAGAGGTTTATAAAATCATGAGGGGCATGGATAGGGTTAATAGACAAGATCTTTTCCCTCGGGTGGGGAAGTCCAAAACTAGGGGGGATAGGTTTAAGGTGAGAGGGGAAAGATAATAAAAGGGAACTAAGGGGCAACTTTTTCACGCAGAGGGTGGTACATGTATGGAATGAGCTGCCAGTGGATGTGGTGGAGGCTGGTACAATTACAGCATTTAAAAGGCATCTGGATGGGTATATGATTAGAAAGGGTTTAGAGGGATATGGGCCAAGTGCTGGCAAATGGAACTAGATTAATTTAGGATATCTGGTCAGCATGGACGAGTTGGACTGAAGGGTCTGTTTCCGTGCTGGATGATCTCTGATTCTATGACCATGTTGACTCTCATATGAAAACGTGTCCTTTAAGGATGGAAATCTTGTCTATATGTGACTCCAGACTACCAGCAATGCGATCATCTCTTAACTAATCTCTGAAAATGGCACAGTGAGCCACTCAGGTCAAAGGGCAATGAATACTGGGCCAGCCATCTACACTCCACAGGAAGAGTTGTTAAAGTCTCATCATTGGAGTCGATTGCAAGGTCATAGAACTACCAGGAATTGATTCTTTCTGGCTGCCTCAGGTCAGCGCTGAGGTCTTGCCTCATTTAGAACTTAAAACTTAGAATCCCTACAGTGTGGAAATAGGCCATTCAGCCCAACAAGTCCACACTGACCCTTTGAAGAGTAACCCATCCAGACCCATTCCCCTACCCTATTGTTCTATATTTGCCCCTGACTAATGCACCTAACCTACACATCCCTGAATGCTATGGGGCAATTTAGCATGGCCAATTCACCGAACCTGCACATCTTTGGATTCTAGTTGGTGATGACCAAGTTTGAGTAATGAGTTGATGTTTGAGCGGACTCCTGCAACGTTCACCAATCTCGCTCCTGGAAACAACCAACTAACAAACGACCATGGTTAAGCCTCTGATAATTCATGTGCACCATTTCACCAAACTGTCTTGGCACCTGGCTGCCCCTCTGGACACTTCTGATATGGTTCGGAACCTGTTAGGCTGGACTCAAAAACCAAAAAACATTCTTACCGTTTGGCTTGTTGCGTCTGTACTGGCCTTCCGAATAATCATCATGACTTGGTGGCACCCTTCTGCCAATTCCTCTGCCATCCTGCCCATCTAATGCCCTCCTGGAACCACCTTAATTGAACCTGCCTCCTCCACACATCCAGTTGGTTCTCTCCAGATCCAAACAACTCGCTGCATGACAATGTTTCCTCACTCGCCTGATGTTGGTTCCTTCCGCGAGCCACCCTCTGCTTCTCTGCCCCTTTTCAGGTTAGCAGCTGTTTCTCCCTGTTTGCAACATCCTTGTGATTTCAAAACCTTTATTGAACCTGACTCTATTTGGGAAGCACAGTGGCTCAGTGGTTAGCACTGTTCCTCATAGCACCAGGGATCCTGGTTTGATTCCACCCTCGGGTGACTGTCTGTGAAGAGTTTGCATGTTCTCCCCGTGTCTGTGTGGGTATCCTCTGTGTCCTCCAGTGTCCTCACCCAGTCAAAGGATGTGCAATGTAGATGGATTGTCTGTAGTGCCCAGGGATGTGTGGATTAGCCACGGGAAATGCAGGGATAGGGAGATGAGGGTGGGATGCTCTTAAGAGGGTCGGTGTGGGCTAGATAGGCTGAATGGTCTGCTTCCTGCACTGTAGTAATTCTATCCTGTCCTGCCAACATTAAGGCACACAATCCTCAGAGACAGATCTGTGGAGATCCCTGATGAAGGGCTTATGCCCGAAATGTCGATTCTCCTGCTCCTCGGATGCTGCCTGACCGGCTGTGCTTTTCCAGCACCACACGCTTGACTCTGATCTCCAGCATCTGCATCTGTCGAGTGAACAAAGGCAAACATTATCGGTTGACAATATTTCTCTCTGCGCCATTTTGATCAAGACCATTTAAACAGAGTGATATTACTATCAAATAATTACCCATCATCACTAGCAGTAATTTGCATCAAAATAGGTTATCGCTGAAGTGGGAAGCCTTGAGTGACTGGATTTCAATCCTAGCTCCCTTTTCGAAAGTGTTGGAGACAGTGTAAGTGTAAAGATGCAGTTTTTTGTTCAGAGCAGAAACATCGAAAATAAGTGCAGGAGTAGGCCATTTGGCCCTTCGAGCCTGCCCCACCATTCAATATGATCATGGTTGATTATCCAACTTTCTCCCCACCCCCTTTGACTCCTTTCCCCTATATCTAATTCTTTCTTGAAAATATTCAATGTTATGGCCTCAACCACACTTCTTGGCAGAGAATTCCACAAGCTCCTCACTCTCTGGGTGAAGACAGTTCTCCTCTCCTCAGCTCTATGGACAGCACGTGGTTAGCACTGCTGCCTGACAGCGCCAGGGACCTGGGTTCGATTTCACCTTCAGGCGACTCTCTGTGTGGCGTTTGCACATTCTCCCTGTATCTGCATGGGTTTCCTCCGGGTGCTCCGGTTTCCTCCCACAGTCAAAAGATGTGCAGGTTAGGTGAATTGGCTATGATAAATTGCCCATAGTGTTCAGGGATGTGTAGGTTAGGGATAAATGTAGCGTAATAGGTTATGATTGGGTAGGGTACACTTCCAAGGGTCAGTGTGGACTTGTTGGGCTGAAGGACCTGTTTCCATACTGTAGGGATTCTATAAATGGCCGACCCCATTTCCTTAAACGGTGACCCCTGGCTCTGAATTCCTCACTTATTAGGAATATCCTTCCTGTGTTTACCCTGTCTGGTCCAGTTTGAGTGTTGTAGGTTTCTATGAGATTTCCCCTCATTCCTCTAAACCCCAGAGAATATAATCCTAACTGAACCAATCTCTCCTCATACATCAGTCCTGCCATCCCAGGAATCAGTCTGGTAAACCTTTGTTACCCTCCCTCCATAGCCAGAACATCCTTCCTCAGATACAGAGACCAAACCTGTCCACAATGCTCAGGTGTGGTCTCACCAAGACCCTGTACAATTGCAGCAAGACATCCCTGCTCCTGTACTCGAATTCTCTCACTGTGAAGGTCAACATCCCGTTTCCCTTCTTCACCTCCTGCTGCCCCTGCAACGCTCCCTTTCAGTGACTGGTGTACAAGGACACCCAGCTCTCACTGCCCCTCCCCCTTTCCGAATCTATCGGATCATAATCTGCCTTCCTGTTTTGGTACCAAAGTGGATAACCTCATTTTTTGTCCACCTCTGTCATTTGCCCACTCACTCAGCCTGTCCACTCACACAGCAATATCATTGCATCTACCTCATGGATGAGTGAGGGAGGGATCTCATGGGGACTAACAAAATTCTAACAGGACTAAACAGGGTAGATGCAGGGAGGATGTTCCCGATGGTGGGTGCATCCAGAACCAGGGGGTTACAATCTAAGGATTCGGTGTGGACCATTTCGGACGGAGATGAGGAGACATTTCTTCACCCAAAGAGTGGGGAGCCTGTGGAATTCTTTATTACAGCAAGCAGTTGATGCCAAAACATTGAATGCATTCAAGACGCAGCAGATATAGTCCTTGGAGTGAATGGGATCAAAGGTTATGGGGAGAAAGCAGGATGAGGCGATTGAGTTGGACAATCAGCCATGATTGTGATGAATGGCCAAGCAAGCGTGAAGGGCCGAATGGCCTCATCCTGCTCCTATCTTCCATGTTTCTATGTTGCACCACTCACCCTCCCACAAAGCTTGCAAAATGACTGAGGTTACCACACCCTTGAGCTCTCGGGCTAAGTTGGACTTGATCAGGGCAACTATGAGAATGTCTTATACAGGTGAGAATTCGATGGAATAGATTAGATTATGAATCATCATCGTGTTATTAAAAACGCAGGTTACTACAGATGAGTAGAATTCTTAATTAATCTTTGATGATGAAGAGGTTCAAATTGGGCAACGGAAATGTTCTCTTTGCACTGAGGCCAATTCTAAGTATTAACAGAAAATAACTTGAGGCGTGAGGCCCACTCTGTACAGGACCAGACAAAACCAGTTTCCACCACTCTTCAGGCAGGGAACCGGAACAGGAGGAGGCCATTCATCCCCTGGGGCCTACTCTGCTGTTCAGCCAGATCCACGCACACATCCTCTCCATTTTGCAATCTGTCGAGCGTCACTCAATGGGTAGCACGGGTTCTGAGTTGGAACATGGTTCACGTCCCACCCGAAGAGCTGGGCAGAGGGCTCCTTGCTGAGAGTCGCTGGGCTGTGCTGAGGGAGGGCTGCACTGCCTGATACCAACTCAAAGCAATGTCCCATTGTCACGTGCCTGGTGGATGGACCCCATTGCAAAGAAGAACAGAGAACTCTCCAAATACCTGATGCTCAATGAGCACCACGAAAGCATCCGTGGGCTCGGTCAACGTCGCAAACTAATACAGTAGAACCCCGGTATCCGCAAATTCGGTTTCTGCGGTCTCAGTTATCTGCGGTTTACCATAGTCTGAAAATATTAAATGGAAAATTCTAGAAATAGATGATTAATTATTTTTCATTGCTCCATCATCCCTTGAGGTTTAAGCTAAAACGTCAGAATCCTGTCCATTCAAGAGAGACAGCACAAGTATAATAATGTACAATATTTCATTATTATTTAATGCCGGTAATGTCTTATTGTGCGTAATTTATCAATTAAACTTTATCATAGGTTTGTATGTAAACGAGAAACGACTTATATGTGGGGATCATCACTCTCCGAGGTAGAACATAGAACATAGAACATAGAAGAATACAGCGCAGTACAGGCCCTTTGGCCCTCGATGTTGCGCCGATCCAAGCCCACCTAACCTATACTAACCCACTATCCTCCATATACCTATCCAATGCCCGTTTAAATGCCCATAAAGAGGGAGAGTCCACCACTGCTACTGGCAGGGCATTCCATGAACTTACGACTCGCTGAGTGAAGAACCTACCCCTAACTTCAGTCCTATATCTACCCCCCCTTAATTTAAAGCTATGCCCCCTTGTAATACCCGACTCCATACGCGGGAAAAGGTTCACACTGTCAACCCTATCTAACCCCCTAATCATCTTGTACACCTCAATCAAGTCACCCCTAAACCTTCTTTTCTCTAATGAAAACAGCCCCAAGTGTCTCAGTCTTTCCTCATACGATCTTCCTTCCATACCAGGCAACATCCTGGTAAACCTCCTCTGCACCCGTTCCAGTGCCTCCACATCCTTCCTATAGTATGGCGACCAAAACTGCACACAATATTCCAGATGCGGCCGCACCAGAGTCTTATACAACTGCATCATGACCTCAGGACTCCGGAACTCAATTCCTCTACCAATAAAAGCCAGTACGCCATATGCCTTCCTCACCGCACTATTTACCTGGGTGGCAACTTTCAGAGATCTGTGTACATGGACACCAAGATCCCTCTGCTCATCCACACTACCAAGTATCCGATCATTAGCCCAGTACCCCATCTTTTTGTTATTCTTCCCAAAGTGAATCACCTCACACTTAGCTACATTGAATTCCATTTGCCACCTTTCTGCCCAGCTCTGCAGCTTCTCTATATCCTGCTGTAACCTGCCACATCCTTCCTCACTGTCAACAACTCCTCCGACTTTCGTATCATCCGCAAACTTGCTCACCCAACCTTCTAACCCCTCTTCCAGGTCATTTATAAAAATGACAAACAGCAATGGTCCCAAAACAGATCCTTGCGGAACACCGCTAGTGACGGCACTCCATGAAGAAACTTTGCCATCAACTACTACCCTCTGTCTTCTTCCATCCAGCCAATTCCTAATCCAAACCTCCAACTCACCTTCAATGCCATATCTCCGTATTTTCTGCAGTAGCCTACCGTGGGGAACCTTATCAAACGCCTTACTAAAATCCATATATACCACATCTACCACTTTCCCCTCATCAACCTCCTTCGTCACCTTTTCAAAGAATTCAATAAGGTTTGTGAGGCACGACCTGCCCTTCACAAAACCATGCTGACTATCCTTGATCACATTATTCCTATCCAGATGTGCATAAATCCTATCCCTTACAATTCTCTCTAAGACTTTGCCCACAACAGAAGTGAGACTCACCGGCCTATAGTTACTAGGGTTATCCCTACTCCCCTTTTTGAACAAGGGAACCACATTTGCTATCCTCCAGTCTTCTGGCACTACTCCTGTAGACAAAGAGGACATAAAAATCAAGGCCAATGGCTCTGCAATCTCCTCCCTTGCTTCCCAGAGAATCCTAGGATAAATGCCATCAGGCCTAGGATAAATGCCATCAGGTGTTGGGAATCCGTGGTAGGCTTTGGAATGTGTCACCCATGGATACGGGGGGACTACTCAAGTCTGCCAACAGTTTCAGATTATGGGTGCGAATAATGATTGGAAAGTGTTTCATTTTGTGATGGTGACTGAAGGGGAAGGCGTTGGATGGAATCTATTCAGATTCTTCACAATCAGCCCATAGGATCACCCAGGTTCGAGCTGAGCAGGCCATAGGAGCTCTCAGTCTGACACTTCATCTCCAATGACGCAGTGCTCCCTCTGCTCTGCAATATGAGCCTCGATTTTCTTTTCTCCCCTTTAAAGAGAGACACCGTATCCCTGGAGCAGGAACTGAACCCAGTACCTCGATGCTCCCGAACAGGGTGGAGGAGTGGGGGTGGGGGGGGCGGGGGGGGGGGGGGGGGGGGGGGGGGGGATCCACAAGTGACACGTTATGAGCTGTACCCCTTCAGGTCACTGTGGACCCTCAACTTCATTTCAAAACGAAACGTTTAAGTTGGCGTAAGGGGCATGAAGCCATCCTGAAGTCGCAAAGGCCCCTGCATAAATGAAAATACTTGTTGTAACTCTTGGTACCCTGAAAGAGAGAAATTTAACAACCTCAGCCTTAGAAACGTCAATCACGGCAACCCCCCCCCCCCCACCATTAGCTTCACAGCTTTGACAGCAGAGAATCCCACATTCCCACGCTCATTCTGTTCGGACTAGCGCTTTAGAGAGTTTGCTGACCACTGGCTACTCAGCCTTGGTTTTGTGATTATTGGGGAAATGGAAAATGGTGCTGCAGTTATGAAAGCAAGGCACTTACCTCAGGGGGCAGAAGCCAAGGCTGGACTGGAGTACGGTCCAAGTTAACATTTTGTGGAGCAGTAATAATGCAGTTGGCCTCTCTCTTTAGCTGATGAGCAAATGCCCAGGTTAAAGATACAAAGTTCAAATGGGTAGCTGTTGGAATTTAACGTCAATTCATACATGAAGCAAGTGTTGGAGAAGGGGCTTTCAGAATTTAATCCCTGTTATAGGAAGGATCTCATTAAGCTGGTGAGGGGTCAGAAAAGACATATCAGGATGTTGCTGGAAATGGAAGGTATGTGTTATGAGGAGGGGCTGAATAGGCTAGGGTTTTTGTCAATGGAGCAGAGGAGGTTGAGAGGTAAAATCATGAGGGGGAGAGATAAGATGAATGAGAGCTGCCTTTTCCCAAGGGTGGGGGATTTCAAGGAGAAAGTGAGGTCTGCAGATGCTGGAGATCAAAGTTGAAACTTTATTGCTGGAACAGCACAGCAGGTCAGGCAGCATCCAGGGAACAGGAGATTCGACGTTTCGGGCACAGGCCCTTCTTCAGGAATGAACAGAGAGTGTTCAGCAGGAGAAGATAAAAGGTAGGGAGGAGGGACTTGGAGGAGGGGCGTTGGAAATGTGATAGGTGGAAAGAGGTCAAGGTGAGGGTGATAGGTCGGAGTAGGATGGAGGCGGAGAGGTCAAGAAGAAGACTGCAGGTCAGGAAGGCGGTGCCGGGCTGGGGGATTTCAAGACAAGAGGATATATTTTTAAGGTGAGAGGAGTGAGATTTAAAAAGACATGGGGGCAACATTTTTACACAGAGAGTGGTTTGTGTGTGGAATGAACTGTCAAAGGAAGTGGTGGATGTGGGTACAGTTGCAATGTTTAAAAGAGTTTTGCATAAATACATGGATAGGAAAGGTTTGGAGGGCTATGGCCAAGCACAGGCAGATAGGGTGAGTTTAGGTTGGGATGATGGTCGGACTGAGAGGTATGTTTCTGTGCTGAATGATTTGTTGAGGAGGGTACCACAGTGCTGGAGAAAGTGAGCATTCCAGGGGATTCAATGTCAGAACTAACGTGCTCTCAGGTGTGTTTATGCCAACTATAGAATCCCTACATCGTGGAAGCAGGCCAGTTGGCCCATCAAGTCTGCACTGACCCTCCGAAGAGCATAGCACACAAACCTACCCTAAGCTTACCACATCCAAGGGCACTATGGGTAATTTAGCATGGCCAATCCACCCTAACCTGCACATCGTTGGACTGTGGGAGGCTACCAGAGGACCCGGAGGAAGTCCATGCAGACACAGGGAGAATGTACAAACTCTGCACAGTCGCCCAAAATTGGAATTCAACCTGGGTCCTTGGCACTGTGAGGTAGCAGTGCTAACCACTGAGACATCGTGCCGCCCCTCCTAGTTAAAGATAAATACGGTACGAGCTCACTCCCAATTTAAAAAAAAACTCACAAAATACAATGTTGATTTAAAAAAAATCTAAATATCTTTTTTATTTATTTCACTTCATTTTTCCCTTTATCTTGAATTGTGTTGTCATTCTTTACTTCACTTTATTTCAGGGAGGTTGCTACTGTTATGCATTGTCATGTGCATCAGTAAATGTCGCGCTCCACTGGAGCTAAGGAACCAGAGGGTCCAGTTATATTGGTGAGTGTAGTCTGTAGATCGCCAAAAAGTGGGAAGGATGTAGAGGATGTTACAGAGAGATGGAAACACTATCAAGGAGTTTAATGATCCAAATGGATGCACAGTGAACTCTCCATCATCCCAGAGGGCTGCTCTCTCTCATCAGAGAGAGACAATTGGTGGTGAATTTAACCTCAGACATTGTATGAGGTTGAGAAGGCCAGACCACGGTGACCTTAGTCAGAATGAGAATTGAATATCACTGCATCACAAACCAGCCAACTGAGCTAAGGACCATCCTCATGCAGACAGTGGTAATGGTCGTGTAAAGGATGGGGACAGGGAAGCATTCCTTACTGGAGAGAGTTTTGTACCGCAGCTCAGCTCAGTGAGACGGGAGGCATCGCCACATGGAGAGCTTCCCAAGTGCTTCCCAAGTGAGGGAGCATTTAGGAGGCAGTGATCACTGTATCATAAGCTTTGGGATGATGGTGAAAAAGGGCAACTAGTAGGTTACATTCATTGGGCAGCACAGTGGCTCAGTGGTTAGCACTGCTGCCTCACAGCGCCAGGGACCCGGGTTCGATTCTGGCTCTGGTAACTGTGTGAAATTTGCACATTTTCCCCATTCCTCCCACAGATGTGCAGGTTAGATGGATTGGCCATACTAAATTGCCCCATAGTGTCCAGGACGTGTAGGCTAGGTGGGTTCGCAGTGGGAAACGCAGGTTTATGGGGATTGGGCAGGGTGCAGTTCGGAGGGTTATTGCAGACGTGATGAGCTGAAGGTAGAGAGTCTAAGAACGTTAACTTGGAGAGAGCTGACTTCAAGGGGGGGGCAAGAGTGGAGCTAAGTCAGATAACCTGGCAGATGAACAGGGGGCTACCTTCAAAGATGAGGTGGTTTTGGAGCAATTCAGGCGTAGCCCCTGAAATAGGGAAGGTAGAGAAAATGAGTCCAGAGTTCCCCTCTGAGAACGGAGACAGAAATTAAGGAAAGTGTGCTGTGTCAGGTAGGAAATACAGCTCAGAACTGAACTAAACACGGATGGTACAGAGGGGAGATGAGAAAGCACATACAAAAATTAAAGAGGGATTCTGAAACAAGTCTGGAGCTAACATTAAAAGCAATCCCAAAGTATTCTAAATAGTGAAAGCGTGAAGAAAGGAGGAATAGGATCAATTATTGAGCCAAAAAGGATGTACAAATGGAGGTAGGGGGTAGTTGAGTTATTAAAAGAAAACTACATTCATGTTTACCATCCATGACACAGAGGACGAAATGCAGCTAGCACTGTGGGCGGCACGGTGGCACAGTGGTTAGCACTGCTGCCTCACAGCGCCAGAGACCTGGGTTCAATTCCCGCCTCAGGCGACTGACTGTGTGGAGTTTGCACATTCTCCCCGTGTCTGCGTGGGTTTCCTCCGGGTGCTCCGGTTTCCTCCCACAGTCACAAAGATGTGCAGGTCAGGTGAATTGGCCATGCTAAATTGCCTGTAGTGTTAGGTAAGGGGCAACTGTATGGGTGGGTTGCACTTCGGCGGGTCGGTGTGGACTTGTTGGGCTGAAGGGCCTGTTTCCACACTGTAATGTAATCTAATCTAATTGAAAAAACTGTTCAAAAGTGAGGGGGCGGAGATGTTGGATGAACTCTCAGCATTTAAAGTTAACAGCCACAGAGTGGATGAGATGAGATGTGTTCATGGATAAGTTGGGAGTGGGATTTGACATTTGACAGACATTCCTCCCCACTCCCTCAAACTCAGTACAGCATCTCGCCTGCAAAAACCCAAGATCTTGACTCACTCATCACCAATAACTGGAGAGCTCTGCTAATCTTCAATGTCATTTACCTTGCTTGTGGGGTGTGGGTGACAACAGCAAAGTCTTGTTTGTTGACCAGCGCGAATTGTTTTGGGATAATATCAAGTAAAGTCAATGGATGAAAATGGAACCATTTAAGATTCCATTTACAGCAGATATTATGGGAGGGTTAATGAATGTTTGGGGCAGCCACAAAGTTGCTGAGTACTTAGAGACAAGGGTCAAGGTTAATGAGAAGGGCAAGACCCACTTGGTTAAAAATCACACAACACCAGGTTATAGTCCAATAGGTTTATTCGGAAGCACTAGCTTTCGGAGCACTGCTCCTTCATCAGATGGTTGTGGAGTATAAGATCGTAGGACACAGAACTTATAGCAAAGGTTTATAGTGTCATGCAACTGAAATGATATCTTAAACAAACCTGGATTGTTAAAGCTTGTTCAATATTGTTCAATATATCATTTCAGTTGCATGACACTGTAATCTTTTGCTAGAAATTCTGTGTCTTACTTTATTATACTCCACAAACAGCTGATGAAGGAGCAGCGCTCTGAAAGCTAGTGCTGGTGTTGTGTGATCTTTAACTTTGTCCACCCCAATCCAACACCGGCTCCTCCACTTGGTAAGATCTCATGGGAATCTAAAGTTTGCTTAGAGGGAAGGCTGACACCTAGAGGGCAATGTGTATCATTACAGAGGAGCAGTTATAGGGGAGCCATAGAGTAATACACTATGAAAACAGACCCTTCAGTCCAATTTGTCCATACCGACCACGTTTCCCAAACTAAACGAGTCCCATTTGTCTGCATTTGGCCCATATCCCTCTGAACTTTTCCTATTCATGCACCCGTTTAAAAATCTCTTAAATGTTGTAACTGTACCCAAATGTATTATTTCCTCTGGTAGTTAGTGGGCAGCACGGTGGCACAGTGGTTAGCACTGCTGCCTCACAGTGCTTGAGACCTGGGTTCAATTCCCGCCTCAGGCGACTGACTGTGTGGAGTTTGCATGTTCTCCCTGTGTCTGCGTGGGTTTCCTCCGGTTTCCTCCCACAGTCCAAAGATGTGCAGGTCGGGTGAATTGGCCATGCTAAATTGCCCGCAGTGTTAGGTAAGGGGTAAATGTGTGGGTGGGTGGGTTGCGGGTCAGTGTGGACTTGTTGGGCTGAAGGGCCTGTTTCCACACTGTAATGTAATCGAATCTAGTTCATTCCATACACGTACCACCCTCTGTGTGAAAATGTTGCCCCTCGGTCCCTTTAAATCTTGCCCCCTCACCTTAAAATGACGTCCTCTATTTTTGAACTCCCCTACTTCAGATCTTTACTATTCACTTTATCTATGCCCCTCATGAGTTTACAAACATCTCGAAGGTCACCCCTCAACCTCAATGCACATGGGAAAATAGTCCCAGCCTATCCAGCCCTCTCCTTATAACTCAAACCCTCCAATCCCAGTGACATCCTTGCAAATCTTTTCTGCACCCTCTTCAATTTAATAACACCCTTCCTATAGTAGGGTAACCAGAATTGAACAGAGTTGGCCTCACCAACATCCTGTTAAACTGCAATGTGACATCCCAACTCCTTTACTTAATGAAGACAAGTGTGCCAAACACCTTCTTTACCACCCTGTCTACTTGCAAGTCCCCACTCAAGGAACTGCACTCCTGTTCGACAACACTCCCCTGCCATTAATTGTACAAGTCCTGCCCAGGTTTATTTTTAATGCATTAGGACCTCTTTTTACTGACAAGACAGACAAAATGAAAATTTGTGTCCTCTCCCAGTCCCAAAAGACGTAGATGAAAAGAGCAGACTATTCCAATCTATATAAATACAGAGCCCCACCATCAGACCAGAAAGAGTTTGAGTGAAATGTTCAATCCAGAAATCTAAGGGGGCATCATTTTTCCAGGTGGGTGTAGTTCAAGAGTTTTCTGATAAGGCCTGCATGGGATAGCAGCATCAGTCTGCAGCAGTTAACATTTCACATCCAATACAGCTAGTGCCCTGCTCTCTGTACACTCTGCTTACAGCAGCCCCCGGTGTAACTGTTGGTTGCAGATAGTCCTGTTGGGAGACTACCCCTCCCATCAGCGTATGCTATCCCAGTCGGTATGTGCAGCCATTACATTTTGTCCGTCAATGCTCCGTGACATCTCTCATCCAAATGCCCCTATCTCTTCCTCATGCACCCTGTTTTTCCCTCCTGAAGAGATCTTCACAGCCTTGATCAAAAGGCCAACATACTTAGGAATTAAGAGAGGGAGTAGGCAATTCATCCCTTTGCTCTGTCCTTTAACACGATCCTGGCTGATCTTATCCTGATCTCAATTCCATTTTTTCCTCAGGAACTTATCGATTTCATTCTTGAATCTGTTGATTGATTCTTCCTCCACTGTACCTTGACTTCCCCAGATACACCACCTTCTGAGAGAAGTCGTTTCTCCTCGATTCAGTGTTGAACCTGCCTCCTCTCACTGTATCTACTCCCTTTTGCTCAAGACTGTCCCACAAGAAGGAACATCTGTTCAAGTCCACCTTATCAACTCCCCTTTAGCGTTTTATATATGTCAATCAGATCTCCCTCCCCTAATTCCTCTGAGCCCCAACGAAGATGAGAAAAAACATGTATTCTTCTCTGGATATCACATTTAAGAATTTTGCTTTGCCCTTTTCAATTTCCAGCACCCCTTTATTTGTCTTATGGTCTGTATACGGAATACTTAATTGACTTTTCAGTATCCACATTTCCAAATCTTCATGGGTTCTCAGAGGTATCAGCTGGAGAGAAGACAGCAATATTTTCCCTTTTTACTCACTGCAGTTCTCTGCTTGAGGAGACATCCTTCGATTCCTCAAACCTCTATCTTTCTCCTGACTTCAACACAGCACTCATCATCTTATGAGCAACTAGCTCTGGGTAATGGGAAGCAAACAGAGGACTATCGTCAAAGAGTTGAATTATTTTGATTTGAACAACATTTGAATCATTTCTTTTTCATTCTTTCATAAGTCTTGGATGTCACTGGCTGGGCCCAGCATTTATTACTTGTCCCTAGTTGCCCCTTGAGAAGGTGGTGGTGAGCTGCCTTCTTGAACCGCTGCAGTCCATGTGCTGTAGGTTAGAGAGGGAGCTCCAGGATTTTGACCCAGCAACACTGAAGGAACTGAGGTATATTTCCAAGTCAGGATGGTGAGGGGCTTGGAGGGGAACTTGGAGGGGGTGGTGTTCCCATATATCTGCTGCCCTTGTTGTTCTAATTGGAAGTGGTCATGGGTTTGAAAGGTGCTGTCTGAGGAACTTTGGTGAATTTATACAGTGCATCTTGTAGATGGTACACACTGCTGCTACTGAGTGTCAGTGGTGGAGGGAGTGGATGTTTGAGGATGTGGTACCAATCAAGCGAAGGCTGCTTTTTCCTGGATGGTGTCAAGCTTCATCAGTGAACATCCCCACTTCTGACCTTATGATGGAGGGAAGGTCATTGAGGAAGCAGCTGAAGATGATTTGGGAGCTCCTGTAGAGGTGTCCTGGAAGATTGACCTCAACCAATCACAGCCATCTTCCTACATGCCAAGTATGACTCCAACCAACAGAGAGTTTGCCCCCGATACCCATTGATTCCAGTTTTGCTAAAGGCTCCTTGATGCCCTACTCGGTCGAATGCAGCCTTGATGCCAAGGGCTGTCACTCTCACCTCCCCTCTGCAATTCAGCTCTTTTATCCATGTTTGAACCAAGTCTGTACTGAGGTCAGGAGCTGAGTGTCCCTGACGGAACTCAAACAGGGCATCACTGAGCGGGTTAGTGCTGAGCAGGTGCTGCTTGATAGCACTGTTGATGACATCTTCCATCACCTCACTGATGATAGAGAGCAGACTGATGGGACGGGAATTGGCCGGGTTGGATTTGTCCTGCTTATTATGTATGGGACATACCTGGGCAATTGATGGGTGGTGCCAGTGTACTGGAAGAGCTTGGCTCGGGGAGCAGCAAGTTCTGGAGCACAAGTCTTCAGTACTTTTGCCAGAATGTTGGCAGGGCCTGTAGCCTTTGCAGTATCTGGTGCCTCCAACCATTCCTTGATATGACATGGAGTGAATTGAATTGGCTGGAGACTGGCATCTGTGATGCCGGGGACCACTGGAGGAGGCCGAGATGGACCATCCCCTCGGCACTGCAGGCTGAAGATTGCTGTAAATGCTTCAGCCTTATCATTCACACTGATGTTCTCTCCCATCTTTGATGAAGGGGGTCAGCCAGGAGCAGCAGCATCGGCAATGATGCCAGTCTATGCCAATCTGGACTAAGGTTGCCACCTGGTTGAAAGCACACTCAGCTGATATAGAATGCCACAGATTCCCTAACTACTGAGAGAATGGCACACTAGCTCAGTGGTTAGCACTGCTGCCTGACGGTGCCAGGGACGGTGGTTTGATTCCAGCCTTGGCTGACTGTGTTGAATTTGCACATTGTCCCTGTTTCCTCCGGGTGCTCCGGTTTCCTCCCACAGTCCAAAGATGTGCAGGTAAGGTGGATTGCCCATAGTGCCCAGGGGTGTGGAGGTTAGTTGAATTAGCCAGGACTAAACAGGGGAATGTGTCTGGGTGGGTTACTCTCCAGAGGGCCTGTGTGGACTTGTTGGGCTGAGTGGCCTGTTTCCACACTGTAGGGATTATTCTATTCTAGAAGAAATTCCTCCTCATCTCTACCTTAACTGGGTGACCCTTTATTCTGAGGTTATATCCTCTGGTCCTCGAATCCCCCATAAGGATAAACAGCCTTTCTACAACTACCCTGTCAAATCCCTTAAGAATCTTGGTGGTTTCAACAAGGTTGTCTTTCAATCTTATATTCCAACTACTTTCTCCATAGTACAGCCTTGACCCCTTGACCAATCAGAATTGAGTTTCTAAGCAATCTGCACCCTTTTGCCCTCCAGTAGAAATTGTCGTGATCATTTGAAATTTGGCACTCTTGCACGTGTCCTGATGAGTGCCTGATGAAGAGCTTCAACAATATGTCTCCCATCTCATCAAAAGCTGAGACTTTGCTCTCTGACTCTGTGGGCTATGGTCCAAGTGCTGGGAAACCGGATTAGAATCGATGACCAACACGGACCTTGATGGGCCAAAGGACCTCTTTCTGTGCAGGAATATTCTATGACTGTATTTGTAGGTATTTTCTCCTACATTTTCCACCAGTCAACAGCTGAAAAATAGACAAAACTTTGCCAAATGAGAGCTCATTCAATGTCAATAATTTTTGCGGTCAATGCCACTTGTGGTTTCCTCAATGATTTTGAGGATGTCTTCAGTGCATTTCCAATTCTTCGAAACAGGACCCTGTGGTTTCCCAACGGCTCTAAGCTGAGGCAGAGTGCTTTCTCAGGGGTCTCGGAGTCACATTCAATGTCAGATTAGCCTCAACAGAGACACAGTTTATCGGTTAGACCGCAGGCTGGTGCAGCCCTGGTGTTCTTAATTTGTCTTGAGACAGTTACTGGTGTGTGATCCTAATAGAGAGAGGGAGTGAAGTGGTTAACAAGTGCAGAGACTGAATGTGGGAAGACTCTTCAAGAATAACAGAAAGGTGGGGGAAGGTGCAATGCAAAATAGGATGCAGGATAAGTAATACAGAGACAGTGCATACTTTTGAGAGAAGGTGAAGAGAGATAGAGAAGAAAATGTTTCACCATCTGAAACAATAGATTATTGAGAGAGATTACAATGTGGTGAGAGACAATGAGGCAGAACATTGAGAAATTAAGAAATAATCCAGAGAAATGAAAGAGGGAGGACAAGAAGAGGTCAGGACAAGGCGATACAGTGTGGTATCACAATGAAGTAATGTCACACTCCAAAGGGGATTGTACAGGAGGTGTTGCACTGTCCCTGCCATTCGATCTTTCATGGATTTCTATTGTTGGGTGTAGGCATCGCTGGCTGGCATTTAATGCCTGCCCCTAGTTGCCCCTTGAGAAGGTGGTGGTGAGCTGCCTTCTTGAACCACTGCAGTCCATTTGCTGTACTTTGACCCACAATGCCCTTAGGGAGGAATTCCAGATTTTTGAGCCAGTGATACTGAAGGAATGGTGAAATATTTCCAAGCCAGGATGGGGAGTGGCTTGGAAGGGAACTTGCACGGGATGGTGTTCCCAAGTATTTGATGCCCTTGTCTTCCTAGGTGGAAGTAGGAGTTTGGAAAATGCAAAGGATTTTTGGGGAATTTCTGCAGTGTGTTTTTTAAGTGGTACTCACTGCTGTCCCTGAGGTGATGGGAGAGGGGGGTGATTATTTATGAATGTGGTGCCAATCCAATGCACTGCTTTGCCCTGGATGATGTGAGGTTTCTTGAGTGTTGTTGGAACTGCCCCCATCCACGTAAGTGGGGAGTGTTCCATCACACACCTGACTTGTGCCTTGTAGATGGTGGACAGGCTTTGGGGAGTCAGGAGGTGAGTTACTCACAGCAGGGTTCATAGATTCTGACATGGTCTTGTAGCCACTGTGTTTATGTGGTGAGTCCAATTGAGTTTCTGTTCAATGGTAACCCCCCAGGATGTTGATAGTGGGGGATTCAGTGAGGGTAACACCATTGAATGCCAAAGAGTGATGGTCAGATTGTCTCTTATTGGGGATGGTAAAAATCAACTAGGGAACATCTCTGGGACACCCGCACCAATCAACCACACCGCCCTATGGCCCAACATTTCAACTCCCCCTCCCACTCTGCCGAGGACATGGAGGTCCTGGGCCTCCTTCACCGCCGCTCCCTCACCACCAGACGCCTGGAGGAAGAACGCCTCATCTTCTGCCTCGGAACACTTCAACCCCAGGGCATCAATGTGGACTTCAACAGTTTCCTCATTTCCCCTTCCCCCACCTCACCCCAGCTCTAAACTTCCAGCTCAGCACTGTCCCCATGACTTGTCCTACCTGCCTATCTTCTTTTCCACCTATCCACTCCACCCTCCCCCCCCGACCTATCACCTTCATCCCCACCCCCACTCACCTATTGTATTTTATACTACTTTCTCCCCACCCCCACCCTCCTCTCATTTATCTCTCCACCCTTCAGGCTCTCTGCCTTATTCCTGATGAAGGGCTTTTGCCCGAAATGTCGATTTTCCTGCTCCTCGGATGCTGCCTGAACTGCTGTGCTTTTCCAGCACCACTCTAATCTAGACTCTTATTGGGGATGGTCTTTGCTTGGCATTTGTATGGCGCTGATGTTACTTAAACTCACTCATTGATCTCATCTATTTCAGTTTGTGACATCCGAGACTGCAACTGACTTGTACGATTTGCAGTTCCATTTCCTAGTTGGCAATTGACCCTCAGATCAGAGCACAATCTTATCTCACCTTTACCCCCAACTCAATCCCCACTTTAACGGCAGTACATCCATTGGTGGTTTAATCCCTCGACACAGTTATCCAAACACTTTGTTTGAAAAGCATGAATTGCTTTCGCTGGCGGTGTACGCCTTCTGGTTTACACACTGACTGAACCTCAATTACCTCGAATTTGGGTGAGTTTCGAGCAGGGGTGCCCGGCCTTTGGCTCTTCCTGAAGAGGATGGTTGAGAGTTGCCCAGCCAGTAGCTGCTGTGGCGAGGAGCTTGGGTCGTCTAACTGAAGGGAGGCTGCACTTTATCTCCCACGCTCACTGTCACACCTGCGCTGGGGGCAGGAGGGGGATCAGGCTGTGGTTGAGACCCACTGGGAAGTGGCAACTCTAAGCCTGAGTCAGCTGGCCTTGGTTTAACTGACTGCAACCTCATCAGAACAGACAGAAAATGTCGTGACAGGAAATTTAACCTGCAAACGTCTCGCTGACACAACCTACACACTCTAACCTTCCAAGTTTAGACTCGATTGTTTAAAAGTGCTCTTGGCTACCTTCAGAGTTTCCACTCTCTGTTCTCAGAGAATCATTGCAAGAGGCCATTTGGCCCATCAAGTCTGCGCCAACCCTCCAAAGACCATGCCAACCTATCCTTGCACTTCCCAAGGTGCATCCATCTTATCCTGCACATCCCTTGGCATGGCAGGCAATTTAGCATGGCCAATTCACCCTAACCTGCACATCTTTGGACTGAGGGAGGAAACCCACACAGACATGGAGAGAACGTGCAAACTCCACACAGACAGTCACCTGAGGCTGGAATTGAATCCAGGTCCCCCAATGTTGTGAGGCAGCAGTGCTAACCTCTGGACCATCATCCCACCCAGCTCTGCAGCCCAGGTTCACAAGCCCACGTCACTCTCCCTCAACCCCCCACTGACACACTTTGGTTTCCCCCCTTCCTGAATTGTCAAATTCTGATCCTGATGTTGAAAACCTTCTTTGGTCTCTACACTCCCTGTCTTCATCCCCCTCTCCTGCTATGCGATAAGTACTTAGTTCGGGACAAACAAATTGCAGATGCTGAGGTAGACAGGCAGGAGGCTGGAAGAACACAGCAAGCCACATAGCATCAGGAGGTGGAGAAGTCAACGTTTCAGGTGTAACCCTTCTTCAGCTTTAGGGGTGGGAGTGGGGGGAGCTGCAGATAGAGGGGGTGGCTGGGTCAGTGGTGGGGGAGGGAGGGGCAGGGTGGCGAGGTACAGATCGGTGAACGCAGGTAGAGGGTGAGGCCTGGTTGGTCGGGGGGAGGAATGAATCTGGTGATAAATTCTGCCCTCTTGCTAATTCCTGCACACTCCTGTTTTTCGTCAACACTGGGCCTGAGGCTCCAGTAAACTCCCTTCTTAAAAAAAATACTCTTCCTTCCCATGATTTGGAGATGCCGGTGTTGGACTGGGGTATACAAAGTTAAAAATCACACAACCCCAGGTTATAGTCCAACAGGTTTAATTGGAAGCACACTAGCTTTCGGAGCGACGCTCCTTCATCAGGTGATCTTTCGGAGCGTCGCTCCGAAAGCTAGTGTGCTTCCAATTAAACCTGTTGGACTATAACCTGGTGTTGTGTGATTTTTAACTTCCTTCCCTTGTTTCAGATGCTCCTTCAAACATAATTCTTTAGCCAAGTTTTTGGTCATCTGTCCCAACACATCGGGAGGTGACATCATGTGAAAGGATGTTCAATGATTCTCTGATGAGGCAGCTTTGATTGGGAGACAATCTTGTAAGTAAGGTGCACAATATTATTGTTGTGTCTTTTGCTTGCTGTTTAGAAGCGTCCCTTATTTTAAATGTTACACTTTTCGTTTTGAGAAACAAGTGTGTTATTTTTCCAGATGTCTATTGCTGTGGTATTATTCACCTCTACCAGTGAGTGTGGTATTGGGTGAAGGGGTGTTTGATGTTGTTCATGGCTACCAACCCTCCTCTGTCTTGGGTCTATCTAGTGATGAATGTCACAGGATACACAAACCATAGAGTATCGACAGAACAGGCTGTTTGTTTTCAGACACCAAGGTTTATTGCACAATCAGCAGTAAGTACATTGACATTTGGTAAGTCTTAATGTCTAGGACCATTAGGGAACTGTTACAGATAGCCACAGCCATACAGCATGGAATCAAACCCTTCGATCCAACCAGTCCATGCCAACCATAATCCCAAACTAAACTATTCCTAACTACCTGCATTTGGCCAATGGCCCTCCAAACATTCATGCACTTAGCAAAATGTCTTTCAAATGTTGTAACTCTACCCACACCTACCACTTCCTCTGGCAGTTTATTCCACACACGAACCACTCTCTGTGTAAAAAAAAAATTGCCTCTCGTGTCTTTTCTAAATCTTTCTCCTCTCACTTTAAAAATGTGCCCCCAGTTCTTGAAACCCCCCATCTTAGGGAAAAGACAAGTACCATTAACTCTATCCATACCCCTCACGATTTTATAAACCTCTATCTGATCGCCTCTCAACCTCCCCCACTTCAGTGAAAAAAATTCCCAGCCTCTCCTTACAACTCAACCCCCCCCACCGCCCATTCCCGGCAACAACCTGGCAAATCTCTCCAGCTTAATAATATCCTTCCTTTAACAGGGTGATCAGAATTGGACACGGTACTCCAGAATAGGCCTCACCAAAGATACCAGCTGCTCCGCCTGATGGATGGAACCGAACTCCCCACCTCCATACACAGACTGTGTGTGTGACCTCAGTAGAACAGGTGGAGCCAATGCATTGTTAACATTAACCCCTTCAGAACCATGACCTTACATCACAGTTGGCACATGTTGCTGGTGGGTTGTGTAAAGTGTTTCGTAATGTGTCACATTGCTTGCAATGGTCCAATATGTTGACTGACCTCTGTAAATTTTTAAAAAGGCCCTTATTAGTTCTGTGGTTACTGGGAAACCGCAGAATCCCCATATGCCGCAGACTGAAACTCGGCAGATTGAGATTTCATGTCTGGCGTGCTTGCCTTTTCACAAACTTCCTCTTCCTGCTCAAAGTCTTTTCTTGAACAAAGTGCACATTCTACAAAAGCTGTGCTGTCTCAGCTATACACATCCCCACTTACGTATTAATAAGATAATAATGTGTGAGGTTATGAGGGGCATGGATGAGGGTGGGGTTAAGAGGTTGCTGTTCTTCTTAATTGAAGTAACAAAGGACAGGCATATTTTGAAGGTAGTTGAGTTATTTGAGTGTACGTGACAATAAAAACTAATTCTAACTCTAAGAGTCGGAAAGTGGGATTATTATTGATAGGTCAGCACAGGATCGATGGGCCTAAGGAGCTACCTGACTCTTGATCAGCTGCTGGCATAGGGCGGCAGATGCTTGGATAGAAACATAGGGAAGCTCATCCAATACCCTGCACTTGCTGCTCCCATGGACTCTGACCCAACAGTGAAGACTTATGTAGTGGGGGGGCAGTGGTGTAGAGTTCTGCTTGAGGTAAGTAGGTGGAAGCTGGGTCAAAGGGTTATCACTGGGAGAAATTGAGAAGGGCACTGCAGGAGTTTTGCTTGGCACTGTTTGCCCCAATATTTGGGAAATCACATGGTCTTTGCATGATCCTGTACGATGATAGGAAACTAAGCACATTAAGTTGAAGCACATTGGCGATTACAATACAGGAGTCCCTATTCCACTGACAGATTGTCATTGGCATGAATCAGAGATTTAACTTGAGAGGGCTGAACTAGTCACAATAGATATTCCTGATCAGCAATCCAGATCCAGCCTGAAAAGCATCAGGAGTTGAAACGTAGAAAATAGGGGTGGGCCATTCAGCCCTTCAGTAAGATCATCTAACTCATGCATCGTTCCCCTTTCTGCTCAGATCCTTCCAGTCCCAAATAAAACAAGATCAAAGGCCTTCTTGAAACTCTTCAATGTTTTGGTATCAACAGCTTCCTGTGGCACTGAATTCAACAGGTCCACCAGTCTGTGGGTGAAGACATTGCTCCTCATCGCTGTTCTAAATGGCCTAGCCTTTTGTCCACCTTAGAATCATAGAATCCCTAAAGTGTGGAAGGAGGCCATTCAGCCCATCAAGTCCACATTGAGCCTCTGGAGTGCATCTCATCCAGACCAACACTCTATCTTATCCTGTAACCCTGCATTTCCCATATCTGCTCCACCTAACCTGTATATCCCTGGCTTGTATGCATAATTTCCCATGACTAACCCCTTATAACCTGCATATCCCTGGACAGGATGGGCAATTTCCCACACCCAATCTACCTAACCTGCATATCTCAGGACAGTATGCATAATTTCCCATGACTAACCCCACCAAACCTGCATATCCCTGGATAGAATGAGCAATTTACCAAGTCCAATCCACCAAACCTGCATATCCCTGGATAGAATGGGCAATTTACCAAGTCCAATTCACCTAATCTGCATATCTTTTGACTGATCTGCTTGATCTCGAAGCAGCCAAGTTGCAGAGCTCAGTTGTTGAAGCTTCACCATTAATCAGAT
This sequence comes from Chiloscyllium plagiosum, assembly GCF_037043375.1. Classification (NCBI taxonomy): domain Eukaryota; kingdom Metazoa; phylum Chordata; class Chondrichthyes; order Orectolobiformes; family Hemiscylliidae; genus Chiloscyllium; species Chiloscyllium plagiosum. The sequence continues at coordinate 18,949,104 of NW_028270183.1, forward strand.
TACCTTGTGCCCCCAGCTTTTCTCTCTCTCTCTCTCTCTATCTCTCTCTCTTTCTCTCTCTGTCTCTATCTCTCTCTGTCTCTCTCTCTGTCTCTCTCTGTCTGTCTCTCTCTCTCTCCGTCTCTCTCTGTCTCTGTCTCTCTCTGTCTCTGTCTCTCTCTCTCTCTCTGTGTCTCTCTCTGTCTCTCTCTCTGTCTCTCTCTCTCTGTCTCTCTCACTGTCTCTCTCTCTCTATCTATCTATCTATGGCAATGCCAGAGCCAACTCCACCTGCTCTGTTCCCCAGCCACCATCAGTGGTTTCCCACTACCGTACCCCACTGCATTGTCTTAAAACATGCTGCCACTCACCAGTTCACGACATCTGCTCCCTCGCCCCTGCCCCTGGCACCTGCGCCCACCCTTGAACTTACGAAAGACCCTGCTCCCTGCACAGAGGGATCCCCAGGATCTGACCTATTGACTGAGTGGTACACTCCTATACCATCGCTACCTGCTGCCCTGTAATGTAAGGCTAGGGTGAGGATTCCTCTGCTTGTTTGAAGATCCCAATTGCTCAAGAAATGGGATGATTCTGTTTGCATCTCACTGACATAAAGGTAGGTGCCCTGAAGAAATATCTACAGGTGAACTCCATATAAACCCTCTGTTCTCCATAAGTGACGAGATGTGCCTTTAAGAAGGATTTGTTCCGTCCTGTCTCTCTTGAAGAGGGGTCTTGTCAACTTGGTGCTAAGATGTCTGCTCCATGGGAGAGCAGAGGAAACAACTTTGGGTGTTTTCAATAAAGAATTAGACAAAACAAACATAAGTAGGTAGAGTCAGGCTCGCACAGTTGGGAGTCAAAGCCGCTGGACACAGTTGTAACTCTCTGCTGCGAGATTAATTCCCCAGCCATCGTCACCATTACTCACTGCTATACCAAACTGGTCCTCACCCTCAACAACTTTCCCCTTAACTCCTTCCATTAACTCCAAATCCAGGGAGTGGTCATGGGCACCCAGATGGGCCCAGCTACGCCGGCCTCTTTGTCAACCACGTTGAACAGGCCCTCCTCAGTAGCTACACAGGCACTGTGCCCCAACTCTTCCACCATTACATCCATGACTGCATCGGTGCAGTGTCCTGCACCCAGGCTGAACTGGGACAGTTCTTTGACTTCACCCACAACTTCCACTCCGCCATCAAACTCACTTGTTCCATCTCGGACACCCCCCCCCACCCCTTTCTTGACCTCTCCATTTCCATCTCCAGCAACAGTCTCCAGACAGATGTTTACCATAAACCCACAGACTCCCATAACTATCTGGACTACACCTCCTCCCACCCAGCATCCTATAAGAGCTCCATCCCATTCTCCTTCACCTCCAGTGCATCTGCTCAGACGAGGAGACTTTCCACTCCCAAGCATCCCAGATGTCCACCTATTTTGAACGACATGATTATCCCCCCTCTGCCATCCAGACAACCCTCCACTGCACCATCTCCATTCCCAGTACTCTAAACCATTCCCTCCCAACGCAATACAGAGCCCCCCCCCCTTGTCCTCACCTACCACCCCACCAGTCTCCGCATCCAACACATCATCCTTAAACACTTCCGCCAACTCCAACTCGACCCCACCAGCAAGCACATCTTCCCCTTCCCACTCCTCTCTGCCTTCTGCAAGGACCAATCCCTTCGACAGTCCTTGGTTTGCACCACTCTCCCCACCATCCCCCCCCCCCATCTCCCCATGTACCTTCTCCTACAACTGGAGAAGATGTAAAACCTGCTGGCGCACCAGCCCCCTCATCTCCATCCAGGGCCCCAAACAGTCCTTCCAGGTGAGACAGAGGTTCACCTGCCTCTCCTCCAACCTAGTTTACTGCATTAGGTGCTCCCGATGTGGTCTTCTCTACATTGGGGAGAGCAAACGTAAACTAAGGGAACGGCTCACCGAGCATCTCAGCCAGGCCCGCAGGGACTGACCGGACCTCCCAGTCACCGTACACTTTAATTCCCCTTCCCACTCCCTTTCCAACATGACCATCCTTGTCCTCACCAATGCCGCATCGAACCAAACCACAAATTGGAAGAACAACACCTCATCTTCCACCAGGACAGCCTACAGCCCGGAGGAATCAACATTGAGTTCTCCAATTTCAAATCACCCTCCCTTCCCATCCCCTGAACCCCATCCCAGTCCCTCCCCCTCCCTTCCACTGCTCCCAGCCACCAACTGGATTCATTCCTCCCATTGACCAACCAGATTATACCCTTTACCTATCTTCACCTATCCCCACTTCACCACTCTTTACCCCCCCCCCACACCCACCCTCAGTCCTGAAGAAGGGTCACACCTGAAACGTTGACTTCTCCACCTCCTGATGCTGCCTGGCTTGCTGTGTTTTTCCGGTGTCCTGCCTGTCTACTTTGAATTCCAGCATCTGCAGATTTTTTTTTGTCTTGAGCTGGATTAACTCTGTTGGGGTTCCTTTCCCCTGGGCCGGAGGAGATAGCAAGTGAGGGAAATCTGTTTTGCTGAATTTGCCTTTGCCAAGGGTGTGTTTATGGGATGCTGCTACATTGGAACAGTTAATGATCGGTGGTTAAATAATATATTATGTTATTAAATATTTCTCTTGAGTTAAAGTTATGCCACTTCTTTTTTTAAATTTGTATTTTGAAAACTGTGGAGTAAGAATAAAGCATATTTTGGTTAAAGTGTAGTAGTTTGCCCAATCAAATCACAACTAGAATGCAGCACCGTACACTCACCTTTAAATAAGATTAAAATGTCTAGGCTATCTCCTTGATCCTTTTTGAGGGGGTTTGGCCTGGTCCATAACACTGCAGTCCTACAGACCAATGTCAAATTGCTCCTGACAGCACATTGTCTACAAATTCCACATCAGAGGTCCTGAAATGCAATGATGCGTTACTGCTTCCTGTGGTATCCCGGGGCTCTGGGAGATTCCCAGAAGGTTTCTCCAGCAATTCTCAGTTGGCTGCAATGAAGAGCAATCATCGGAACATGGCGATCATTCCAGAAGACCTTACTTACAAAAGACGACATTAACCAGTTACCAAAAAAGACCTTCTGCAGTCATCATGTAACTCCTGAGGCTTCGTTCCCAGAGTTCTGTATGGACTCATAGCATCACACAGCACAGAAACAGACCCTTCGTTCCAACCAGTCCATGCTGACCATAATCCCAAACTAAACTAGTCCCACCTGCCTGCTCCTGGCCCATATCCCTCCAACACCTCTCCCGTTCATGTACCTACCTGAGTGTCTTTTAAACATTATGCTGTTTCCAAAGGAAAGTACAACCATCATTCTCACTGTGCCGACCAGGAAAAGCTAAAGAAGTTGGCACTTTACATGACTACTTTGCTTATTTACCCCGTGTATAGGATAGGTATCTACACAAGCAAAGATACTTCCCGCTACAGCTCACTTCTTCTGGTATATTCACTGGTAAGATTAATATTCCAACTTCATTTCCAGTTTGCTGTCATCTCAGAACTGTTGCTGTAATAAGTGCCTCAGTCACTCAATCCTTCGACATGTTTATTTACAAATATGCACATGCCACAATCTACTCGAAGATGGAGATGAGGAGGAATTTTGTCTCTGAGAAGGTCATAAATATTTAGAATTCTCAGAGGTCAGGAGTGTGGGTCACTGCACGTACTGAGACAGAATTTTGAACTGTAGGAGAGTCAAGGGTTCTAGGAAACAGAGAGGAATGTAAACTTAAAGTTACCAACAGATCAACCATGATTTTATTGGAGCAGGATATATATATATATATTCTGTTTCTATTTCTCATGCTCATACAAACTGCAGACCTCTGATGCTATATCCTTAATTGCCTCCTTTCTTCATCCTTAATGCCCCACACTAAGAGAGTAGGCCCTTCACTTCAGCTTCCAGTCAAATTGTTGGGAAAAAAGACAGAGACATGGAGTCGAACATTCGTCAGGACAAACTGGCAAGAATACCAAATCTCAAAGGGGACAACAACTTATTCTGCATGAGAAGAGGATATCAGCACAGAGGCTGGAAACGAACCAAGGAGTGAAATCACCTACAAACCAGGGTTATGAATGATTCTGGCTATTCAACTGTGGGACACCTCATCTGACCTGCTCTCATAATCTGTCCTACATGCAGTGATGGATTTTTTTTAACCATAGCAGCATACCCTACCAGAGGAGGCAATACTTATGTTAGCTCCCATAATGTAAGAACTATTCACAAATTATGAACGAGACGGGAGTCACATAGTTGTGTAAGATTCAATAGATGTTTATTATGGTTCCTATACATTACAGTCGAGAGTGTGTTGCTTGGAAAGTACAGCAGGTCAGGCAGCATCCGTGGAGCAGGAGAATTGATGTTATGGGCAAAAGCCCTTCATCAGGAATGACTTTCTCCTTTCTCCTGTACATTACAGTCCCATTATTTGGTATCTGGGCTCACAGTGAGTTATAAGTGCTTGCACAATTCTCTCAGTGTGTCGTGCTGCAAGTGGCCCCACTAAGATGGAGACCAAGAGTTTTGTACCAGCAAATCACAAGCCAAGATGCAATGGTTACACCACAAAAGTACACTATGCTGTGAGACATATCCCACCAGCGAACAAGCCTGAACCTATACTTAGCTGAAGGCAGAACGTAGCTCCCGATCTGTTCCAGGTCAGTTACAATGCAGTTGCAAGATACTTGACTATGATTCATTAATAGCTCAGGGTTTAATCCCAGGAGCGGTTTGAAATGAATAGCTCCGCAGTTAAATCGCATTTAGCATTTTCATCAGATTATAATTAGACGTCTTGTTTCTACTGCATATTTTGTCAGTGTTTTGGGTCAAAGGGACCGTTCATTAACACCATTGTGTGTCCCCACCCCCCACGCCAGGTGGTTGGAGAAGACAGGGAAATTAGGGACAGGCAATATCCCAAGAAACAAAGAAACAAATGCGGTACAATGACTCAGTGGTTAGCACTGCTGCCTCACAGTGCCAGGGGCCCAGTTTGATTCCAGCCTCAGGCGACTGTCTGTATAGAGTTTGCACATTCTCCCCAGTGCCTGCGTGGGTTTGCTCTGGTTTTCTCCCACAGTCCAAAGATGTGCAAGTTAGAGTGAATTGGCCATGCTAAGTTGTCCATACTGTTAGATGCATTAGTCAGGGGTAAATGGGCCTGGGTGGGTTACTTTTCGGAGGGTCAGTGTGGACCTGTTGGGCTGAAGGGCCTGTTTCCACACTGTAGGGAATCTAATCTTTACAGAGCATAAAATTAATTAATTTTATTTATATTAACTTTATAAGTTTGGACGATTTTGTGCCATCACAATTGTTATGTTTCATGATCTGTAAATGATTTTGTTAATGGTTCAGGAATTGGCTCCTTATTGTAGTTCCCTCTCATTACAGGATCTGTGTGGAATAAATCTGTACTTTTTGGTCAGTGCATTGAGTATCGGAATTGGGAGGTCATGTTACAGCTGTACAGGACTTTGGTGAGCCCATGTTTGGGATGCTGCATTCGATTCTGGTCTCCTGTTATAGGAAGGATGTTGCGAAACCTGAAAGGATGTTGCCGGGATTTGGACAGTTTGAGCTGCAGGGAGAGGTTGAATAGGCTGGGTCTGTTTTCTCTGGAGCTGGGTGAAAGAGAGGTTTATAAAGTCACAAGGGGTGTGGATAGGGTGAATAGTCAAGGTCTTTATCCCAACGCTCGGAAACCAAAACTAGAGGGCGTGGGTTTGGGGTGGAAGGGGAAAGATTTAAGAGAGTCTTAAGGGGCAACTTTTTCACGCAGAGCGTAGCGTGTGTATGGAATGAGCTGCCAGAGGAAGTGGTGGAGGCTGGTACAATTACAACATTTAAAAGGCATCTGGATAGGTAGATGAATAGGAAGGGTTTGGAGGGATATGGGCCAAGTGCTGGCAAATGGAACTAGATTAATTTAGGATATCTGGTTGGCATAGATGAGTTAGACCAGAGGGTTTGCTTCCATGCTGTACATCTCTGACTTTTCAGTGTGGGTGTGATGAGGTGAATTAGCTCCCTGTTTGATCACTGCTGAATTGACAGGAGCTATCCAGAGAGTTTGGCATCATCAGCTGAAGTGAGCCTCCAGCAGGGTTCAGTGGTTGGTGACCAGCACCACATGCCCCCCCGCCAACTTTACACATCATTGGATTATCTTAAAGGAAAACTCTTTCTTGGGAAATTGGTTAGCATTCATTGCCTGTCTCGAATTGCCCTGGAGCCAAATACCTCGTTGCGTGATTTCAGAGGGCAGGTAAGAGTCAACCGTGTTACAGCGGGTCTGGAGTCACATGTAGGCCTGATCAGGAAAGGGTGGCAGATTTCCTTCCTTTAAAGGACAGTCATGAACCAGCCAGGACTTTATTCAGTCACTCATGGCATGTGGGCATCGCTGGCTGGCCTGCATTTAGTGCCCATCCCTAACTGCCCTTGAACTGAGTGGCTTGCTAGGCAATATCAGAGTGCAGTTGAGAGTCAAGCACGTTGCTGTGGGTGCGGAGTCACATGTAGGCCAGACCAGGTAAGGATGGCAGATTTCCTTCCCGAAAGGGAACCAATCAGCAATGGTTTCGTGGTCATCAGTAGATCCTGGATCCCAGATTTTGTTTGAAAATTGAATCGAAACTCGACCTCCTGTTGCAGCAGGATTTGAAGCTGGATCCCTGGCTGAGTTTTGGGATTGATATTCAAGTTAAAATAGCACTAGCCCATTGCCAACTCGAACAACAGACTAGCAATGGGTTAACAGATGGTCACCATTACTGAGAATATTCAGTTCCAGATTTATTCATCAAATTTTCAGTTTGACAAACTGTTGTTGTGGGACTTATGGTCCTGAACATTAACCCAGGCCGCTATATTGATTACATTACCACCCAGCACCACATCCTTGTCATGCTATGAAGGTGATCAATACAGAAGTTCACTTCCTTTAGATTGCTACATGTTTATTTACCAAGTTGAGAGAAAGTGCTGGCAGAAAATGTAACTTAAAATGTTAGGATAATAAAGCACAGCAGCACAGAACTCAATGGGTAGGATTAGACATCAAGCATGTTCATTCAGAATCGTTCCAGCTACTTCATATAACTCCTTAACATACATGAAGTTTCAACAGCTCATGGTAAACTGTTACTGTACAATGCAAAACTCATGACAGAAAAAGAAGTCCCCCTGAAAGGTTACATTGATGTTGAATGCACATCTCAAACATGGATCTCCTTATCCTAGGTCACCAGTTCATTTCAATTCGAATCACTCCATCATGGGGTAGTTGCTCAGGCTAATAGTCATTCAACCCATTTTTAGGGCTCTTTAGGACCATTGGGAATGCTCAGAAACAGCATCCCAATGGAAGATCCCACACAATATTCCCTGAGAGGACACATCCCAGCGAAATCCTGGTGATAAAGTGCACGGCAGTCCCATCTCCAGACGCTCTGGGCCAGGGAGAGGTTGTTCATGCTGCGTTGTGACAGCTGATGTCTCTGATCTAGAGCAACCGAGAGAAATGGGGTTAGCTCGCACTAATCTCAGCTCCCCCACTCCAAGAGGTTTCCCCCTGACGGTCACGATAATTGCCCCCACAGCACTAACACTGAACACTGCCACACTGAGCCATGACCCAGTAGGGGAGCGCTGTTCCACCTCGAAGGTTAGAAAATGTGAGTTCAACCCCCACTCAAAGAAACTAAAACCCAGTGGGAAAGGTTCCTTGAGAGGGCAAATAAAAGAACAGAAACTGCAGATGCTGGAAATCAGAAACAAGGACAAAAATCGCTGGGAAAACTCAGCAGGTCAGACAGAATCTGTGGAGAGAGAAAGCAGAGTTAACGTTCCTGGCCCAGAAGATCCTTCAGCATGCAATCCGCACATTTTGCTGAGTTTCAAATTTGCGTCCTGTTTTGAGGAAATATGTAGACAGGATAGTGAAGCAGGTGTTGGTAGACCTGCCTTTATTGGTCAGAGCATTGCGTATAGGAGTTGGAAGGTCATGTTGAGGCTGTACAGGACAATGGTGAGGCCACTTTTGGAATATTGCGTGCAATTCTAGTCTCCCTGCTGTAGGAAGGATGTTGTTAAACTTAAAAGAGTTCAGAAAAGATTTACAAGGATGTTGCCAGGGTTGGAGAGTTTGAGCTATAGGGAGAGGCTGAACAAGCTGGGGCTCTTTTCCCTGGAGATTTGGATGCTGAGAGGTGACCTTATAGAGGTTTACAAAGTCATGAGGGGCATGAATAGGATAAATAGACAAAGTCTTTTCCCTGGGGTGGGGGAGTCCAGAACTAGAGGGCATAGGTTTAGGGTGAGAGGGGAAAGATATAAAAGTGACCTAAAGGGCAACTTTTTCACACAGAGGGTGGTACGTGCATGTAATGAGCTGCCAGAGGAAGTGGTGGAGGCTGGTATAATTGCAACATTTAAGAGGCATTTGATTGGGTATATGAATAGGAAGAGTTTGGAGGGATATGGGCTGGGTACTGCCAGATGAGATTAGATTGGGTTGGGATATCTGGTCGGCATGGACAGGTTGGACTGAAGGGTCTGTTTCCATGCTGTACATCTCTATGACTCTATGACTACCAGGAATGAGGCTTATGAGTGGGGGCTGAGAGATACATGGGAGAGGGTGGGGTTGGGAGGACTCTACATTGGAGAGACAGGACGCCTTCTTACGGATCGTTTCAGAGAACATCATGGGACACCCATACCCACCAACCTCGCTGCCCTGTAGCTGAACACTTCAACTCCCCCTCCCACTTCATCAAGGACATGCAGGTCCTAGGCCTCCTCCACTGCCAAACCATTCCCACCCCACGTCTGGAGGAGGAACACCCCGTATTCCGCCTTGGGATCCTGCAACTACACGGGATAAATGTGGATTTCAACAGCTTCCTCACTTCGCCTCCCCCCCACATTATCCCAGTTCCAGCTTCCACTCAGTAAGGCCCAATACCTTGAGGGAGCTAGACAGAGAGTTGTTCTCATTGGCAGATGGTTCAATAATGGAACCTGAATGCTTAAGGAACCAAAGGTAACAGTCAACCTGAGCAACAAATGTTTAGGATCTGGAAAGGTGCTGTCTGAAACTGTGGTGGAGACAAGTTTGGTCCTGACTTTCAAAACTAATGTTACTCAGACAAAACGCAATTTGCAGTGAGGCAGGAAGAAAGAAGGAAGATGGGACTGACTGAGACAGAGAGAGAGAGAGAGAGAGAGAGTGGAAGCAGAGAGATGAGATCCCGAATGGTCCCATTCCCTGCTGTAATTAAGCTACCATTCTACGTTCAGCCAAGTGCCAAGGAAGGCCACATTGACTGACAGGCAGACTCAGGTTCTCCTGCACAACAAAAAAAGCCCACATTCGATTTTCCAGAAAATCTGCATTTACACAGCGCTTTTCAGGGCATCCTAAAGCGCTGCACCGCAAGAAAAGTGGTGGAGGAACTGCGGTAGTGAATTGCCACAGCAAAGTGCCAACGCAGTCAATATCTTTGACGGCTGAGGACAACTCCTCAACTTTTTCAAATTGATGTTTTTTTTGGATCTTTCCCTCCACATGGGGGGAGAGCAGAATTGGCTCATTGAGAAAGGTGGAACACATCTCGGACAATGCAACACTCCCTCAGGACTTCACTGCGCTGTCAGTTTAGATTCGGCACTCTGCAACAGGGTTTAAATCTCCAGCTCTCCACCTCCCAGACAAAGGGAGCGATTAATCCAAGGCAATGATAAGAGTTTTGATTTGATTTATTACTGTCATATGTACCCAGGCACAGTGAAAAGTTTTGTTTTGCATGCAGTACAGGCAGATCATACCATACAAAGTGTTTCAGGGTTATAGAGTTGAGTAAAATTTACAGGTGGAGAGAAGATGCACAAAGGGCAAGATCAACATTAAATTTAAAATTTGAGAGGCCCATTCGGAAGTCTAATAACAGCAGGGAAGGAGATGTTCTTGAGCCTGTTGGTATGTGTGTTTAAGCTTTCATACCTTACGCCTGACAGAAACGGTTGGAAGGGATGATAGCCAGGGTGGGAGGGGTCTTTGATGACGTTAGCTGCCCTTCCAGCATCACTGCAGATGTAATCAGTTTGTGCAGCAGCTCTCTCCTACAGTCAGTGGGAGGCGCTGTTGTCCAGACACTAATGAAAATGGAGAAGCAAACCTGATATGTTGAGCTGTTCCTCGACTGCAGACTGATCATTGGGACCGTGGACGATTGGATGAACTCGGAGTACAAAATGGGCTTCAAGCAGCATGGGAACCATTTCCGGTATTCATCCCTCACCTTTCGAAAAAACAAAATGGTACCATTAGCTATGTTTCCAGGGAATCGGAACATGACTTTGAGGACATCTGAAGCAAGAGACACATTGAGGGAGAAAAGAACAGAAATCTATGTTGGTACAATAAGAGAATGCAGCAGGACTGGTTTAGCTCAGTTGACTAGATAGCTGGTTTCTAATATAGAGTAACACCATCAGCATAGGTTTAATCCCCATCTTTGCCTGTGGTTACCATGAATGGTCCCACTTTTTAGCCTCTACCATGGCCTGAACTGTGATAACGCTCAGGTTAAACCACCACCATCAGTGGTCTGCCTTTGTTAAGAAAGCAGGTCTATGATCTGGTGAGACTGCAGGGATTTGATTTGAACATTCAGTCCATTATGCTGAAGCCTTGAAAGGGCTATCCATTAGCCCCACCAGACCATTCTTTATTAGCCTAGCAAGAATGCTCTATTCAATTTCTGTTCCAAGCATTGCCAGTGAATCGATTTCTACTGTAGGCATCACATTCCTCATCATCAACAGTACATTGTGTAAATTAAATTCTATCTGCCTCCAATCCTGGTTCTTCTTTGTTGGTACTTTAAAATCAATCAAACCAAAGTCAAAGGAATTGATCAAGGCTCCTGTGGAATAGGAACAGTTCAGTATAGGACAGGTGGGACCAATGGCCATTTTCCCTAAGCTCCAGACACTGTCTGATACAATGAAGGGGAAAAAGATATTGAGCATTGAGAAAGGGAGGTGAGACTGAATAGGCTCTAACAGACAGGACAAGGGATCCCCAAAAACAATGGCTTTGAGTATTTTCAACTCAAGATGAAGGCAGCATAGAGCAGAGAATTCCAAATATAGGAATGCAATGGTTGGATAGGAAATGGCATGGAATCAGTGGAAGTGACATCACGTCAAATCAAGGGGTGTGGGTGGATCAACAATAAGACTATTGTCTGGGATATAGAGGGGTGTGGGGTATATCAGAGAGAGTTACAGTGAGGGGTGTGGGGTATATCAGAGAGTGTTACAGTGAGGGGTGTGGGGTATATCAGAGAGTGTTACAGTGAGGGGTGTGGGGTATATCAGAGAGTGTTACAGTGAGGAGTGTGGCGTATATCAGAGAGTGTTACAGTGAGGGGTGTGGGGTATATCAGAGAGTGTTACAGTGAGGGGTGTGGGGTATATCAGAGAGTGTTACAGTGAGAGGTGTGGGGTATATCAGAGTTTGTTACAGTGAGGGGTGTGGGGTATATCAGAGAGTGTTACAGTGAGGGGTGTGGGGTATATCAGAGAGTGTTACAGTGAGGGGTGTGGGGTATATCAGAGTTTGTTACAGTGAGGGGTGTGGGGTATATCAGAGAGTGTTACAGTGAGGGGTGTGGGGAATATCAGAGTTTGTTACAGTGAGGGGTATGGGGTATATCAGGGAGTGTTACAGTGAGGGGTGTGGGGTATATCAGAGTTTGTTACAGTGAGGGGTGTGGGGTATATCAGAGAGTGTTACAGTGAGGGGTGTGGGGTATATCAGAGAGTGTTACAGTGAGGGGTGTGGGGTATATCAGAGTTTGTTACAGTGAGGGGTGTGGGGTATATCAGAGTTTGTTACAGTGAGGGGTGTGGGGTATATCAGAGAGTGTTACAGTGAGGGGTGTGGGGTATATCAGAGAGAGTTACAGTGAGGGGTGTGGGTTATATCAGAGAGTGTTACAGTGAGGGGTGTGGATTATATCAGAGAGTGTTACAGTGAGGAGTGTGGGGTATATCAGAGAGTGTTACAGTGAGGGGTATGGGGTATATCAGAGAGTGTTACAGTGAGGAGTGTGGGGTATATCAGAGAGTGTTACAGTGAGGAGTGTGGGGTATATCAGAGAGTGTTACAGTGAGGGGTGTGGGGTTTATCAGTGAGTGTTACAGTGAGAGGTGTGGGGGGGTATATCAGAGATTGTTACAGTGAGGGGTGTGGGGTATATCAGAGATTGTTACAGTGAGGGGTGTGGGGTATATCAGAGAGTGTTACAGTGAGGGGTGTGGGATATATCAGAGTGTTACAGTGAGGGGTGTGTGGAATATATCAGAGAGTGTTACAGTGGGGTATATCAGAGAGTGTTACAGTGAAGGGTGTGGGGTATATCAGAGAGTGTTACAGTGAGGGGTGTGGGATATATCAGAGAGTGTTACAGTGAGGGGTGTGTGGAATATATCAGAGAGTGTTACAGTGAGGTGTGTGGGGTATATCAGAGAGTGTTACAGTGAGGGGTGTGTGGAATATATCAGAGAGTGTTACAGTGAGGTGTGTGGGGTATGTCAGAGAGTGTTACAATGAGGGGTGTGGGGTATATCAAAGAGTGTTACAGTGAGATGTGTGGGGTATGTCAGAGAGTGTTACAATGAGGGGTGTGGGATATATCAGAGAGTGTTACAGTGAGATGTGTGGAGTATATCAGAGAGTGTTGCAGTGAGGGGTGTGTGGGGTATATCAGAGAGTGTTACAGTGAGGGGTGTGGGGTATATCAGAGAGTGTTAGAGTGATGGGATGTGGGCTGTATTAAAGAGTCTTACAGTGAGGGGTATGGAGTATCTCAGAAGGTGAGGGGTGTGGAGAGGTGCAATGAGATTTATCCGAGCTGTATTGTGTGAGATGTGAGGGGTCAGAATGAGGGATGGACAGCTGCACACTGCAGTGATTGACACCGCTGAGTCGGAGACAGCCTCCTACCTGTTTGTTGAGTAGACAGTGAAGAATGAAGATGAATGCTCCTTGTAGGCTGTTAATGATAGTGAATATATATGCCATAGTGATGGTTTCCTTCTGAAAGTGGAAAATCCCAAATATCCAGGTACAGCCGAGGAGAAATAACTGAGCGATCGCTGTCACTGTGAAGGACCTGGGATGGGGACAAGGGAAAGCAATAAAATATGTAATGTTTCTGGACAAATTAACTTTTGAGAGACAGTTCTTATCCTGAAGGTTGACACCCTGATACCACACATACCTGAACATCTTCAGTTTTGGGGCGTCTTTCTGAATGGAGGACATTTTCTTTGCTAACTTGACCAGGGTGATGCAGTAGAAGACTATATTGATCTGTAAAAAATGGAAAGTTTCAGTTAAGCTGGAGATAAGGAACATCTCGATCTTCTTGGGATTTGTTCTTCCCGTTCAAGAATCTGGGTCAGAACAGATGTCCTATCCCAGGTAAGGTATCAGACGGGATTGAACATTTGATTGCCTTCCCTTGCACTGTCGGTAAACTCTTCCAGGCCAAAGACAGAGCGAAAGTCTCCATCTAAAACAGCAATTGCCGGAAAAGCTCAGCAGGTCAGGCAACAAGTGTGATGAGAGAGTTCAGAGTTAATGCTTTGGGTCCAGTGACCATTTCTCAGAGTTAAGGTCTTCCTGGGCTGTCTCACGGTCTGTTTCTTGATCAGGTACAGGCTGAGGGGCTCAATGGTTAGCACTGCTGCCTCACAGCGCCAGGGACCTGGGTTTGATTCTATCTTCGGGCAACTGTGTGTGTGGAGTTTGCACATTCTCCCAGTGTCTGTGTGGGTTTCCTCCGGGTGCTCAGGTTTCCTCCCACAGTCCAACGATGTGCAGATACAGGTGGATTAGCCAAGCTAAATTGCTCCATAGTGTTCAGGGTTGTGTAGGTTAGGTGCATTGGTCAGGGGTAAATATAAGGTGCGGGAATGGGTCTGGCTGGGTTACTCTTCAGAGGGTCAGTGTGGACTTGTTGGGCCGAAGGGCCTGTTTCCACACTGTAGGGATTCTATAAGATGGTAATACTGGTTAGCTCAGTTAGTTGGACACATGGCCTTGATGCCAATACCATCTGGTCAATTCCTGCACCAGCTACAATCACCATGAAGATTTCATCTTTACCTTTCCCCTGCAACATGCCAACTGTCAGTCTTCCCTCTCTCACTCAGGCCTCCCACGCCAGAGGTGGGGACACTGCCACTCAGAGATGTACTTATAAAGAACATAGCACTACAGCACAGGAATAGGCCCAGGCCCTTCAGCCCTCCAAGCCTGTGCTGATCCAGATCCTCGAACTAAACCTGCCACCTATTTTCTAAGGATCTGTATCCCTTTGCTCCCTGCCCATTCATGTATCTGTCTAGATACATCTTAAATGGCACGATAGTTCCAGCCTCTACCACCTCCACTGGCATCGTGTTCCAGACCACCACCACTCTCTGTGTAAAGAACGTCCCACACATATCTCCCTAAACCCTTCCCCTCCCACTTTGAGTTTGTGACCCCTAGTAACTGAGTTCCGCACTCTGGGAAAAAGCTTCTCACTATCCTCCCTGTCTATACCTCTCATGATTTTGTTGACCTCAACCAGATCCCACACACCCCCCGCCCCCAAACTCCGTCTTTCTAATGAAAATAATCCTAATCTGTTCAACTTCTCTTCATAGCTAGCGCCCTCCATACCAGGCACCATCCTGGTGAGCCTCCTCTGCACCCTCTCCAAAACAGCCACATCCTTTTGGTAACGTGGCAACCAGAACTGTACGCAGTATTCCAAATGTGGCCGAACCAAAGTCTTACACAATTGCTTATGATTTGAAACTCATTCTCCCATGTCGCACCTGAATATGGGTCCCCTCTCAGATTTTTCTTTTTGTTATTTATTCACTCGTGGGGTTCGGGCATCACAGCCTGGGCTAGCATTTATCACCAAACTCTTGTTTTTCTTGAGATGGTGGGCCTGTGGTGAGCGGCCCTTCTTGTTCAGTGACGTTATGAAACCGTCATCGATTTTTATAAAAACAAAAGTCTGGTTCACTCATGTCCTGTAGGGAAGGAAATCCATATGTCCATAGGTGATCTGGCCTACATATGATACCACACCAGACCCATAGCAATATGGCTGACTCTTAACTTCTCCTCTGAAATGGCACTGGCTTGCCCTTGAATTCAAGAGTAGTGAGGGATTGACAAAGAAAGGACAAAAGCAGAAACAGGAAGCTAGAAGATGGTTTGGAACTGGAAGAGATTACAATACTGTGGATGGAGTAATGGGGTTAATGAGAATCAGTCAGTCAGTTTGGTAACTGATGATATAAGGAGGACATAAGCAGGATAGTCCATGAGAGAAGGAAGGATTCTGTATTCGGAGACATCTGGTTCAAAACAGGGCTGGTGCACTGTTTGGAATTAATATCTAGAGTTAAATTATTGTGCTATGGCTTGTCCAGATTATAGCTACAGCAGGCTGATAGGAATCACCAACATATCAGCACAAAAGGGACTGGGACAAATTGCCCGTAGTGTTCAGGGCTGTGTAGGTTAGGTGCATTAGTCCGAGATAAATGTAGAGTAATAGAGTAGGGGAATGGGTCTGGGTGGGAATTTCTTCAGAGTGGTCAGTGTGGACTTGTTGGGCCAAATGTTTCCACATTGTAGGGATTCTACTGTTCTATGATTGTATGAAATGAAGCCTAATCTTTATTGGTTAACTTTTTTTCTGTGGCTACCCTTATCCCAAACCAAATACTGAAGAGTTAATATCTGTTTCAAAGTAGTGGCCACAGTCTTAAGGTCAGATTTGGAAGGAACGCAAGGGTGGTGGGTATCTGAAATTTGCTACTTGGTATCTCAAGACATTTAAGAAGGAATCAAACACTTGAAATGAGCACTTGAAATGTCATAATACACATGGCTCGATCAGCTTGATGACCAGCACGGACACTGTGGGCCGAATGTTCTCGTTCTGTGCTGTAAAAGATTTGTGACTGTTGCCTATCCACCTACAATGGCTTCTCACTGTAACCTTGTCCCTTCAGTGTCTTCATCGAGAGTGTGGTGCTGGAAAAGCACAACTGGTCAGATAACATCCAAGGAGCAGGAGAATCGACGATTCGGGCATAAGCCCTTCGTCAGTCCTCACTTTCTCCCTTCAGTGTCTTGGTAACCATGTTCCCCAACTCTGATAGCTGCTAATTGGAAATCATCTATTGATCACAGGTGGCACAGTGGCTCAATGGCTAACACTGCTGCCTCACCAGGCAACAGTGGGTTCAATTAACACCCTTGGGCAATTTGTGTGGAGTT
This sequence comes from Chiloscyllium plagiosum, assembly GCF_037043375.1. Classification (NCBI taxonomy): domain Eukaryota; kingdom Metazoa; phylum Chordata; class Chondrichthyes; order Orectolobiformes; family Hemiscylliidae; genus Chiloscyllium; species Chiloscyllium plagiosum. The sequence goes on from NW_028270183.1 coordinate 18,965,506, forward strand.
TGCATGTTAGAATCACACAATTCCCACAGTGTGGAAACAGGCTCTTCACTGACCCTCTGGAAAGTAACCCAACCAGACCCATTTCCCCACCCTATTATTCTACATTTACCCCTGACTAATGCACCTAATCTACACATCCCTGAACACTATGGGCAATTTAGCGTGGTCAATCCACCTAATCTGTACATCTTTGGATTGTGGGACGAAACTGGAGCACCTGGAGGAAACCCACGCAGACACAGAGAGAATGTGCAAACTCCACACAGATAGTCGCCCAAGGAGGGAATCGAACCCAGGTCCCTGGCGCTGTGAGGCAGCAGCACTAACCACTGCCTCCCATATCCTTGTGGGTTTCCCCCCAGTGCCCAGACATGTGCAAATAAGGTGGATTGGCCATTGTAAATTGTTCCATAGCTTCCAGGCATGAGCAGGCTAGATGGGTTAGCCATAGGAAGTATAGGGTGGGTTTGGGTGGGATGCCCTTCAGAGGGCTAGTGTGAACTTGATGGGCTGAATGGCTTGCTTCCGCACTGTAGGGATTCTATGATCGTCTCTTTATGTCCGTACTCCCTCATGTCTTTTTTTGGCCCTGTGTGTTTCTGTCCCTCAGCTGGACCTCAGAGCTGCCCCGCTCCCTTCACAAGGAAGTGAACCTCCTGCCTGGCTCTCACCATTATAATAGCACAGACCGGTCCCAGGAAGCTCCACAGGAAATGTTTATCCAGAGACAGCCAGCAGCTGCAGGAGAAAGGAAACAGACTGTTAGCAGGAACAGACATTGAGAACAAACCAACGGGAGAAGGCGAACGCATTCCTGTCAAAGATTTCTGTACCTCCCACCACAAGCAAACAAACTAAAAATAAATCCCGTTTGTCAGCTGTACGAGGAGACCCAGTGGACGGGGAAGAGAAGTTGGATCTGGCTGGGGCTTCACTCACGGCAGGTCAGAGGCGAAGGCTGATTCCTATCAGGAACATCAAAGTGTGCTCCACATAATCCTGCCAAGATCCAAAAATAAACTGCTGAGCCAGAGAGCTTCCTACTCTCTGGGCTATTTCCACTGCGCTTTCCAAAGGTTTGGATTCACATAAAGCAAAGGGGTTTCCAGAGGACGGGAGTGGGAATGTCGAAGGCTACGGGGGGGGGGGGGGCAAAATGATTTCTTTCGGGCATTGATCAAGTTGTCCCATAGGATATCAAAATGTTCCACAGAGTTTCACCTTAGGACTGCTTCTGTTCCTGTAAGTCGAAGAGTGTGGTGCTGGAAAAGCACAGCCGGTCCGGCAGCATCCGAAGAGCAGGAGAGTCAAACGTTCCCGGCACAAGCCCCTCATCAGACATTCCTGATGAAGAGCTCATGCCCGAAACGTCGACTCTCCTGCTCCTCGGATGCTGCCTGACCGGCTGTGCTTTTCCAGCATCACACTCTTCGACTCTGACCCTCCAACACCTGCAGCCCTCACTTTCTCTCTGCTCTTGGAAGAGTCATTTATGGGCGCGTAATCGAGTCAATGATGGATTGGGAGAGCTTTCTGAAATCTGGCCTGAGAGATGGAATGAACAGTGTAGATTTCCCAAGCACCCGGTCCACCCTGTCCTGATGAAGGGGCAGCGCTCCGAAAACCTGTGATTTCAAATAAACCTATTGGGCTCTAGCCTGGTGTCGTGTGACCTCTGACCCTGGATGAAAGAGCTTGCGAGCGGCACAGGAAGAATTCAACCTTCCAGCAGGAACCCCTCCCCCACCTCCACCACCTTTAAGACCTTTAGACTATAGCAGCGTGCGCCTCCATATAAGAAATATTTTGCAAAAATAAAGACTGAAGATTGATCACGTAATGAAGTAGAAATGTAGGTCAGTTTCTTCAGCGCTGTGGTCTCTTTAAACTGAGAGCCACCGTGCTGGTGACAGATCACGCAGTTTGCAGTCAGAGCAAATGCACATTTGCCCTGCATTTGAAAGGAGCTGAGTACGAGAATAGAATGGAATAGCATTTTACTTTCATGTCTATTTTTACAAAAAAGATACAGTGAGATGTTTTGTACAGTTGGCAATGTTAATGACAGAAGTCAGACATCTGAAGAAAAAAAGTAAAAATGAGGACAGAGTTGAGCTCAGATCAATAATGCTAGCTCCGACGTATTTGCCTCTTACTGATCGAGCATAGCCTTGTCATCTCTGCTGCTGAGCTCTTCTGTACCACACTCCTCCACTTGGCTTTGCTGACTCTGCAATTTGACCCAAGTTGCTTTTTTTATTATCCTCCATGGAATGTGGACATCGCTGATGGGGATAAACCATGCATTTTTAACCATGCTGCTTGGAGATGCGGTGACCCACCCCACGGGGCACGTGGGACTTGAACCCTGACCTTCTCGGCCTTTGTTCTTTCACAGGATAAGGGCATCGTTGGCTAGGCCAGCATCTATTGCCCATCCCTCATTGCCCAGAGGGCAGTTAAGAGTCAACCACATCAGTGTAGACCACATGTGCTCCAGACCAGGTAAGGATGATAGTTTCTATCCTAATTTTTGAAAGGACATTACTGAACCAGATGGGTTTTCCCGATAATCGATTCATGGTCATCATTCGACTCTTAAGTCCAGATTTGTTTTATGGAATTCAAATTCCACCATCTGCTATGGCAGGATTCAAACTCGGGTCCTCAGAACCCTACCTGCGTCTCTGGTTTAACCATCCAGCAATAGTACCACTGGACCATCACCTCACCTAGAGGCAGGGACACTACCATTCTTCCATGAAAGCATTGACAGCACGAACAACGATGTGCATCCCTAATTGAATGAGCTGCTTTGGAAGGCTATTCAGAGTCAACCACATTGCGGTGGGTCTGGAATCACATGTAGGCCAGACTAGATAAAGATGGCAGATTCCCTTCCCTAAAGGACATGAGGCTTTTTCTTAAGGACAATAACTATCATGGTCATTCTATTCCAGAATTATCTTAAAAATCGAAGGACATGCCATTGTCGGATTTGAATCCACGTCCTCCAAAACAATTTGTCTGTCCTTCCTGATTACTTCTCCAGTAACATTAGCATTATGGCACTCTCACCCTCAGGCAATGTGAGGTTATTTTAGAGACAAGTCGGGGGATCCACAGATCCATTACTCTTCCCACGGGGTTTGGAATTATAGTTGTAAAAACGATTGCACGTTTAATAGTTCGCTAGCGATTAATATGAGCGTTATAAAGCAACTCTTCTTTTCATAAAGGCATAGTGCTCCCTTCATATTGCCACGTTCCTGAATCGAGCTGTTTGTTTAGCTACTTTCAGTGAGGAAATGAAGGGCAAACATTAGGATAGAAAGTGTGATCCACGATGAAGATTTCCAGCTAATACATTTATTACACAAGACAGGTATTTTGGCCACACTGCATAACCTTTAATTCTCAAAGATCTGATTAAAATCCGGGTTTTATAGCCATTAGGAGTGAAATTCTTTTATTTAGATTCCAGTAGGGAATAGCTGTACCAAGAAGCCTGGAACGTTACAAGGCACTGCTCAGATCACAGCTGGAATACTGTGAACACTGAGGGCCCCTGATCTAAGGAAAGAGCTGGCACTGGAGGCAGTCCAGAGAAGGTCCACTCGGCTGAGGGGGTGGAGGGACTGACCTCCGAGGAGAGGTTGGGCCTGTCCTCGTAGGAACATAAGAACTCGGAGCAGGAGTAGGCCCCTCGAGCTTGCTCTGCCATTCAATAAGATCATGGCTGATCCTTTAGTGGCCTCAGCTCCACTTCCCCACCCTCTCACCCTAACCCTTAACTCCTTTACTGTTCAAAAAGTATCTATCTTAGCTTTAAAAACATTTACTGAGGAAGCCTAAACCATTTCATTGGGTAGGGAATTCCATAGATTCACAACCCTCTGGGTGAAGAAGTTCCTTCTCAATTCAGTCCCAAATCTGCTCCCTCTAGCCTTGAGGCTATGCCCTCTTGTCCTAGCTTCACCCACCAGTGAAAACATCCTCTCTACATCTGCCTTATCTATTCCCTTCATAATTTTATATCTTTCTATAAAGATCTCCCCTCATTCTTCTGAATTCTAATAAATGTAATCCCAGTCTACTCAGTCTCTCCTCATAAGCCAACCCCTTCAACTCCAGAATCAATGTGGTGAACCTCCTCTGCACCCCCTCCAGTACCAGGACATCCTTTCTCAAGTATGGAGACTCAGTGGAGTGTTGAGGAATGAGAGGTGACCTTATTAATGCAGACAAAGTTCTGACAGAGTGGATGTGTGGGTGCAATCTCAGAACTAGGAACGGCACATTTCAGGTAGAAAAGAAAAGCTTCCCTTCCCTCAGAGGGGAGTAAGGCTGTGGAATTCTGTACCGCAGAGGGCTGTTGAGGCTGGGTCATTAAATATTTTCAAGGCTGAGAGAGACAGATTTTTAATCAGGAAGGGAATCGAGGGGGAAAGGCGGGAAAGTGGAGTTGAGGTGGATCAGATCAGCCACAATCTCATTGAATAGCTAGCAGACTCGATGGGCTGAATGGCCTTATGCTGCACCTATGTCTAATGGTCTTATGACGCAAGGCCCTCTTCTGTATGAGGCAGAAGTGGGTACTGCAGATGCTGGAGATTCGAGTGGTGCTGGAAAAGCACAGCAGGTCAGGCAGCATCCTAAGATTCCTGATGAAGGGCTTCTGCCCGAAACATCGATTTTCCTGCTCCTCGGATGCTGCCTGACCTGCTGTGCTTTTCCAGCCCCACTCTGATCTTGACTCTTCTGTATGAGTCACCTCCAGACGCAGCTCTTGCTTCTGCGTGTTGGAAGTGTGACTATGAACACGCTCCAGAACCCACTGCAACATATCACAGGGAACGCGGTACGTACTGCTTGCTTGTCCCGTAGCCCTCGTGACGCACAGCAGCAGAGATCCCAACAACTAGGAGAGGCAGCCCGTAGCCAAATGGGAGGATGTGTCGTTTCCTGAGGCAACCCGCGTTGAAAACCTTCACCACCATCAGGTAGAGCTGTATCCCTTCCAGGCACATCCAGGCAAACACAGTCAGGAAGAAGTAATGTAGAAAGCCAGCGATGATCGCACAGACAAGCTAGGAAAGAACAATGGTGTACTGAGTGTTCTGTCTCCACCAACAGAGAAGCAAGTCTCCCGGTGAATAGCGATGGCCATCCATTTGGGTGTCACAGATGGAAGTTGCAAATGTCTCATCAATTCCATCCTGGTCTTTGCCCTGACCTTTATAAAATACATCTTAACCTTTTTTTTTACTGTTTCTGTTACAGTTTGATCAGTTATGATGCCACTTCCTGGAAGCTGTTAAAAATGTGTTTCACTGAACATGAGCATGGGTTAGGTTGGGTCTGAATTTATTGCCCTTCCCCAGTTGCCCCTTGAGAAGGTGGTGGAGAGGTGGTTTGCCCTCGTGGGAGAGTCTAGGACTCGAGGGCACAATCTCTGTTGCCCATTTCACACAGACACGAGGAGCAATCTCTTCCCTCAGAGGGGAATGAATTTGTGCAATTTGTTCCCACAGAGGGCTGTTGAGGCTGGGTCATTAAGTATACTCAAGGCTGAGATCGGTTTCTAATCAGCAAGGAAATGAAGGGTTATGAGGAAAGGGCAGGGAAGTGGAATGGACTATTAGATCAGCCACAATCTCAATAATTGATGGAGGAGCTTCAATGGCCTGTGTCTAATCTTATGTCGATGGCCTTGTGGGGCAATGATAGCGTTTGGCGCCTGGGTGTGATAGTTCGCCGATGTTACAATGATAACAGGACACTGATACAGAGCAGCGGCTTTACCTGGTTACTGGTTTGAGAGATACCGACGAGGAACAGTAGCTCTGCCAGAAACAGACACAGGCACAGGTGGGCATGGATGGTGGTGCGTGTGCCTTGGATGGTACGGCATATCAGGAAGGTGAGGAACGAAATAACGAGGCACACGAGGGAGATGCTTATTCCAACGTACGAAATCAGACTGAGGTTCAGCAGATGCCAGGGATCCTGCAGAATGAGAAATAGCCAGTGTAACCACCTCACATTCACCGTACACTTCTGTGACCACAATTCTCATCCTGTTTTATGTCTCGCAATCCGCATTATTTTGCCTGTCCTGACCCACACAAGTTTCCTCCAAAATACAAGCACTGCAGCTCCAATGTTTAATGCTCAGCTTCTGAATCTCCACTGAGTCTGTGATGTCAACCAGTGACCCGGTGATTAAATGTTGGTACAGAGATGCAAAGAATCTCACCATCTATGTGTCAGTTGCAAGTTTGCAAGGGATTTTAGTGACTCCATTAACTGGAGGTGACCAAACATCTTCTCCTTTTTTGCTCTGATTCAGCAACACTTAATCTCGCCATTAATTAGGGAACATGATTGGCCACAAGTTGTGATGGCCACCATTGCTGGATAGTCCACCAACAATACCTGACTCATCCATAGCTTACTTGTGACTCTTACAGGCCAGGGGGTGAAAGAGAAATCATGGAAGAGCAGGGAGGGAGGCAGTAGTTTCTGCCAAAGGCATGACAGAAATGATGTTCACAGGCTTTAAATCTGAGGTACACGAGGGGGACGTATGCAGGCAATGCAGGAGAGGACAACTGACTGGAAACAGTCCCCATAAAATGGATTGCCAAATGGGGATAGTGCTGGTGGAGGTGGAGTGGTGGACAGTCATAAGGGAAATGGAGAATGGCAATGAGGAGAGAAAGAGAGAGAGAGAGAGAGAGAGGAGACAGAGAGGAGAGAAAAAGGAGAGAAGGAGGGGAGAGAAGAAAGAATCATCTCGAAAGGAATAATTTGATTAGGGATAGTCAACCTAGTTTTGTGAAGGACAGGTTGTGCCTCACAAACCATATTGAGTTCTTTGAGAAAGTGACCAAACAGGTGGATGAAGGTAAAGCAGTTGATATGGTGTAGGTGGATTTCAGTAAAGTGTTTGATAATGTTCCCCATGGTAGGCTATTGCAGAAAGTACAGAGGCAATGGGATTGAGGGTGATTTAGTGGTTTGGATCACAAATTGGCGATCTGAAAGAAGACAGAGGGTGGTAGTTGACGGGAAATGTTCATCCTGGAGTTCAGTTACTAAGGGAGTACCACAAGGATCTGTTTTGGGTCACTGCTATTTGTGATTTTTACAAATGACCTGGATGAGGATGTAGAAGGATGGGTTAGTAAATTTGTGGATGACACTAAGGTCGGTGGAGTTGTGGATAATGTTGAAGGATGTTGTATGTTACAGAGGGGCATAGATAAGCTGCAGAATTGGGCTGAGAAGTGGCAAAGCAGTTTAATGTGGAAAAGTGTGAGGTGATTCACTTTGGAAGGAGAGTACTGGGCTAATGGTAAGATTCTTGGTAGTGTAGATGAGCAGAGAGATCTCGGTGTCCAAGTACATAGATCCCTGAAAGTTGCCACCCAGGTTGATAGGGATTGTTAAGAAGGCGTATGGTGTGTTAGTTTTTATTAGTAGAGGGATTGAGTTTGGGAGCCACGAGGTCATGTAACAGCTGTACAAAACTCTGGTGCGGCTGCGTTTGGAGTATTGTGTCCAGTTCGGGTCACCGCATTATAGGAAGGACGTGGAAGCTTTGGAAAGGGTTCAGAGGAGATTTACTAGAATGTTGGGAGGTATGGAGGGAAGGTCTTATGAGGAAAGGCTGTTTTCGTTAGAGAGAAGAAGCTTAAGAGGTGACTTAAAAAAGATGATCAGAGAATTAGATAGGGTGGACAGTGAGAGCCTTTTTCAAAGTATGGTGATGGTGAGCACAAGGGGACATAGCTTTAAATTGATGGGTGATGGATAAAGGACAGATGTCAGAGGGAGGTTCTTTACTCAGAGAGTAGTAAGGGTGTGGAAGGCACTGCCTGCAACAGTAGCAGACTCACTAACTTTAAGGACAATTAAATGTCATTGGATCAACATATGGGTGATAATCAGATAGTGTAGGTTAGATGGACTTTGGATTGGTTTCACAGGTAGGCGCAACATGGAGGCCCATCGAGGGCACTGTAATGTTATATGTTTTATATTCTAGATGTGAGAGAGATAGGAAAGAGAAGAAGAGGGGAAGAGGAGAGAGAGAGGAGAAGGAGAAAGATTGAGAGTACAGAGTCAAAGAGGAGGAGGAGAAAGGGGAAAAAGGGACAGGGAGAGGTGAGAAAGAGAAAAGAGAGAAAGGCGAAAGAGAGAAGAGAGAGAAAGGATTTAAAGAAGGGAGAGGGGAAAGAGAGAGAAGAGAAAGTAAGAGAGGAGAGAGAAGAGAAAGATGAGAGAGAGAGGAGAGAGAGAGAGACAGACAGAGACAGAGAGAGTTATAATCTAACATCTTACAGAGGGATTAGATTAGATTCCTTACAGTTTGGAAACAGGCCCTTTGGCCCAACCAGTCTACACCGACCCTCCGAAGAGTAGCCCACCCAGACCCATTCCGCTACATTTACCCCTTCACCTAACACTATGGGCAATTTAGCATGGCCAATTCACCTGACCTACACATCTTTGGACTGTGGGAGGAAACTGGAGCACCCAGAGGAAAGCCACGCAGAACATACTGAAGGACATGTAGAGTAGTTCGAAGAGCTAATAGCTTTAACAAAGAGGACAACAGCTTTAAAAATGATAGAATTAAACAAAGAGAAACAATCACCTTCTCTGTAGTCATTCAGCAGTGTGAACACTATATTGTAGCGCCCCCATACACATTCAGCAGTGTGGACACTATATTGTAGCGCCCCCATACACATTTAGCAGTGTGGACACTATATTGTAGCGCCCCCGTACACATTCAACAGTGTGGACACTATATTGCAGCGACCCCATACACATTCAGCAGTGTGGACACTATATTGCACCATCCCCATACACATTCAGCAGTGTGGACACTATATTGCACCATCCCCATGCACATTCAGCAGTGTGGACACTGTATTGCAGCGCACCCACACACATTCAGCAGTGTGGACACTATATTGCACCATCCCCATACACATTCAACAGTGTGGACACTATATTGCAGCGACCCCATACACATTCAGCAGTGTGGACACTATATTGCACCATCCCCATACACATTCAGCAGTGTGGACACTATATTGCACCATCCCCATACACATTCAGCAGTGTGGATACTATATTGTAGCGTCCCCATACACATTCAGCAGCGTGGACACTATATTGCACCATCCCCATGCACATTCAGCAGTGTAGACACTATATTGCAGCATCCCCATACACATTCAGCAGTGTGGACACTATATTGTAGCGTCCCCATACACATTCAGCAGTGTGGACACTATATTGCACCATCCCCATACACATTCAGCAGTGTGGACACTATATTGTAGCGTTCCCATACACATTCAGCAGTGTGGACACTATATTGCAGCGTCCTCATACACATTCAGCAGTGTGGACACTGAATTGTAGCGTCCCCATACAGTGTGGACACTATATTGAGAATCCCCATACACATTCAACAGTGTGGACACTATATTGCAGCGTCCTCATACACATTCAGCAGTGTGGACACTGAATTGTAGCGTCCCCATACAGTGTGGACACTATATTGAGAATCCCCATACACATTCAACAGTGTGGACACTATATTGCAGCATCCCCATACACATTCAGCATGTGGACACTATATTGTAGCGTCCCCATACACATTCAGCATGTGGACACTATATTGTAGCGTCCCCATGCACATTCAGCAGTGTGGACACTATATTGCACCATCCCCATACACATTCAGCAGTGTGGACACTATATTGTAGCGTCCCCATACACATTCAGCATGTGGACACTATATTGTAGCGTCCCCATACCCATTCAGCAGTGTGGACACTATATTGCACCATCCCCATGCACATTCAGCAGTGTAGACACTATATTGCAGCATCCCCATACACATTCAGCAGTGTGGACACTATATTGTAGCGTCCCCATACACATTCAGCAGCGTGGACACTATATTGCACCATCCCCATGCACATTCAGCAGTGTGGACACTATATTGCAGCATCCCCATACACATTCAGCAGTGTGGACACTATATTGCACCATCCCCATACACATTCAGCAGTGTGGACACTATATTGTAGCGTCCCCATACACATTCAGCAGTGTGGACACTATATTGTAGCGTCCCCATACACATTCAGCAGTGTGGACACTATATTGCACCATCCCCATACACATTCAGCAGTGTGCACACTATATTGTAGCGTTCCCATACACATTCAGCAGTGTAGACACTATATTGTAGCGTCCTCATACACATTCAGCAGTGTGGACACTGAATTGCGGCGTCCTCATACACATTCAGCAGTGTGGACACTATATTGCACCATCCCCATGCACATTCAGCAGTGTGGACACTATATTGCACCATCCCCATGCACATTCAGCAGTGTGGACACTAAATTGTAGCGTCCCCATACAGTGTGGACACTATATTGAGAATCCCCATAGACATTCAACAGTGTGGACACTATATTGCAGCATCCCCATGCACATTCAGCAGTGTGGACACTATATTGTAGCGTCCCCATACACATTCAGCAGCGTGGACACTATATTGCACCATCCCCATGCACATTCAGCAGTGTAGACACTATATTGCAGCATCCCCATACACATTCAGCAGTGTGGATACTATATTGCACCATCCCCATGCACATTCAGCAGTGTAGACACTATATTGCAGCATCCCCATACACATTCAGCAGTGTGGACACTATATTGCACCATCCCCATACACATTCAGCAGTGTGGACACTATATTGTAGCGTCCCCATACACATTCAGCAGTGTGGACACTATATTGTAGCGTCCCCATACACATTCAGCAGTGTGGACACTATATTGCACCATCCCCATACACATTCAGCAGTGTGGACACTATATTGTAGCGTTCCCATACACATTCAGCAGTGTAGACACTATATTGCAGCGTCCTCATACACATTCAGCAGTGTGGACACTGAATTGTAGCGTCCCCATACAGTGTGGACACTATATTGAGAATCCCCATACACATTCAACAGTGTGGACACTATATTGCAGCGTCCTCATACACATTCAGCAGTGTGGACACTGAATTGTAGCGTCCCCATACAGTGTGGACACTATATTGAGAATCCCCATACACATTCAACAGTGTGGACACTATATTGCAGCATCCCCATGCACATTCAGCAGTGTGGACACTATATTGTAGCGTCCCCATACACATTCAGCAGTGTGGATACTATATTGCAGCATCCCCATACACATTCAGCATGTGGACACTATATTGTAGCGTCCCCATACACATTCAGCAGTGTGGACACTATATTGCACCATCCCCATACACATTCAGCAGTGTGGACACTATATTGTAGCGTCCCCATACACATTCAGCAGCGTGGACACTATATTGCACCATCCCCATGCACATTCAGCAGTGTAGACACTATATTGCAGCATCCCCATACACATTCAGCAGTGTGGACACTATATTGTAGCGTCCCCACACACATTCAGCAGTGTGGACACTATATTGCACCATCCCCATACACATTCAGCAGTGTGGACACTATATTGTAGCGTCCCCATACACATTCAGCAGTGTGGACACTATATTGTAGCGTCCCCATACACATTCAGCAGTGTGGACACTATATTGCACCATCCCCATACACATTCAGCAGTGTGCACACTATATTGTAGCGTCCCCATACACATTCAGCAGTGTGGACACTATATTGCACCATCCCCATACACATTCAGCAGTGTGCACACTATATTGTAGCGTCCCCATACACATTCAGCAGTGTGGATACTATATTGCACCATCCCCATACACATTCAGCAGTGTGCACACTATATTGTAGCGTTCCCATACACATTCAGCAGTGTAGACACTATATTGTAGCGTCCTCATACACATTCAGCAGTGTGGACACTGAATTGCGGCGTCCTCATACACATTCAGCAGTGTGGACACTATATTGCACCATCCCCATGCACATTCAGCAGTGTGGACACTATATTGTAGCATCCCCATACACATTCAGCAGTGTGGACACTAAATTGTAGCGTCCCCATACAGTGTGGACACTATATTGAGAATCCCCATAGACATTCAACAGTGTGGACACTATATTGCAGCATCCCCATGCACATTCAGCAGTGTGGACACTATATTGTAGCGTCCCCATACACATTCAGCAGCGTGGACACTATATTGCACCATCCCCATGCACATTCAGCAGTGTAGACACTATATTGCAGCATCCCCATACACATTCAGCAGTGTGGACACTATATTGCACCATCCCCATGCACATTCAGCAGTGTGGACACTATATTGCACCATCCCCATGCACATTCAGCAGTGTGGACACTATATTGCACCATCCCCATACACATTCAGCAATGTGGACACTATATTGCACCATCCCCATACACATTCAGCAGTGTGGATACTATATTGTAGCGTCCCCATACACATTCAGCAGTGTGGACACTATATTGCACCATCCCCATACACATTCAGCAGTGTGGACACTATATTGTAGCGTCCCCATACACATTCAGCAGTGTGGACACTATATTGCAGCATCCCCATACACATTCAGCAGTGTGGACACTATATTGCACCATCCCCATACACATTCAGCAGTGTGGACACTATATTGTAGCGTCCCCATACACATTCAGCAATGTGGACACTATATTGCACCATCCCCATACACATTCAGCAGTGTGGACACTATATTGTAGCGTCCCCATACACATTCAGCAGTGTGGACACTATATTGCAGCGTCCCCATACACATTCAGCATGTGGACACTATATTGTAGCGTCCCCATACACATTCAGCAGTGTAGACACTATATTGCACCATCCCCATGCACATTCAGCAGTATGGACACTATATTGCACCATCCCCATGCACATTCAACAGTATGGACACTATATTGCACCATCCCCATGCACATTCAGCAGTGTGGACACTATATTGCACCATCCCCATACACATTCAGCATGTGGACACTATATTGTAGCGTCCCCATACACATTCAGCATGTGGACACTATATTGCACCATCCCCATGCACATTCAGCAGTATGGACACTATATTGCACCATCCCCATGCACATTCAGCAGTGTGGACACTATATTGCACCATCCCCATGCACATTCAGCAGTGTGGACACTATATTGCACCATCCCCATACACATTCAGTAATGTGGACACTATATTGCACCATCCCCATACACATTCAGCAGTGTGGATACTATATTGTCGCGTCCCCATACACATTCAGCAGTGTGGACACTATATTGCAGCATCCCCATACACATTCAGCATGTGGACACTATATTGTCGCGTCCCCATACACATTCAGCAGTGTGGACACTATATTGCAGCATCCCCATACACATTCAGCAGTGTGGACACTATATTGCAGCATCCCCATACACATTCAGCATGTGGACACTATATTGTCGCGTCCCCATACACATTCAGCAGTGTGGACACTATATTGCAGCATCCCCATACACATTCAGCAGTGTGGATACTATATTGTCGCGTCCCCATACACATTCAGCAGTGTGAACACTATATTGCACCATTCCCATACACATTCAGCAGTGTGGACACTATATTGCAGCATCCCCATACACATTCAGCATGTGGACACTATATTGTAGCGTCCCCATACACATTCAGCAGTGTGGACACTATATTGCACCATCCCCATGCACATTCAGCAGTATGGACACTATATTGTAGCGTCCCCATACACATTCAGCAGTGTGGACACTATATTGCACCATCCCCATACACATTCAGCAGTGTGGACACTATATTGCACCATCCCCATGCACATTCAGCAGTGTGGACACTATATTGTAGCGTCCCCATACACATTCAGCAGTGTGGACACTATATTGCACCATCCCCATACACATTCTGCAGTGTGGACACTATATTGTAGCGTCCCCATACACATTCATCAGTGTAGACACTATATTGCACCATCCCCATACACATTCAGCAGTGTGGACACTATATTGTAGCGTCCCCATACACATTCAGCAGTGTGGACACTATATTGCACCATCCCCATACACATTCAGCAGTGTGGACACTATATTGCAGCATCCCCATACACATTCAGCAGTGTAGACACTATATTGCAGCATCCCCATACACATTCAGCAGTGTGGACACTATATTGTAGCGTCCCCATACACATTCAGCAGTGTAGACACTATATTGCAGCATCCCCATGCACATTCAGCAGTGTGGACACTATATTGCACCATCCCCATACACATTCAGCAGTGTGGACACTATATTGTAGCATCCCCATACACATTCAGCAGTGTGGACACTATATTGCACCATCCCCATGCACATTCAGCAGTGTGGACACTATATTGCACCATCCCCATGCACATTCAGCAGTGTAGACACTATATTGCAGCATCCCCATACACATTCAGCAGTGTGGACACTATATTGCACCATCCCCATACACATTCAGCAGTGTGGACACTATATTGCACCATCCCCATACACATTCAGCAGTGTGGACACTATATTGCACCATCCACATGCACATTCAGCAGTGTGGACACTATATTGTAGCGTCCCCATACACATTCAGCATGTGGACACTATATTGTAGCGTCCCCATACACATTCAGCAATGTGGACACTATATTGCACCATCCCCATACACATTCAGCAGTGTGGACACTATATTGTAGCGTCCCCATACACATTCAGCATGTGGACACTATATTGTAGCGTCCCCATACACATTCAGCAATGTGGACACTATATTGCACCATCCCCATACACATTCAGCATGTGGACACTATATTGCAGCATCCCCATACACATTCAGCAGTGTGGACACTATATTGTAGCGTCCCCATACACATTCAGCAATGTCGACACTATATTGCACCATCCCCATACACATTCAGCATGTGGACACTATATTGCACCATCCCCATGCACATTCAGCAGTGTAGACACTATATTGCAGCATCCCCATACACATTCAGCAGTGTGGACACTATATTGTAGCGTCCCCATACACATTCAGCAATGTCGACACTATATTGCACCATCCCCATACACATTCAGCAGTGTAGACACTATATTGTAGCGTCCCCATACACATTCAGCAATGTGGACACTATATTGCACCATCCCCATACACATTCAGCAGTGTAGACACTATATTGCAGCATCCCCATACACATTCAGCAGTGTGGACACTATATTGTAGCGTCCCCATACACATTCAGCAGTGTAGACACTATATTGCAGCATCCCCATACACATTCAGCAGTGTGGACACTATATTGTAGCGTCCCCATACACATTCAGCAGTGTGGACACTATATTGCACCATCCCCATACACATTCAACAATGTAGACACTGGATTATAGTGTTCCCAGACGCATTCAGCAGTGTGGACACTATAATGTAGCATACTCATACACATTCAGCAGTGTGGACACTATATTGCAGCATCCCCATACACATTCAGCAGTGTGGACACTATATTGCAGCATCCCCATACACATTCAGCAGTGTGGACACTATATTGCAGCATCCCCATACACATTCAGCAGTGTGGACACTATACTGCAGCGTCACCATACACATTCAGCAGCGTGGACACTATATTGTAGCGTCCCCATATACATTCAGCAGTGTGGACACTATATTGTAGCGTCCTCATACACATTCAACAGTGTGGACACTATATTGCAGCATCCCCATACACATTCAGCAGTGTGGACACTATATTGCAGCATCCCCATACACATTCAGCAGTGTGGACACTATATTGCAGCATCCCCATACACATTCAGCAGTGTGGACACTATATTGCAGCATCCCCATACACATTCAGCAGTGTGGACACTATATTGTAGCGTCCCCATATACATTCAGCAGCGTGGACACTATATTGTAGCGTCCCCATATACATTCAGCAGTGTGGACACTATATTGTAGCGTCCTCATACACATTCAACAGTGTAGACACTATATTGCAGCATCCCCATACACATTCAGCAGTGTGGACACTATATTGCAGCATCCCCATACACATTCAGCAGTGTGGACACTATATTGTAGCGTCCCCATACACATTCAGCAGTGTAGACACTATATTGCAGCATCCCCATACACATTCAGCAGTGTGGACACTATATTGTAGCGTCCCCATACACATTCAGCAGTGTGGACACTATATTGCACCATCCCCATACACATTCAGCATGTGGACACTATATTGCAGCATCCCCATACACATTCAACAATGTAGACACTGGATTGTAGTGTTCCCAGACGCATTCAGCAGTGTGGACACTATAATGTAGCATACTCATACACATTCAGCAGTGTGGACACTATATTGCAGCATCCCCATACACATTCAGCAGTGTGGACACTATATTGCAGCATCCCCATACACATTCAGCAGTGTGGACACTATATTGCAGCATCCCCATACACATTCAGCAGTGTGGACACTATACTGCAGTGTCCCCATACACATTCAGCAGTGTGGACACTATACTGCAGCGTCACCATACACATTCAGCAGCGTGGACACTATATTGTAGCGTCCCCATATACATTCAGCAGTGTGGACACTATATTGTAGCGTCCTCATACACATTCAACAGTGTGGACACTATATTGCAGCATCCCCATACACATTCAGCAGTGTGGACACTATATTGCAGCATCCCCATACACATTCAGCAGTGTGGACACTATATTGCAGCATCCCCATACACATTCAGCAGTGTGGACACTATATTGCAGCATCCCCATACACATTCAGCAGTGTGGACACTATATTGTAGCGTCCCCATATACATTCAGCAGCGTGGACACTATATTGTAGCGTCCCCATATACATTCAGCAGTGTGGACACTATATTGTAGCGTCCTCATACACATTCAACAGTGTAGACACTATATTGCAGCATCCCCATACACATTCAGCAGTGTGGACACTATATTGCAGCATCCCCATACACATTCAGCAGTGTGGACACTATATTGCAGCATCCCCATACACATTCAGCAGTGTGGACACTATATTGCAGCGTCACCATACACATTCAGCAGCGTGGACACTATATTGTAGCGTCCCCATACACATTCAGCAGTGTGGACACTATATTGCACCATCCCCATACACATTCAGCAGTGCGGACACTATACTGAAGATATTTACCAAGATGTTGCTGGGGATGGAATGTTTGAGTTATAAAGAAAGGCTGGATTGGTTGGGACTTTTTTCACTGGAGTGTAGGAGGTTGAGAGGTGACTTATAGAAGTTTATAAAATCATGAGGGGTGTATGATTTGGAGATGCCGGTGTTGGACTGGGGTGTACAAAGTTAAAAATCACACAACACCAGGTTATAGTCCAACAGGTTTAATTGGAAGCACTAGCTTTTGGTGCACTGCTCCATGATCAGGCGGTTGTGGTGGACACAGAATTTATAGCAAAAGTTTACAGTGTGATGTAACTGAAATTATACATTGAAAAATACCTTGATTGTTTGTTGAGTCTCTCATCTGTTAGAATGACCATGATAGTTTCACTTCTTTCATATGTAAATCATAAACCTTTTTAAAAAACGTCACATTCTCAGTTTAACTGTAACAATTGGTGTCAGCCAGATAAGATGTTGAAGGTGTTAGCCCCCTGGGTTCTCTGTCTGTGTCATAATGTTTCTAATCTCATAACGATTCTAATCTAAAAAGTGAGTTAACAAAGTCCTACATGGATTCATGCAGTTTTTGAGCAAAGTACAATGTAACTCTGCAAGTACAAATTCACCCCACAAACGTGTATGTGTATGTGTACATGAGGGGTTTTTTTTGTGTGTGTATGTGTGTCTGTCTGGGGTTGGGGGTTGTGAGTGTGTGTGTCAGTGTAAAGTGTCCAAGTCTGTGAGAGGATGCATGTGTGTGTGTGAAAGTAAGTGTGTCTGTAGGAGTGTGCGTATGTCTGGGGTGGGGGGTTGTGAGTGTCTGTGAGAGAGAGTGTATATGTGTGTGTGTGTGAGTGTAAAGTGTTTAAGTCTGTGGAAGGATGCATGTGTGAGTGTGAGAGTGTGTGTGTCTATAGGAATGTGTGTGAGTGTCTGTGTGCGTGCCTGTATATACGTGTGTCTGTATGTATGTGTGTGTATTGGAGTGCCTGTGTGTGTGTGTGTATAGTGCAATGGTAGTCACCTGTAATGTGACATGAACCCAAGGCCCTCCCTATCAGCCTCTGCTTGGCCACTTTTTGCTGCTGCTTGTCCCGAAGTCCGCCTTGGAGGATAGTCACCCGAGGGATGTACATGGTAGTTGTCTTTTCACTCAGACAGGGGATTTCAAGACTAGACGGCACAATTTTACGGTAAGAGGAGAGAGATATTAAAAAGACATGGGGCAAAATTATTTACACAGAGGGTGGTTCGCATGTGGAATGAACATCCTGAGGAAATGGTGGATGTGGGTACAGTTAAAATGTTCAAAAGACATTTGGATAAGTACATGAACAGGAAGGGTTTGGACAGATATGGACCAGGAGCAGGCAGGTGGGACCGGTTTGAGATTATGGTCAGCATGGACTGGTCAGACCAAAGCGTCTGTTCCTGTGCTGAATGACTCTATGACTAACACACCACACGCAAGTCTGTCCACACACTGTACTCAGCTTCCTGTTGTCATGGTTTGTGGTCATGCCAATGTCTAGCGCTGAAAGCACTCATATTAACATCCAGAATGGAGATTGCGTATGTAAACAATTGCTTATAATGTTGTAGTTACATGCTCTGTCCAGTAAGTGGTGTGTGCAGTCGTTTTCGGAAATATTTCTGCCAACTCTATCATTTCATCGTGCATCCGTACTCTGTCACTTGCAGTCAAATCAAAAAATCATGAACAAATGCCGCGGACAATTCATTGGTAAACGTTAAGCTGCGTGAGAAATCTTGCAGCTTTCAGCTGGTTGTGTTTTGCGATGTAAATGTACCTGGGTCTCATACAGTGCCATCAGCACTGCAAAGCTGGTTAGGTGTGTGCACCTGCACATCGTGTGTGTGGTGTTAGAATTTACCACAGTGCAGCCTTGCTGGGACCAATGGTTTCCGCTTCCTGTACGGTTCAGGGAGATACAGACAACTTTGACTCGAGGCTTCTTCTCCTGGATCAAGAATATATTAAAGAATCAGAGAGTCATACAGCATGGAAACAGACCCTTCGGTCCAACTAGACCACACCAACCATGTTCCCAATCTAAACCGATCCCACCTGCCTGCGTTTGGCCTATATCCCTCCAAACCTTTCCTATTCATGCACATATCCAAATGTCGTTTTAAATGTTCTCACTGTGCCTGCGTCCACCATTTCTTCTGGCAGCTCTTTCCTCCGACATGGTGTGAAAAAGTTGCTGCTCATGTTCGTTTTAAATCTTTCTCCTCTCACCTTAAAAATATGGTCCCTAGTCTGCAACTCCCCCACCTCAATGGAACATTTCCCTCCAATTCAACTTATCCACGCCCCTTGTGATTTTATAAACTTCTCAGTGGTTAGGCTTTGGTCAAAAGAACTATCCATTGAGTTGTCTCCTTAAACAAAAGCATTGCCTTGGCAGCAGCATATCTCCACCATATCCTACTCCCTGAACAGCATAATGGCATGGTGGCTCAGTGGTTAGTACTGCTGCCTCACAGCAGCAGGGACCTGGGTTCAATTCCAGCCTCGGGCGACTGTCTGTGTGGAGTTTGCATTTTTTTCCCCGTGTCTGCGTGGGTTTCCTCCGGGTGCTCTGGTTTCCCTACACAATCCAAAGATGTGCAGGTTAGGTGAATTGGCTGTGCTAAATTGCCCATAGTGTAAGGTACATTAGCCAGGGGCAAATATAGGGTAGGTGAATGGGTCTGGGTGGGTTACTCTTTGGAGGATAGGTGTGGACTTGTTGGGCCAAATGGCCTGTTTCCACACTGTAGGGAATCTGATATAATCATAACCATCTGCCCTTCCTTCAGTTGTTGAAGCAAGGTTGTGTGTGTGTGTGGGGGGTGGGGTGGGGGTGCAGGGAATGCGATATCCTGATGAAATGAGCAGAAATGGTGGTGTCCTGTATTGAGCAGTCGATAAAGTGCCATACCAAAGTTTGCTACACAAGGTAAGAGTATGTGGTGCAGGGATGAACAGATCATCAGGATAATGGATTGGTTGCCTAACAAGAAACAGCATGGCTAGGGTGGGAGCTGTTCCGGCTTGGGAAGCTGTAACTAGTGGAGAGTCTCCTGAGGAGTGCTGACTCCTCAAGTATTTCCAATCTGTGTTCATGGTTTGGACAATGGGGCCATTTTTTGATGACTCCAAGACAGGTCGGAAGGAAAGTTGTGAGTTGGAGGGAGAAAGTCTGCAAAGGGATAGAGACTGGTCAAGGGAGTGGGACAAATATAGCAGCTGGAGTATAACCTGGATAAATGTGACTTGTCCACTTGGGCAAAAAGCAGTGTATTGTTTGAATGGACAGAGGGTGCAGACCATAATGGTGTAGAGGGATCCACAAGTCCCAGTACATGAATCTTAAAGTTAGTACGCAGGTACAGCAAGTCAACAGTTCATCCCTGCACCACATACTCTTACCTTGTGTAGCAAACTTTGGTATGGCACTTTATCGACTGCTCAATACAGGACACCGCCATTTCTGCTCATTTCATCAGGATATCGCATTCCCTGCACCCCCACCACCCCACACACACACACACAACTTTGCTTCAACAACTGAAGGAAGGGCAGATGGCTATGATTATATTAGATTCCCTACAGTGTGGAACATAACTGTAGGGGGAATTGTACAGCAGCCACATCCAGCTTTGGTGAAAATACTCAAATAGAAGAAAAAAATACTGCAGGCACTGCAAATCGGAAACAAACACAAAGAATGCTGGAGAAACTCAGCAGGTCTGGCAGCATCCATGGAGAGAGAAACAGAGTTAACGCTTTAAATCCAATATGGGTCTTCTGTCGAACAGATGTTCTGCACTGTACTCCATTCTCCCAAAGAGTCATACCGGATTCGAAATGCTAACTCTGTGTCTCTCTCCACAGATGCTGCCAGGCCTGCTGAGTTTCTCCAGCGTTTTTTGTGTTGGCAACAAATTGAGTCTCAGACACAGAAGACAATCAGAGCAGAATATCTTTATGGGGCTCCCTTAGTTATGATCATTTGACTTTCAAACGCAATCCCACACTAACTTATAAATGTTTCTCGGATTTAAGGATGGCCTTTTTATATTGCTCTGACTTGCAAATAGACTCTGGAATGGAACCCATTTGCAACACAGGGTCTGCCTGTAGATTGACTACTGCTTCAGAATGAGAGGTGAACCCACTGAAAAATATTATATTGTACAAAGGCTGGACAGGGTGGATATTGGGAAGCCATCTCCCTTGAGGAGAAAAGAGATAATTATTCTGGCAGATAATCTTCTGCCTGCTCAGGAGTAAGAGGACATGCTTGAAGGGAAGCAGAAGTTGTGGGATGTGAGGGAGATGTGAGTGAACAAAGGAGAAGCTCTGTTAAAGAAGACATCAGGAAAGATTAAAAGACAAATGTTCGAGTCTAGAAGTCTAGCTTTGATTAGAGTTATGGAGTCATGGAGATGTCCAGCACGGAAACAAACCCTTCCAAAGTGTCCACTCCACCCAAATATCCTAATCTAATCTAGTCCCATTTGCCAGCACTTGGCCAATATCCCTCTGACCCGTCCCCACACACATATCCTCCAGATGCCTTTTAAATACTGTAATTGTACCAGCCTCCACCACTTCCTCTGGCACCTTATTCCATACACGCACCACCCTCTGCGTGATTATGTTGCCTCACAGGCCCTTTTTAAATCTTTTCCCTCTCACCTTAAACCTACGCCCTCTGGTTTTAGACTCCCCTACTCCCTTCAGTCCAACTCGTCCATGCCAGCCAGATGTCCTAATCTAATCTAGTCCTATTTGACAGCATTTGGCCCACATTCCTCCAAACCCTTTCTGTTCATAAAGCCATACAAATGTCTTTTAAATGTTGTAATTGTACCAGCCTCCACCACCTCCTCTGGCAGCTCATTGCATACATGCACCATCCTCTGTGTGAAAAAGCTGCTCCATCAGTCCCTTTTAAATCTTTCACCTCTCTCCCTAAACCTATGCCCATTAGTTCCCACTACCCTGGAGAGAAGACCTTGGTTAATCTATCCTGGGGAAAAGCCTGTGGCTATTCACCTTATCCATTCCCCTCGTGATTTTATAAACCTCTATCAGGTCACCCCTCAGCCCCCGACGCACCAGGGAAAATAGCGCCGCCCTCTCTCTATAACTTCAACCCTCCAAACCTGGTAACATTCTTGCAAACCTTTTCTGCACCCTTTCAAGTTTATGAACATCTGTCCAATAGCAGGAGACCAGAAATGAATAGAGTTTTCCAAATGTGGCCTAACCAATGTCTGTAAAAGAATATGGTCTTTCACAAATGGTACCGCAATCTCAAGGGACTGTGTGACCTAACTCTTATGATCTTACATTTATATGCTGTCTGTTATTTTGAATCCACACAAGGGGTTGTTCATATGCATCATGACGGTGAGTAACTCTCACCCCAAGTAAGTGCAGAAATCACTGGAATTACTCAACAGGGAGAGAGATAGAGAGAAACAGTTAATTCTTTAGGTTAATGATGTTTTGTCATGACTGGAAGGAGGTGTTTTAAGAATCATAGAATCCCTACAGTGCACAAAGAGATCATTCAGTCCATCCAACTTGCACCAA
The DNA here is from genome assembly GCF_037043375.1 of Chiloscyllium plagiosum. Classification (NCBI taxonomy): domain Eukaryota; kingdom Metazoa; phylum Chordata; class Chondrichthyes; order Orectolobiformes; family Hemiscylliidae; genus Chiloscyllium; species Chiloscyllium plagiosum. The sequence continues at coordinate 18,988,395 of NW_028270183.1, forward strand.
CCCATCATAGAGCATACCACCCACACCCACCGTCTACCCTATAATCCTGCATTTCCAACTCACCTAGTCTACACATCAGGGGACAATTCCCAACGCCAGTCCACTTAACCTGCACATCTTTGGACTGTGGGAGGAAACCAGAGCACCCAGAGGAAACCCACCCAGATAAGGGGAGAATGTGCAAACCCCACACGGAAATCGAACCAGAGTCCCTGGCGTTATGAGGCAGCAGTGCTAACCACTGAGCCACCGTGCAGAATATAGCACTGGGGAAGAACCAAAGGGAGGGTCTATCATAGAATGAGAGGTACAGGAGAAAATAAAAGGGAGGTGGGCCAGTGCGTGGTGTCAGGTGAAAGGAGATGGGTATTGGAAAAGTCAATAAATAAAGGATGAAGCAAGCATGTAGTTAGCTTTTTGGAAATGTCTCTGTTTGTTCATTTTCAGTTCAATCTAATTCCTTGTCACACACTTTATCCAACGGGAGTTGGATAGCCATTCTGGTTAGTTGAAGTAGGATCAGTTACTGTGATGTGGACAGCCAGGCAGACCTCTTAGAGTATGAGTGCCCTGACTCGGGGCTGTTAATGCGGTCCAATCAGGGAGCCCTGGCTGACAGAGATAGACAGGAGTGTCGGAGGTTCTGTTCACTCCAGGAGCTGGCTCTGAGCGAGCCGGGTTAGTGTGCACGTATAAGTAAAGGATGACCTGGTGATGGGATGCCAGCCTCAGTGCAGTCATTCCAGCCACCATTCAACTTTCCCTTTTCTCGGGAAAATGGCCCATTTTCTCATCCCAGCAGGGGGTCAAAAATCTGGCCTGTCCTTTCCGTTAAAGGCAAACTGGGGGACTGTGCATACCTTAAGAACATTTGGCAAGACTCCAGCAATATTGAGGCCCAGTTGACAACACAGTATCTGGGTGACACATTGGCTCAGTGGTTAGCACTGCTGCCTCACAGTGTTAGAGACCTGGGATCGATTCCACCCTTGGGTAACTGTCTGTGTGGAGTTTGCACATTCTCCCCGTGTCTGTGTGGGTTTCCTCTGGGTGCTCCAGTTTCCTCTCACAATCCAAAGACGTGCAGATTAGGTGGATTGGCCATGCTAAAGCATCCAGGGCAGACTAGATGGGTTAGCCATGGGAAATGCAGGGGGGGGGTGGGACGCAACTCGGAAGGCTGGTGTGGACTTGATGGGCCGAATGGTCTGCTTCCACACTGTAGGGATTCTACGATACTGCCCCAGTGCTGGGTAAGCACCTGCCTGTTATGTCATGGACACTGTGAAAGGGCCAGCAACGATCAAATGGGCCGAGGGGCCTGTTTTCTCAGGCACGCCGGTGTCTCACTTACCCGCTCGTTCCGGAAGGTGATGTTGACGGGCTCAGCAAGGGCCTGCCTGTCCTTTTGGGAGGAGGTGACGGTCAGAATGTGAGAATTCAGGCACAGGCCACCATCACTGTCCAAGGAGCCGTTCAGCACCGACTCCATCTCCGAGAAGGCGATGAGCGCCACGCTGGCGAAACCTGCCAAGGTGGAGTGAGCAGTCAACATTCCAGCCTCACGGTTACCATAGCAACAACACCCGGGACTCCGCGACCCTTATTGTGGGTGAGCCTTTCCCAGGTCCAGGAAGGGTTTAGAGGGATATGGGCCATGTGCTGGCAAAACAAACTCGATTAGGTTAGGATATCTGGGTCAGCATGGACGAGTTGGACCGAAGGGTCTGTTTCTGTGCTGTCATCGCTAAGACTCTGTGACTATTACACAGAATGAGAGAAAGTATCAGATTGAAGAAATGTAGTGGCTGACCATTCACCTTTCTGAGGTAGAGGAGCCAGCATGTAGGAGGATGTGAGGCCTGGGACAGATCAGCCACGTTGTTATTGAAGAGCGGAGCAGGCCCGAGAGGCCTCCCCCTGCCCCTATTTCCTGTTCCAATGTTTTATGGTCTCATGACACCTCAGTCAGGGCAGAGCTGAGAAAATGGCCCAGTCCCTAACTCTGACCAGTCCAAACTCACAACACCAAAGGGTCTCCAGCTGGTGAGCCCTGTGATAAATGAGAAACCTCATGGATGTTTCTGGCCATGTTTAGCCCACTCTGAACAGCGTGGAGTCTGCTTGATCAGGCGACTGGCGCCATTCAGAGACTGCTGGGGACTGATGAGCTGCTGCTTTACTCTTCATGACTATGGTGACTACACCTCAATACTGCAACACTGGCAAGTCTTTGTCGATAACAGGATTCCACGGTCCTGTTTAAGGGAATAGGAAAGGAGTTATAAAGTCATACAGCATGGAAACAAACCCTTCAGTCCAACCAATCCAGGCCAACCACATTCCTAAACTAAACGAGCCCCACTTTCCTATTTTTGGCCCATATCCCTCCAAACCTTTCTCCTCTCACCTTAAAAATATGTCCCTAGTTTTTTTCTTTTGCAACACCACCAATAATTGTGCAAGTCTTCCATCGAACATAGAACATAGAACATAGACCATAGAACAGCACAGAACAGGCCCTTCGGCCCTCGATGTTGTGCCGGCCTTTTATCCTACCCTAAGATCAGACTAACCTACATACACTTCATTGTACGATCATCCATGTGCCTATCCAAGAGTTGCTTAAATGTCCCTGGCTCTCCTACCACTGCCAGCAGTGCAGTGCACACACCCGCCACTCTCTGTGTAAAGAACCTACCTCTGACATCTCCCCCAAACCTTCCTCTAACCACCTTAAAATTATGCCTACTCATGATAGACATTTCCGTCCTGGGAAAATGTCTCTGGCTTTCTGCTCGATCTATGCCTCTCATCATCTTGTACACCTCGATCAAGTCACCTCTCACCCTTCTTCTCTCCAATGAGAAAAGCCCGAGCTTCTTCATAAAACGTGCCCTCCAGTCCAGGCAGCATCCTGGTAAATCTCCTCTGCACCCTTTCTAAAGCTTCCACATCCTTCCTATCATGAGGTGACCTGAACTGAACACAATATTCCAAGTGTGGTCTAACCGGGGCTTTATAGACCTGCAGCATAACATCCTGGCTTTTCTACTCAATCCCCATGCTAATGAAAGCCACATCATCTTACGCCTTCTTAACAATCCTATCAACTTGGATGGCAACTTTGAGGGATTAAGGACATGGACCCCAAGATCCCTCTGTTTCTCCACACTGCCAAGAATCCTGCCTTTAACCCTGCAATCTGCATTCAAATTCAACCTTCCAAAATGAATCATGTCACACTTTTCCAGATTAAACTCCATCTGCAACTTCTCAGCCCAGCTCTGCATCCTGTCAATGTCCCGTTGCAACTTACAACAGCCCTCCACACTATCCACAACTCCACCAACTTATTAATCCTCCCGTCCATTTCCTCATCCAATGCATTTATAAAAATCACAAAGTCCCAGAACAGAACCCTGTGGAACACCACTGGTCATTGAGCTCCAGGCTGAATACTTTCCATTCAGTCCCACCCTCTGTTTGTTTTTCCAAAAAGCAATACCATACCTTTATCCAAATTAAACCCCATCTCAGCCCATTGACCCAATTGGTCAAGAGCTCTTTGTAATCTTAGATAAGCTTCTTCACTGTCACCTTCTCAAAATGTTTTTCTCTCATTTATTCTCCATATTGCTGCCTGCTCTGTGTCTGTCTGCCTCTCCTTTGAAGCTCCTTTCTATCAGTCTCTCATCGTTGTCAATTACGGTAACAGTCTTGTCTCGAGAGTCATAATGTTGTGGGATTAAGCCCCACACCAGAGACTGGATCATGGATTAAAGCTTGCTCCACTGTCCTGGTCAACATTGTCCCCTCTGACAACATCACCCACCAGCAGCACTTGACAGGAATCCTCACCATCTCGTGCAAGTTGGTGACTGGGTGATATGTGGACTCTTGTAGAGGGGTTGCCATGGACTGTACATTGGTGAGATGATGACTGTTATGGTATTAGACAGTTATTGAGGGACCAATGAGGGATTTACCAGAATCCTCGCTGTCAGTAACCGCCCGCCAGTGAATGTCCATCTGGTTCCCCTTCGCCGACAGCGTTGCAGTTTCCTTCTCTGTAAAGTTACGTCCTCGTAGCACCTCCATTTCAACCTCTAAGGAAAGGAACATGAAGGCTGGTAAATGTTTACAGCAGCACAGCACGGAAAAGCTGGATGTATTGGGCACAGCTCGGAGCTCCCGACATCTAAAAGACTATCCCTTTAGCTGACTGAGAGTTTGACCAATTTTCACTATCCCAGAAACAGAGGCATTAGGAAAAGGATTAGGCCATTCAGCCCCTCGAACGTGCTCCATTATCCAACAAGACCATGGCCACTCCTTTGCCATATCCCTGCACTATCCCAATAACTGTGCCAGACTTGAGGAAAATCAGAAGACAGGAGACATTCAGCCCTTTGAAACTGTACTGGTCATTCAATTCAATGATGGCTGATCAGGTATTGAACTCTATGAATGTCTCTGGGGTCTGCGAGTTTTAAAAAAAGATGTTAAATTGAAGCCATCCTGAGCAGATGGAAGTTATCCCATGGTACGATTTTGAAGAAGACTCATCCCTTTTTGTCCTGGAAATGGTGAACTCTCAACCACAAATGGCAGCGGATGTTGGATCAGTTGTTAATCTTAAACCTGAGATCCATAAACCTTTGTTAAGCAAAGGTATTAAGGGATATGGGCCAATGGCAGACATATGGGGCTCAGCCACAGATCAGGCATGAGGACAGTACAGTGGGTGGGTGGCTCAATGGTTCACACTACTTCCTCACAGCACCAGGGTTCTGGGTGCGCTGCTTTTCTCCCATAGTCCAAAGGTGTGCAGGTTAGGTGGATTGGCCATGCTTAAATTGCTCGAATTATCCAGGGATGTGCAGGCAGTGAGGGCTGGAGATCCGAGTCAAAAAGTGCGGCGCTGGAAAAACACAGCCGGTCAGGAGAGTCGACGTTTCAAACATAAGCTCTTCATCAGCATTAGCTATGGTTTAAAGTGTGGGGATTGGGTGGGATGTTCATTGAAGGGCCAGTGCAGACTCAAAGGGCCGATTGGCCTCTATATGCATTGTAGGGATTCTGTGATCTCGTTGAAGGGCAGGTCAGGCTTGAGGAGCTGAATGGTCTACTCCTGTCCCTAAGATGGAGGCCCAATACGCTCATCTTTAATTTATTTCTTTCCACTTGGTGTCACCCTCTGGGTTTCTTACCGATATTTCCAAACGCCATGCTCTTCTTTTCCTGATCACTGAGTGTGTACGCCAAGGCCATCACTGAGCTTTCAATGGTCTGTAAGGATACCTCCAGTGCTCTCTGTCGATCCTGCCCTCCCAGAGTTTCCAAACGAGACCGGTTTCTGAGAAGCTCCTCTGTCAGCGAGGTGAGGTTCTGCAGGATTGAAACAGTCCCATCAACGCGGCTACAATTCAATCACTTCAGGTAACAGGCTGCGTTGCAACTCTGCACTGAAATGGATTTGCATTAAAAACAGAATTATGATGCGAAAGGGAGGGTGGATTTCTGTCTGGGCGACGGCAGAGCCGTTGAAAATGTCAAGTAAAACGATGGAAACGATAAGAGGTCAGATCAAGAGGAACAGCAAGTTGGTCAGAGTAAGTGCTGGACAGCGATGAGTTGGATTAGAAAGAGGTTGAGATTTCTGATGGCTGTGAACATTGACAGGAGTAGCCTATTCAACTGCCTGAACCATTCAGTCCCAACTGGTCTGCATTTCAACTCTGTTCCTCAGCTTTGCTCCACACCCATCTGTATGTCATGAAGTCATACAGAGCAGATAAGGCCCTTCGCCCATCGAGTCTGCACCGTCCTAGCTCCCACTAACTGCGCACCAGTTGTCCCATACCCTTGAATGTTATGATATTTGAGGTGCTCATCCCAATATGTTTTTAAAGGTTTCTGGCCTCCACTACCTTCCCATGCTATGCACTCCAGATCCCCAACACCTGATGTGTGAGGTAGTTTCTTTTTCCCCAAATCCCCTCTGAATCCCTTGCCCCTTACCCGGAAACAATACCTCCTCATGATTGACCCCTCAAATGAGGGGAACAGCTGCTCCCTACTCACCCAGTCCATACTCCTCATATATACCTCAATCATGTCCCCCCCCCTTCTCTGTTCCAGAGGAAACAGTCCAAGCCTATCTCGTCTCTCCTCATTGCTCAACTTCTCCATCCCAGGCAACATCCTGATGAACCTCCTCTGTATCCCCTCCAGTGCTATCACATCCTTCCTGTAGTGAGGCGACCAGAACTGCACACAATTCTCCAGGTGTGGCCTAACCAACGCTCTGTACAACTCCAACATTACCTTCTTGCATTTATACTGTACACTACGAGTGATGAAGGCAGTTATCCCATATGCCTCCTGAATTAGGCTTTTGCCCGAAACGTTGATTTTCCTGCTCCTCAGATGCTGCCTGAACTGCTGTGCTTTTCCAGCACCACTCTAATCTAGAATCTGGTTTCCAGCATCTGCAGTCATTGGTTTTACCCTGCCTCCTGAATTATCCTATCCACATGCTCTGCTGACTTCAGAGATCTGTAAATAATTACCCCAAGATCTCTCTGTTCCTCTAAGCGACCCAGTGTTCTGCCATACATTCACTTTCAGTTGTTCCCTTGTACTTTGGTTAAAGGAATTTCAGATTTTTAAAGGTTTCTTATATCACAGAGATCTTCAGCAGGAGAAAGACTCTTTGGCCCATGCTATCTATTTTAATGCCATTTCCAAGCACTTAACCCATCGCCTTGTGTGCCTTGCTATTGGAAGAGCACTTCTAAAGATTTCTTGAATGTGATGGGGGTTTCTGCCTCTCTCACGCTTACAGGCAGAGAATTCCAGATTCCCACCACCCTCTGGGTGATAATGTTTCTCCTCAGTAAAGATGGTAATGGCTATTTTATTAAGAAAAATTTCTTTCTAATTTCCACGTAATTTGGCGAGAGAGACTTGGACAATGTCCAGGTTTGGGCTGACAGTTAGCAAGTAGCATTGGTCTCACACTAGTGCCAGACAAATACCATCTTTAACAAGCGATGTCATTGTCTCCCTTTGACATTTAATGGTGTTATCATCATTGAATCTCCCACTATCAACATCCTGGGGGTTATTATTGACCAGAAATTGAACTGGATTGGTCATATCAATACTGCAGCTACAAGAGCAGGTCAGAGACTAGGGACACTGCAGCAAGTAACTCACCCCCTGACACTACATGGCACCACATCCACAAGCATCCACTCCCTCCACCACTGACGCTCAGTAGCAGCAGTGTGTACTATCTACAAGATACACGGCAGAAATTCACCGAGGCTCCCTACACAGCACCTTCCAAACCTAAGACCATTTCCATCTAGAAGGACAAGGGCAGCAGATACATGGGGAACACCACCCACTGCAAGTTCCTTTCCAAGCCACTCCACTATCCTGACTTGGAAATATATCACCATTCCTTCACTGTCGTTGGGTCAAAATCCTGGAATTCCCTTCCTAAGTGCATTGTGGGTCAACCCACAGCAGATGGACTGCAGGGGCTCAAGAAGGCAGCTCACCACTATCTTCTCAAGGGGGCAACTAGGGATGAGCAATAAATAACAGTCCAGGCAGAGACACCCACATCCCATGAACAAATGAAAGAAATTATTTGATGGACTGACCTCATGGTTACATTCTGAGAAGTACTAACACACAGGGAGAAAGTGGATTTTAATTCAAGAGGGATGGAGACAGAATTAATAATTATGAAAGGATTTGATAGTACCTGCCGAGGGAACATGTGTTGATTTGTGGGTAAGATTATAATCAGAGATGGTCACTAATAAATCCAATCGCGAATTCGGGAGAAATCACTTGCTTAAAAGACGGAATTTGCAAGTGAGAGGACAAAGTGTAGATGCATCGAAACACATAGATAAGCACATCAGCATTAAAGATAAAGAAACATATATGAATGGACAATTGAATCATAGAGTCACAGAGTTGTACAGTATGAAAGAGACTTTTCAGTCCAATTTGGCCATGCTGACTAGATATCCCAATCTAATCTAGTCCCATTTACCAGTACCCGGCCCATATCCCTCCAAACCCTTCCTATTCATATACCCATCCACATGCCTTTTAAATGCTGTAATTGTACCAGCCTCCACCACTTCCTCTGGCAGCTCATTCCATACACGTACCACCCTCTGTGAGAAAAAGTTGCCCCTTAGGTCCCTTTTAAATCTTTCCCCTCTCATGTTAAGCCTGTGCCCTCTAGTTCTGGACTCTTCTACCCTGGGGAAAAGACCTTGTCTATTCACCCAATCCGTGCCCCTCATGATTTTATAGACCTCTATAAGGTCACCCCTCAGCCTCTGATGCTCCAGGGGAAAACAGCCCCAGCCTGTTCAGCCTCTCCCTGTAGCTCAAATCCTCCAACTCTGGAAACATCCTTGTAAATCTTTTCTGAACCCTTTCAAGTTTCACACCATTCCCCCTGTAGGAAGGAGACCAGAATTGAATGCAGTATCCCAAAAGTGGCCTAACCAATGTCCTGTACAGTGGCAACATGACCTCCCAACTCAATGCACTGACTAATAAAGACACCCTCTTCATGTCCTTTTAAAAGTTTTGGTAAATCAAAAGTGAGACCCTAAATCAGAGTTCCGCGGAGATACAATTTCCGATATTACATCCTACATTTGTTTAACTTCCCTTTCCCAATGCTCACCTTCAGGTTCTCCTCAAAATCAAAGTCCTCTTGACTATGCAGCTTTTCACATACATTATAGTCACGGAAGAAGCTGATGAGTGAGCAGGCTGGATCATCATGCTCAGGAGCTGAACTGTTACCCTGGGAAAAAGAGAGAGAGAGAGAGAGAGAGACAGTCAAGTAAGTTCATGTTATTGTACTGGAGAATTCCAGGGTATAAATTGCACGCGCACTACCAAATCTGTACCAGTCATTGCTGTAACCCGCAGTTCAATATTCTTCCCATGGGTCCGCCTCCATCCTGAATCTTTGCTTGAAGCTGGTTTATTGAGTGAGTGGATTTGCTGTGCTGCTGCGTATCACAGGGATTACATTTCTCACTGAGTACATTCATAGAATCATACAACATGGAAACAGACCCTTTGGTCCAACCAATCCATGCTGACCATAATCCCAAACTAAACTAGTCCCACCTGACTGCTCCCAGCCCATATCCCTCCAAACCTTTCATATTCATGAACTTCTCCAAATGGTTGTTAAATGTTGTAACTGTCCCCACATCCACCACTTCCTCCAGTAATTCATTCCACACACTCTCTATCAAAAAATCACCCCTCATGGCCTTTAAAATCTTTCTTCACTGACCATAAAAACATGCCCCTAAGCCTTGAAAGCCCCCACCCTTGGGAAAAGACACCTGCCATTTACCTTATCTACACCCCTCATGATTTTATAAACTTCCGTAAGGTCACCCCTCACGATCCTACATTCCATGTGAAAAAACGTCCCAGTCTATTCAGCCTGAGAAGTGGCAGATGGAGTTTAATTCTGGTAAATGCGAGGTGCTGCATTTTGAGAAAGCAAATCTTAGCAGGATTTATACACTTAATGGTGAGGTCCTGGGGAGTGTTGCTGAACAAAGAGACCTTGGAGTGCAGGTCCATAGCTCCTTGAAAGTGGAGTCGCAGGTAGATAGGATAGTGAAGAAGGTGTTTGGTATGCTTTCCTTTATTGGTCAGAGTATTGAGTACAGGAGTTGGGAAGTCATGTTGCAGCTGTACAGGACATTGGTTAGGCAACTGTTGGAATATTGTGAGCAATTCTGGTTTCCTTCCTATCGGAAAGACGTTGTGAAACTTGAAAGGGTTCAGAAAAGATTTACAAGGATGTTGCCAGAGTTGGAGGGTTTGAGCTGTCGGGACAGGCTGAACAGGCTGGGGCTGTTTTCCCTGAAGCATCGGAGGTAGAGGGGTGACCTTATAGAAGTTTGTAAAATCATGAGGGGCATAGTAGGGTGAATAGACAAAGTCTTTTCCTTGCAGTAGGAGAGTCCATAACTAGAGGTCAATGGTTTAGGGTGTGAGGAGAAAGATTTTAAAGGGACCAAAGGGGGAGAATTTTCACACAGAGGATGGTGTGTGTATGGAATGAGCTCCCAGAGGAAGTGGTGGAGGCTGGTACAATTACAGCATTTAAAAGGCATCTGGATGGGTATAGGAATAGGAAGGGTTTAGAAGGATATGGGCCAGGTGTTAGCAAATGGAACTAGATTAATTCAGGATATCTAGTCAGCACGGACGAGATGGACCGAAGGGTCTGTGTCTGTGCTGTACATCTGAATGACTCTATGACTCTTAACTCAAACCCTCCATTTTTGACAACATCCTGGTCAATCTCTTCTGAACCCTCTCCAGTTGAATAAGTAGGTGGAAGAAAAGTGAGAAAATAACTTGTGTAAGATTCTGTTTGACTGGTCTTTGGTCAAATTAATTAATTGATAAATAGGAATCACCTGATGAAGGAGCAGTGCTCCGAAAGCTTGTGATTTCAAATATACCTGTTGGACTAGAACATGTGACTTCTGACTTTGTCTAACACTGGCATCCCCACATCATGAGTAAATAGGCTTGTGTCTGGGTATAACAGGAAGCAGGTTTGTCATATATCCAAAACGAAGTCCACATGTTAATTCGACATCCTGTCCCTGTGTTTCTGGTCATGCTTTGTTGACATTAATATCTCTCTCTGAGCTGAAAATGTGTTGCTGGAAAAGCGCAGCAGGTCAGGCAGCATCCAGGGAACAGGAGAATCGACGTTTCGGGCATAAGCCCTTCTTCAGGAAGGGCTTATGCCCGTACCGACCAGTATCCTTCCACTGACACGCATACCTTGACACGGTCCTGTCCCCCTTAGTCCAAGAACTCCCCACCTACGTTCGGGACACCACCCATGCCCTCCACCTGCTCCATGATTTTCGTTTCCCCGGTCCCCAACGCCTTATTTTCACCATGGACATCCAGTCCCTGTACACCTCCATCCCCCATCACGAAGGACTCAAAGCCCTCCGCTTCTTCCTTTCCCGCCGTACCGACCAGTACCCTTCCACTGACACCCTCTCTTCCTCCCATTAATATCTCTCTCACCTTCCAGTGAGAAATGATACCAGGGTAGCACTGGAAAAGCAATATTTATTGCCCAGAGACTGCGAGTGGATTGGACTGTGGGTGTAGACTGGGGAGTATGGCACGATACCATCTGCCCGTTAATCAGTTGGACTTTGATGAACAACTGAAAGAGATGACTATATAAACCTGCCGCGTGGCTTTCACTTCCTAGAAATACCACCTCTGACTTGCTACCCTTTCCCATTAGGCTAACAAAATTGAAATAAGATGAGCTCTTGAATGTTGAAAACTGGAATTTAAAGGTCAGTTCGACACAGTCCAGAATTTTATTTCTCCTTACACACCACTAAATAGAAATTGCTGGAAAAGCTCAGCAGGTCTGGCAGCATCTGTGGGGAGAAATCAGAGTTAACGTTTCAGGTCCAGTGACTCTTCGTCAGAATGTTACCTCTGATTTCTCTCCAACGATGTTGCCAGACCTGCTGAGCTTTTCCAGCAATTTCTGTTTTTGTTTCTGATTTACAGCATCCACAGCTCTTTTGATTTTTACAACTCTAACGCTGCCATGACTGTCTGTGTGACATCTGCATGTTCTCCCTGTGTCTGTGTGAGTTTCCTCCCACAGTCCAAAGATGTACAGGTTAGGTGGATTGGCCATAATGTCTGTGGATGTGCAGGCTAGATGGGTTTAGCCATTAGCTGATTCCTAAATGTATGCTATACACACACATACACACAGACACACACACACACATACAGACACACACACACAAACACATATGTGTATACACACACACACACAAACATATACCTACACACACACATACATACCCACACACACACACACATACATACATACCCACACACACACACAAACACACACAAAATTAACCCTTCATTAAAGTATAACCATCATCTGTTCCCTAGCTATATTTGCTCTCCGATCACCCAACCAGACTGCAGTAGATGATAACAAAGATTGCAGTGGTAACTCTGCTACTCTCTCATCCTTTTCCCTTGTGCATTTCAATGTTATTCACACCGGTGGCATGACCCTTCATCTGCCTGGGCTCCAAAGGTCTGGAATTCCCTTCAGAAACTGCTCTACCTCTCTCTGCTTCTTGAAGACAGTCCTTAACACCCACCCTATTTCCTGTCTCCTTATGTATCTCAGCGTTTGATAACAATGATGTGAAGCACCATGTGGTGTTGCACTATGTGAAGGCACTACACAAATGCACTTGGGAGGTGGCGGTCTCATGGCATTATCACTGGACTGGTCATTGAGTGACTGAGGTAACATTCTGTGAAACTGGGTTTGAATCCTGTCATGGCAGATGGTGGGAAATTGAATTGAATAAAATAATCGGGATTTAAGCATCGAACAAATGACCACATAAGTGATGGTTGTGGAAAAAGCCCATCTGGTTCATTAGTGACCTTTCGGAAGGAACTCTGCCATCGTCACCTGGTCCAGACTACACGTGACTCCAGACCCACAGCAATGTAACATCCATGTCCCATGAAACAGTAAATTATTCCGATTTCTTTGTCTGTGATTTCCTCAGGAACCACACGAAGCCTGGATGCTAATAATCACTGAACATAATGAAACAAATGTAGGCCATTCAGCCCCTCAAATCTGCACTGTTAATCTTTAAGGTCTGCCCCAAGCCTCAGTTGCTCTTTTAAGCCAGATCCTCACAGCCCTCAACTCATCCAACCCATGGTGGCTCAGTGATTAGGACTGCTACCTCACAGCGCCAGAGGCTGCGGTTCGATTCCACCCTTGGGCAACTGTCTGTGCGGAGTTTGCATGCTCCTCGCGTGTGTGTGTGTGTTTCTTCCCATAGCACATCTTGGTAGGGGCCTGGGTCTGGGTGTGATGCTCGTTGGATGGTCGATGTGCAGAACAGCCTCTCTCAGAGGTCTATGATTTCAAAGAGACCTACCTCCTCCTTAAATGCTTCTCGTCTCCACTACTCTCTGGGGTGTACAAAGTTAAAAATCACATAATACCAGGTTATAGTCCAACAGGTTTAATTGGAAGTACACTAGCTTTCGGAGCGACGCTCCTTCATCAGGTGATAGTGGAGGGCTCGATCGTAACACAGAATTTATAGCAAAAATTTACAGTGTGATGTAACTGAAATTATACATTGAAAAATTGATTGTCTGTTAAGCCTTTCATCTGTTAGAATACAGTGATAGTTTCACTTCTTTCATGTTTAAATCACAAAACCTTCTTTTAAAAGTTGCATTCTCGGGTTAGCTGTTAACAATGGCGATAGCTAGACAATATTCAACATATTGTCTAGCTATTTCTGTAAACTGGGAATGAGAAGCTGTTTCTGAGGACAAAGTGGGTCATGTTTGTCAATCCACAGTCACAGAATCAGGGAATTCTTCAGGCACAGAAAGAGGCTGTTCAACCCATTGTGCCAACATCGGTTCCATTACCCTCCTTCGACTAACCCTTCCACTGACACCCTCCTTCGACTACTGAACTCATCTCTGCATACCTCGACACCCTCCTGTCCCCCTTAGTCCAAGAACTCACCACCTACGTTCGGGACACCACCCACGCCCTCCACCTCCTCCATGATTTTCGCTTCCTCGGTCCCCAATGCCTTATTTTCACCATGGACATCCAGTCCCTGTACACCTCCATCCCCCATCACGAAAGACTCAAAGCCCTCCGCTTCTTCCTTTCCCGCCGTACCGACCAATACCCTTCCACTGACACCCTCCTTCGACTAAGACCGCAATTTCCCCCCAGATGTGGTTGACGATGCTCTCCACCGCATCTCCTCCACTTCCCGCACCTCCGCCCTTGAGCCCCGCCCCTCCAATTATCACCAGGATGAACCCCACTGGTCCTCACCAACACCTAATCAACCTCCATATACATCATGTCATCCATCGTCATTTCGCCACCTCCAAACGGACCCCACCACCAGGGATATATTTCCCTCCCCTCCCCTATCAGCATTCCAAAAAGACCACTCCCTCCGCGACTCCCTCGTCGCCACACCCACCACCAATGTTTCAGAGAGCACCTCTGGGACACCCGGACCAACCAACCCAACCACCCGTAGCCCAACACTTTAACTCCCCCTCCCACTCCACCAAGGACATGCAGGTCCTTGGACTCCTCCATCATCAGACCATAGCAACACGACGGCTCGAGGAAGAGCGCCTCATCTTCTGCCTAGGAACCCTCCAACCACAAGGGATGAACTCAGATTTCTCCAGCTTCCTCATTTCCCCTCCCCCCACCATGTCTCAGTCCCAACCCTCGAACTCAGCACCGCCTTCCTAACCTGCAATCTTCTTCCTGACCTCTCCGCCCCCACCCCACTCCGGCCTATCACCCTCACCTTATCACCCTCACCTTAACCTCCTTCCACCTATCGCATTTCCAACGCCCCTCCCCCAAGTCCCTCCTCCCTACCTTTTATCTTAGCCTGCTTTGCCCACTTTCCTCATTCCTGAAGAAGGGCTCATGCCCGAAACGTCGATTCTCCTGCTCCTTGGATGCTGCCTGACCTGCTGCGCTTTTCCAACAACACATTTTCAGCTCCATTAACGAGCCCCAATCTTTGCCTTAAATTTCTTTTTGTTTTAAAAGAAAAGCCACACGACCTCGGAACTCCTGGCCTCGGAACTCCAGGCCTCAGACCTCCAGGCCTCGGAACTCCCGACCTCGGAATTCCCGACGTCGGAATTCCTAGCTTCAGCACAGACCCAACAAGGCGTCCTCTCGGACTGGCGTGGCAGCCTTTCAGCTTGGCCTGGCAATCTCCCAACAATCCCCCTCCCCCAGTGTGGTGGTCTTTCAGCTGTAGATGGCGGCCCCTTGGCCTCGTATGGTCTCAGTGTGGACGTCTGGTCTCGAGGTGATTCTAGGGCGATCTCCCAACATCGTGAACCCTGAGATGAAGGCTGGTGCAGTCGGGAGGCAAGGCTCGGAGTAGCCTGGAGTCATGGCCCAGTGCGGTCTGGAGGCTAGGCCCAATGTGGCCTGGTTTCAAGCAATGGTATGTTCTGGAGGCTAGGCCCAGTGAGGTCTAGAGGCTAGGCCCGGTGTGGTCTGGTGGCTAGTCCTCGTGAGGACTGGAGGCTAGGCCCAATGTGGTTTGGATCTAGGCCCATTGAGGACTGGAGACTCGGCCCAGTGAGGACTGGAGGCTAGGTCTGGTGCAGTCTGGAGGCTAGGACCAGTGTGGTTTGGATCTAGGCCCAGTGAGAAGTGGAAGCTAGGCCCATTAAGATCTGGAGGCTAGGTCTGGTGCAGTCTGGAGGCTAGGCCCAGTGTGGTTTGGATCTAGGCCTGTTGTAGTCTGGAGGCTACCATGGACTAGATTGGAAGATCATCATTCTGAATTTTTTTTCTCCATTTTATTGGAACTGTGATTGAAGAATCTGTGCCTAGGGAACCTTTGCATTGAAGATGATGCTATAGGCAACGATTTGTACACATTTCAACTGCGCTCAGTCGAGTATGTGACAATAATTCTAATGTGTTTATGTGTTTATTCATCTAAATGTGTTTATTTATCTTTTTGTACATTATGGCAGAAGGACTGTTATTCTGAGCTTTCTATTTCATTAATTTTTCTAATTTATTACTGTGATTTTGTACTTTGAAGGTCTATAATGCCAGACTTGTTATTTCTTTATTTTTCTTTGTTTTCCCTCAGAATTGGGGTGGCACAGTGGCTCTGTGGTTGGCACTGCTGTCTCACAGCGCCAGGGACCCAGTTTCAATTCCACCCTCGGGCGACTGTGTGGAGTTTGCACATTCTCGCTGAGTCTGTGTGGGTTTCCTCCCACAATCTAAAAGTGTGCAGGTCAGGTGAATTGGTCAAGCCAGATTGCCCATTGTGTTAGTCAGAGGGAAATGGGTCTGGGTGGGTTACTCTTCGGTGGGTTGGTATGGGCTTGTTGGGGCCGAAGGGCCTGTTTCCACACAGTAGGAAATCTAATCTAATTTGTACTCAAGAAGCTGTACCTAAGATGGCAGCTTGTAAACTTTTCACTGCATTCGTGTGGGTACATATGACAATAAAGCTAATTCAATTCAACCTCCTGCACTTTTCCCTCAGACATCAATTAGGCCCACATCCTCAGAATGTTCAGAAAATGCCATGGTGTCAGTGGCGTCTTACCTGCATCCACTCTGTCTCCATGGTTGTGGGTGAACATTTGGCAACTTCATCGGAAGGACAGTCAAATTCTTGGGAGACAAACAGAAGGGTGAACTTCAGTAGAATGTAATCATTTGACTCGTTTCCTGTATCCGAAAAATATCAATACATTCCCCTACAGTTCCATAAGCAGGTCGGAAGATGCAGCAGAATGTGCTGGATTCATTCTAAAGGGACAAACTCTTATTGAGATTCTGGATGTAGGTTTGCTCGCTGAGCTGGAAGGTTCGGTTTCAGACGTTTCGTCATCATGCTAGGTAACATCATCAGTGAGCCTCTGAATGAAGCTTCATCCTTCCAAACCTCCCAGCTCAGTGAGCACGCCTACATCCAGAACCTCAACCTGAGCTACAATTCTTCTCAAAACCCGATCTTGTTGAGATATTGAAGAGGTACGAGTATCGACAGGGACACACTCCCCTTCAGATCTACCTTGCCTGACCTGGCCTGAAGTTGACTGCCGCCATTCAATGTCAAATTTTGTCTCTATGTCAGGGCACCTTGGGATATTGTGCTGTCTTAAAGGTTTTATTGGAATGCAAGTTGTTCTCTGTAATGTCCTCTTGTTTTACAGCCCGATAGATACATACACTCCTGCAGATATGAATTCTTGAATATCCCAAATTTTAAATCTATCCAATATTTTTAAGAATTTATTATCTCACCATTGGCTGCCCGAATTGCCCCTTGAGAAGGTGGTAGTGAGCTGCCTTCTTGAACCGCTGCAGTCCATTTTGTGGAGTTAGACCCACAGTGCCCTTAGGGAGGGAATTCCAGGATTTTGACCCAGTGACACTGAAGGAACAGTGATATATTTTCAAATAAGGATGGCGAGTGGCTTGGAAGGGAACTTGCAGGGGATGGTGTTCCCATGTATCTGCTGCCCTTGTCCTTCTCGATGGAAGTGATCGTGGGTTTGGAAGGTGCTGTCTGAGGATCTTTGGTGAATTTCTGAAGTGCATCTTGTAGATGGTACAAGCATCAGTGGTGGTTTAGTGACTTTGCTTTCAACTGCCTGGGTCCTAAAGTCAGGAATTCCTTCCTTACAACATCCCACCTGTCCCGCCTTGCGTTTCTCCTTTCAAACTCTGCTGAGAACCATCCTCTTCATCAAGTTGGCTAATGTTTTTAAAGTTGAAAATGTGTTGCTGGAAAAGCGCAGCAGGTCAGGCACCATCCAAGGAGCAGGGGAATCGACGTTTCGGGCATGAGCCCTTCTTCAGGAATTCTTCAGATTCCTGAAGAAGGGCTCATGCCCGAAACGTCGATTCTCCTGCTCCTTGGATGCTGCCTGACCTGCTGCGCTTTTCCAGCAACACATTTTCAGCTCTGATCTCCAGCATCTGCAGTCCTCACTTTCTCCTTAATGTTTTTAAAGTGGCATGTTTTGCTTTGTAACATTAAAAGTGTTCCATAAATGAATACTAGATTAGATTAGATTAGATTACATTACAGTGTGGAAACAGGCCTTTCGTCCCAACAAGTCCACACCGACCCGCCGAAGCGAAACCCACCCATTCCCCTACATTTACCCCTTACCTAACACTACGGGCAATTTAGCATGGCCAATTCACCTGGCCCTGCACATCTTTGGACTGTGGGAGGAAACCGGAGCACCCGGAGGAAACCCACGCAGACACGGGGTGAAAGTGCAAACTCCACACAGTCAGTCGCCTGAGGCGGGAATTGAACCCGGGTCTCTGGCGCTGTGAGACAGCAGTGCTAACCACTGTGCCACCGTGCCGCCCAGCTGTTGCTGCTGTGCATTCCGTAGAAACAGTGCTTCATGGAGTATTCCGATGATATTCAGCCAGTACTTTTCAAACAGCCACAATATGTGAGCCGCGTGGTGCACAGTATGGACAATTATTGGGCCTCTGAGCAACGTTATGGTCACCTTCTACATATAGCCTCTGCTGTTTTGTATTGTCACCAATACCTGACACAAAGGATTGTCTGTGTTCAAGGCAAGAGGGTACAGGGGTCTAATAAACATCGAAAATAGAGGCAGGAGGAGGCCATTCGGCCCATTGAGCCTGCTCCACCATTCGTGGCAGATCATCCAACTCAGTCCCTGTTCCCACTTTCTCTCCATACCACTTTGTCCCCTTTAGCTTTAAGAATTACATATAACTCCTTCTTGAAAACACTCAATTTTAGGACCTCCATTGCTTCCTGTGGCATAGAATCCCACGGGTTTCCCGCTCTGTCAGTGGTGACATTTCTCCTCATCTCAAGGTTTCAGGACTCGGGGGCATACTTTTAAGGTGAGAGGAGAAAGATTTTGAAAAAGACACGAGGGCCAACCTTTACCCAGAGAGTGGTTCGTGCGTGGAATGAACTTCCAGAGGAAGTGATGGGTGCGTGTACAGTTACAACGTTTTCAAAGACGTTTGGATAAGGACATGAATAGCCAGTGTTTGGAGGGATATGGGCCAAGCGGAGGCAGGTGGGAATGGTTTAGTTTGGGATTTTAGTCGGCATGGACTGATTGGAGGATTAAAATCTGAGGATGTGAAACAACAGAGGTCCTTTCCAGGTCTGGGAGAGTGTGGCCCTGAGCTGAGACAGGGACGATGAGGATGTAAAACAGCAGAGGTCCTTTCCAGGTCTGGGAGAGCGTGAACCGAAGGGTCTGTTTCCATGCTGTATGGCTCTATTCCAGTCTTGAATGGTTTATTCCATGTGCTTAGACTGTGACCCAATGTCTGGACTCCTTAATAATCTCTATTCTGTCTGGCCCTGTTAGAATTTTACATCAAACTTTCTGTGAGATTCCCCCTCATTCTTCTAAACTCCGGTGAATATAGTGGTAACCAACCCAGTTTCTTTCTCTATGGCAGCCCTGTCACCCCAGGAGCCAATCTATCAAATACTCGTCCCCTCATGTCACTCAACCATTTAAGGAGATCATGG
The DNA here is from genome assembly GCF_037043375.1 of Chiloscyllium plagiosum. Classification (NCBI taxonomy): domain Eukaryota; kingdom Metazoa; phylum Chordata; class Chondrichthyes; order Orectolobiformes; family Hemiscylliidae; genus Chiloscyllium; species Chiloscyllium plagiosum. The sequence continues at coordinate 19,007,639 of NW_028270183.1, forward strand.
CTGATCACTCCACATTCCTGTCTAACTCGACACTCTTTCTCTCCCCTGCCACTCCTCAATGGATTCTTAAGCATCTATCTTGCCTTAAGAAGATTCAATTAAAAATCACACAACACCAGCTTATAGTGATTTTTAACTACATTTATTTAATATATCATTACTACTCCAATGACATTGTAACCCTTTCGCTGTAAATTCTGTATCGTATGGTCATGTTTCACAACCACCCGATGAAGAAACAGCTCTCTGAAAGCGAGTGCTTCCAAATAAACCTGTTGGACTATAACCTGGTGTTGTGTGATTTTTAACTCCAGTCCAACACTGGCATCTCCAAATCTTAAAGAGACTCAAACACTCTGATTTCACTGTCTTTCAAGGAAGGGAATTCTAAAGACACACATTCCTCCGAAAGAGAAAACCCCTCATTGCTAATTTTCGATTTTAAATTAATGCTTACATTGGATCTGTCCTAAAGGTGGGGAGGGGACAGGATTTAACTCATAGAGTTATAGAATCATAGAGTCATTCCGCACGGAAACAGACCCTTCGGCCCAACCAATCCATGCCGACTATGTTCCCAAACTAAACCAGTCCCACTTGCCTGCATTTCCCTCCAATCCTTTCCTATTCATGTACTTATCCAAATGTATTTTAAATGTTGGAACTGTACCCGCATCCACCACGTCCTCTGGATTCCATTCCACAGATGAACCACTCTCTGTGTAAAACAAAAAAAGCCCCTTGTCTTTTCTTAAATCTTTCTCCTCTCACCTTAAAAATATGCCCTGCAGTCTTGAAATCCCCCACCCGAGGGGAAAGACGCCTGACATCCACCTTATCAAAACCTCTCATGATTTTATAAAACTCTACAAAGTCACCCCTCAGCCTCCCACAGTCCAGTGAAAGATGTCCCGGCCTATCCAGCCTCTCTTTATAACTCAATCCTTCCACTCTCAGCAAAACACTGGTAAATCTTTTCTGTCCCCGGTTCAGCTTAATAATATCCTTCCTGTAACAGGGGGACCAGAACTGGACTCAGTCCTCCCACTAACATCCTGTACAACCTCAACATGACTCCTTTTCTCTGAGCAGTGAAGGCAAGCTTTCTCAACAACCCTAACGATATGTGAAACAAACTTCAAACATTTGTACACCTGAACCCCCAACTCCTTCTGGGACACGGCTGCACTGGGAATTAAAATTGAGACGGCAGTTTGAGTTGAGCAACCCGTTTCTGCTTTGCTCTGACAGTTCCCTGGAATTTTCGATCGGGTCTGAGGACCACAGCAACTCTGAGACATCGTGCTGAAATTCAAGGTGGCAAGGTGTTGTTAGTGGCGTCTTGCACAGGGGATGCTCCCTGAGGATTCACTCTGCCTGACCTGGCCAGCAAGGCCTGCCTAAGAGTGATCGAGTGTTCAGCACCTTCAAGGGCTCTAAATAAATGCAGGTTGTTGCTGTCACCGGATAAAGCACAGTAAGGAAGACATCATGATTTGTCCAAATTTGGCTCTTTGGGGGTTGTTAAATAGGTGCCCAGTGTGGAACCTCGGAGCTTGTACTGTGTTATTGTCAGACCATAAGACATAGGAGCAGCAGTAGGCCATTCAGCCCATCGAGTCTGCCCCACCATTCAGTGAGGTCAAGGCTGATCCAGTCAACACTGGTTGAGGGAATGAGCGCATCGCCCAAATTTCCCAGAAGTCAGACCTGCATTCACATAGCACCTATCCTGAGCAGCATTTGCAGCAAGTAGAGCTCTTTCGAAATGGCACGCATCCAACTGGTGCACAGCAGGATCCCACAAGTGATCAGGACCAGATAGTCTGTCCTCTCTGTGCTCTCGATATCGGGGTAAATATTAGTCAGGACAGTGCCATGGCAGGCATTTTAATATGTTAACCACTGGACAGTACAGTGCAGTAAGTCATCACATAATGTTTGCTTAAAGTCATGTCGATCATGACTTTAAGCAAAAGACTTTGAGTAAAATATTGGTTCAACTAGAGAGGGCTTCAGAGGAGAGCAGTGAGACCAGAGAAGATTTGAAAGTCAGACATAAGTAAACCTGGATTGTAAAAGTGCCCGAATTTTCTGAACTGACAGGACGTGCTCTCCTGCGACATGGGAGATCCAGTTTTGGATAAACTCTGGATGTTGAATGGGGAATGCAAGGCCAATGAGAGGCAATCAGTGAGTGAATGCATCAGGGAGAGCAGACAGTCAGCAACTAGAGGGTAGGGCGAGTCCATGTCTCAGAGAGTGAGGGGCTGGGGGGGATGTCCACATCTCAGAGGGAGGGGAGTGGTAGAGTCCATATTTCAGAGAATGGGAAGTGGAGAGGGTCCATATCTCGGGACAGAGGGATGTTGGGAGAGTCAATAACCTGGAAGGTAGAGAGTGGTGGAAACCATTACTTGGAGGTAGGGAGTGTCAAATTTCATCTCTCTCAGATGGAAGGGAGTGGGTAAGTCCATACCTTAGAGGGCAGGTAGTGGTAGTGTCCATTACTTGGAGGGCAGGGAGTGGGATTGTCCATATCTTGAGGTGGGGAAGCAGTGGTAGAGTCTATATCATGGAGGGAGTGAATGGTAGAAGCCATATCTTGAAGTTTGGGGGTGGGGGTGTGTGTCCATATCTTGGACGGCAGGGAGTGGTCGAGTCTGTATCACTGGGAAGTGGGGAGAGCGCATATCACGGAAGGCAGAGAGTGGTAGAATCCGTAAGTTGGAGAGTGGGGTATGGTAGAGTCAAAGCTTGGAGGGTGGGTGGTGGGGGGGAGTCCATATCTCAGAGGGCAGTGAGTGGTAGAGTCTATACCTCAGAGGATGGGGAGCAGAGAGAAGCCAAAAACTCAAGTCAAAGTGCAGGGAGAGGGTGGATCCAGATATCAGAGAATGGGGAAAGCCATCAACATGTTCACACAGGAAGCAACAATTAAACAAATCTTGCAATGTTTAACGAAATGACAGACCACATTAACAAACTGACGTTAAAGTGAAACGGGCCACTTTAAACAAGGACTTACTGTTCTGTACTGGGGTATGAACCTTGTAGCTAAACAGAAAAGGACAGATGGAAATCATGGAATAAAATGTAAAGCACCTACTGATACATATATCGGTGTCATGCATTCTGTTGCCTCCAGACGATGATATAAAGCCAGGGTCACATGTACAGATATAACTTCCCACTGTGTTCCTACAGCTGGCATGAGAACCACATGGGCTGAAGTTACATTCATTAACATCTGTAACAGAGAATGGAATTTGATCACACTGTACACTGTGAGCAAGTGAACACCATTACCTGCAGTACAGGGTGCACACAATTCTATTTCATCCAAGTCCTTTTGCATCTTTAATAACCCTGGATGTCCACATGGTGAAAGCAAATTCTAAATAGCATCTAAAGTGATAAATGTTTTTATATAATGTTCAGGTTGTTTTCTGTTGTTTGTTTCTAATTTGATGTCATGGCGAAACTGAATGATACTGGCAGAAGAGACGATGAAATAGCGAAAAATCAGATTGAACAAAATATTACAAAAGGTGGTGAATATCTGAAGCTTGGAAGTTGAAACTGTATTTTGTTAAAACTTTGTGAATTAGGCTTTCTTGTTTGTTTGTATCATGTATGGGTCCAGATGATATATTGAACCCCTACAGTGTATAAGCAGGCCATTTGACCCATTGAATCCAAATTGAACCTCTGAAGAGCATCCCACCCAGACCCACACCATCTCTGTTCCCTTGCATTGTTCATAGCTAACTCACTTAGCCCACACATTACGGGCAATTTACAATGGCCAATTCACCTAACCTGTACACTATGGGCAATATAGCATTCCATTCCAGCTAACCTTTGCATTTTAGTACTGTGGGAAGAAACCATAGCACCCAGAGGAAGCCCACACAGACACAGAGAGTATATGCAAACTCCATATAAACAGTCACCTGAGGGTGGAATCGAACCCGGATCCCTGACGCTGTGAGGTAGCAGCGCTAACCACTGAGCCATGGTGCCACCCTCTCTCTAAACTTGTGATACATTTCATTTACATTTGATAGAAAGAGCATGCTTTTAAGCTTTGCACAACTTTCTGAAATTCCAGGAGCTAACTTCTTTTTTTTGCATCACAGCCAATCAGTGTCAAACAAACAATCATGGCTTTTCTCTTGTTATATGAAATCTGCCGAACTTACAATTGTCCTGATGAACGCAGCAATGAAAAAGGTTTTATTTTTTATTTATTCATCTGCTGTGGGCATCACTGGCTGTGCCAGCATTTTATATCCATCTCCTCTTACCCTGAGAACATGGTGGTGAGCTGCTTTCTTGAACCGCTGTAGTCCAGAGAGTGTGGTTACACTCACACCTCTACTGGAGAGGGAGTCAAGAATTTTGACCCAGCGACACTAAAGGAATGGCAGATATGTTTCCGAGACAGGATGATGAGTGGCTCAGAGGGGAACGTGCAGGGGGTGGTGTCCCATGTATCTACTGCCCTTGTCCTTCTAGATGGAAGTGGTCATGGGAGTGGAAGGTGCTTTCTGAGGATCTTTAGTGAATCTCTGCAGAGCATTTTGTAGATGGTCCACGCTGCTGCTACTGAGCATTGGTGGTGGATGGAGTGGATGTTTCTAGATGTGGTGCCAACCAAGTTTTGATCAGGTCCAGCAACACGTCTCTTCGGGCAAAATCCAAAGTGATTCAAGTTTAAAATCGGAGAAATGTCCTAATAATACAGACCTCTCTTCGGGAAGGAAACTGCCAACTGGCCTCCATGTGACTCCAGGCCGATAGCAACATGGCTGACTCTTAACTGCCCTCTGGGCAATTAGGGATGGACAATGAATGCTGGCCTAGCCAGTGACACCCTCATCCCGTGAATGCATAAGGAAGAAAAAAGACTTTATAACCAAAATAACTATGGACGCTGGAAATCAGAAACAAGAATAGAAATTGCTGGAAAAACTCAGCAGGTCTGGCAACATCGGTAGAGAGAAATCAGAGTTAATGTTTCGGGTCTGGTGACCTTCAGGACCCTGAGGTTCACCAGAGTTCTGACCCTAACCGTTAACTCTGATTTCTCTCCACAAATGCTTTCTAACCCTGTGTAATGTTTGAAAGCCAGTTTAAAAACATTCAAAGAAGCATCAGTGTTGATTTCACTCCAGCAAAGAGGGGCTGCCAGGCCAGAAATCTGGCATTAAGTCAGCAGGATTCAACGCTCATTCTATTTTCTGTTCAGACGCACAGCAGGAGGGAAGAGGTCCCATCACAACTGGATAAGAATTCGTTCACTCAATATTATCCAAACTCAAGGCTGGTATTGAAGGGCGACTGTTGCACACTCGCAGGAGAGATATATTAAACTGAGGGTCCCTTCGCTCATTCAGAAGGACAGAAAAAAAAACCTCACTCTGAAGCACATTCTCAACAATAGTCATCCTGCAATCAACAACCCGAAAAATAATCAAACTGTTCAGGTGGAAACTTGCAGCATGCAAATTATTTACAGTTTCTGACATTAACAACGCTCCAAAACATGTTCATTGAGTGTAAAGACTTTGCTATGCCTTATGTCTTCAAAGTAACAGAATCAGGACAGGTCCTTCCTTCTCTTTGAGGGAAACGTGATGCCAAGACCAAAAATGGAGTAACTTAAAGCAGACCCTCACATTGTACCCATTGTAGATGTTGCTTAAAGAGCTTTGCAAATAGTTTGTAAGAATTTTGCATGTTAAGGCTATTTGTCAAAAGGAAATGTGGGACATGTATTTTACCACAAACACGTCATCCATGTCACAGTGGGTAGCTCAATCACCGCTGTGTCAGCCTCTTGAGGCATAGCTTCTGCTCCAAGGTCCTGAGCTCAGTATCTAGTCTGACACCACAGTACAGATTGAGGGAGTGTTGTATAATATCCAAACTGACACCACAGTACAGATTGAGGGAGTGTTGTATAATATCCAAACTGACAGCTCAGTACAGATTGAGGGAGTGTTGTATAATATCCAAACTGACAGCTCTGTACAGATTGAGGGAGTGTTGTATAATATCCAAACTGACACCACAGTACAGATTGAGGGACTGTTGTATAATATCCAAACTGACAGCTCTGTACAGATTGAAGGACTGTTGTATAATATCCAAACTGACACCACAGTACAGATTGAGGGACTGTTGTATAATATCCAAACTGACAGCTCTGTACAGATTGAGGGACTGTTGTATAATATCCAAACTGACACCACAGTACAGATTGAGGGAGTGTTGTATAATATCCAAACTGACAGCTCAGTACAGATTGAGGGAGTGTTGTATAATATCCAAACTGACAGCTCAGTACAGATTGAGGGAGTGTTGTATAATATCCAAACTGACACCACAGTACAGATTGAGGGAGTGTTGTATAATATCCAAACTGACAGCTCAGTACAGATTGAGGGAGTGTTGTATAATATCCAAACTGACACCACAGTACAGATTGAGGGAGTGTTGTATAATATCCAAACTGACAGCTCAGTACAGATTGAGGGAGTGTTGTATAATATCCAAACTGACAGCTCAGTACAGATTGAGGGAGTGTTGTATAATATCCAAACTGACAGCTCAGTACAGATTGAGGGAGTGTTGTATAATATCCAAACTGACAGCTCAGTACAGATTGAGGGAGTGTTGTATAATATCCAAACTGACACCACAGTACAGATTGAGGGAGTGTTGTATAATATCCAAACTGACAGCTCAGTACAGATTGAGGGAGTGTTGTATAATATCCAAACTGACAGCTCAGTACAGATTGAGGGAGTGTTGTATAATATCCAAACTGACAGCTCAGTACAGATTGAGGGAGTGTTGTATAATATCCAAACTGACACCACAGTACAGATTGAGGGACTGTTGTATAATATCCAAACTGACAGCTCTGTACAGATTGAAGGACTGTTGTATAATATCCAAACTGACACCACAGTACAGATTGAGGGACTGTTGTATAATATCCAAACTGACACCACAGTACAGATTGAGGGAGTGTTGTATAATATCCAAACTGACAGCTCAGTACAGATTGAGGGAGTGTTGTATAATATCCAAACTGACAGCTCAGTACAGATTGAGGGAGTGTTGTATAATATCCAAACTGACAGCTCAGTACAGATTGAGGGAGTGTTGTATAATATCCAAACTGACACCACAGTACAGATTGAGGGAGTGTTGTATAATATCCAAACTGACAGCTCAGTACAGATTGAGGGAGTGTTGTATAATATCCAAACTGACAGCTCAGTACAGATTGAGGGAGTGTTGTATAATATCCAAACTGACAGCTCAGTACAGATTGAGGGAGTGTTGTATAATATCCAAACTGACAGCTCAGTACAGATTGAGGGAGTGTTGTATAATATCCAAACTGACAGCTCAGTACAGATTGAGGGAGTGTTGTATAATATCCAAACTGACAGCTCAGTACAGATTGAGGGAGTGTTGTATAATATCCAAACTGACAGCTCAGTACAGATTGAGGGAGTGTTGTATAATATCCAAACTGACAGCTCAGTACAGATTGAGGGAGTGTTGTATAATATCCAAACTGACAGCTCAGTACAGATTGAGGGACTGTTGTATAATATCCAAACTGACAGCTCAGTAGAGATTGAGGGAGTGTTGTATAATATCCAAACTGACAGCTCTGTACAGATTGAGGGAGTGTTGTATAATATCCAAACTGACACCACAGTACAGATTGAGGGAGTGTTGTATAATATCCAAACTGACAGCTCAGTACAGATTGAGGGAGTGTTGTATAATATCCAAACTGACAGCTCAGTACAGATTGAGGGAGTGTTGTATAATATCCAAACTGACAGCTCAGTACAGATTGAGGGAGTGTTGTATAATATCCAAACTGACAGCTCAGTAGAGATTGAGGGAGTGTTGTATAATATCCAAACTGACAGCTCAGTACAGATTGAGGGAGTGTTGTACAATATCCAGACTGACAGCTCAGTACAGATTGAGGGAGTGTTGTACAATATCCAGACTGACACCTCAGTACAGTCTGATGGAGTGTTGTACAATATCCGGACTGATGCCTCAGGACTGATTCCTGAAGAAGGGCTCATGCCCGAAACGTCGATTCTCCTGCACCTTGAATGCTACCTGACCTGCTGCGCTTTTCCAGCAACACATTTTCAGCTCTGTCACCTCAGTACAGTCTGAGGGAGTGTTGCTCAATGTATACATTGTCACCTCAGTACAGTCTGAGGGAGTGTTGCTCAATGTGTACATTGTCACCTCAGTACAGACTGAGGGCGTGTTGCTCAATGTATAGATTGTCACCTCAGGACAGACTGAGGGAGTGTTGCTCAATGTGTAGATTGTCATCTCAGTACAGACTGAGGGAGTGTTGCTCAATGTATACATTGTCACCTCAGTATAGTCTTAGGGAGTGTTGCTCAATGTATAGATTGTCACCTCAGTACAGTCTGAGGGCCTGTTGCTCAATGTATATATTGTTACCTCAGTTCAAACTGAGGGAGTGTTGCTCAATGTATAGATTGTCACCTCAGTATAGTCTAAGGGAGTGTTGCTCAATGTATATATTGTCACCTCAGTACAGACTGAGGGAGTGTTGCTCAATGTATAGATTGTCACCTCAATACAGTCTGAGGGAGTGTTGCTCAATGTATAGATTGTCACCTCAATACAGTCTGAGGGAGTGTTGCTCAATGTGTCGATTGTCACCTCGGTACAGTCTGAGGGCGTGTTGCTCAATGTGTTGATTGTCACCTAAGTACAGTCTGAGGGCGTGTTGCTCAATGTATAGATTGTCACCTCAGTACAGACTGAGGGAGTGTTGCTCAATGTGTTGATTGTCACCTAAGTACAGTCTGAGGGCGTGTTGCTGATTGTATAGATTGTCACCTCAGTACAGACTGAGGGAGTGTTGCTCAATGTATACATTGTCACCTCAGTATAGTCTTAGGGAGTGTTGTATAATATCCAAACTGACAGGTCTGTACAGATTGAGGGAGTGTTGTATAATATCCAAACTGACAGCTCTGTATAGATTGAGGGAGTGTTGTATAATATCCAAACTGACAGATCTGTACAGATTGAGGGACTGTTGTATAATATCCAAACTGACACCACAGTACAGATTGAGGGAGTGTTATATAATATCCAAACTGACACCACAGTACAGATTGAGGGAGTGTTGTATAATATCCAAACTGACAGATCTGTACAGATTGAGGGAATGTTGTATAATATCCAAACTGACAGATCTGTACAGATTGAGGGACTGTTGTATAATATCCAAACTGACAGCTCTGTACAGATTGAGGGACTGTTGTATAATATCCAAACTGACAGATCTGTACAGATTGAGGGAGTGTTGTATAATATCCAAACTGACACCACAGTACAGATTGAGGGAGTGTTGTATAATATCCAAACTGACAGCTCAGTACAGATTGAGGGACTGTTGTATAATATCCAAACTGACAGCTCTGTACAGATTGAGGGAGTGTTGTATAATATCCAAACTGACACCACAGTACAGATTGAGGGAGTGTTGTATAATATCCAAACTGACACCACAGTACAGATTGAGGGAGTGTTGTATAATATCCAAACTGACAGCTCAGTACAGAGTGAGGGACTGTTGTATAATATCCAAACTGACAGCTCAGTACAGATTGAGGGAATGTTGTATAATATCCAAACTGACAGCTCTGTACAGATTGAGGGAGTGTTGTATAATATCCAAACTGACACCACAGTACAGATTGAGGGAGTGTTGTATAATATCCAAACTGACAGCTCAGTACAGATTGAGGGAATGTTGTATAATATCCAAACTGACAGATCTGTACAGATTGAGGGACTGTTGTATAATATCCAAACTGACACCACAGTACACATTGAGGGAGTGTTGTATAATATCCAAACTGACACCACAGTACAGATTGAGGGAGTGTTATATAATATCCAAACTGACACCACAGTACAGATTGAGGGAGTGTTGTATAATATCCAAACTGACAGCTCAGTACAGATTGAGGGAATGTTGTATAATATCCAAACTGACAGCTCTGTACAGATTGAGGGAGTGTTGTATAATATCCAAACTGACAGATCTGTACAGATTGAGGGAATGTTGTATAATATCCAAACTGACAGATCAGTACAGATTGAGGGACTGTTGTATAATATCCAAACTGACAGATCTGTACAGATTGAGGGACTGTTGTATAATATCCAAACTGACACCACAGTACAGATTGAGGGAGTGTTGTATAATATCCAAACTGACAGATCTGTACAGATTGAGGGAATGTTGTATAATATCCAAACTGACAGATCTGTACAGATTGAGGGACTGTTGTATAATATCCAAACTGACACCACAGTACAGATTGAGGGACTGTTGTATAATATCCAAACTGACAGATCTGTACAGATTGAGGGAGTGTTGTATAATATCCAAACTGACAGCTCAGTACAGATTGAGGGAGTGTTGTACAATATCCAAACTGACAGCTCAGTACAGATTGAGGGAGTGTTGTACAATATCCAAACTGACAGCTCAGTACAGATTGAGGGAGTGTTGTACAATATCCAAACTGACACCTCAGTACAGTCTGATGGAGTGTTGTACAATATCCAGACTGATACCTCAGGACTGAATCCTGAAGAAGGGCTCATGCCCGAAACGTCGATTCTCCTGCTCCTTGAATGCTGCCTGACCTGCTGCGCTTTTCCAGCAACACATTTTCAGCTCTGTCACCTCAGTACAGTCTGAGGGAGTGTTGCTCAATGTATACATTGTCACCTCAGTACAGTCTGAGTGTTGCTCAATGTATACATTGTCACCTCAGTCCAGTCTGAGGGAGTGTTGCTCAATGTATACATTGTCACCTCAGTACAGTCTGAGGGAGTGTTGCTCAATCTGTACATTGTCACCTCAGTACAGACTGAGGGCGTGTTGCTCAATGTATAGATTGTCACCTCAGTACAGACTGAGGGCGTGTTGCTCAATGTGTAGATTGTCATCTCAGTACAGACTGAGGGCCTGTTGCTCAATGTATAGATTGTCACCTCAGTACAGACTGAGGGAGTGTTGCTCAATGTGTAGATTGTCATCTCAGTACAGACAGGGGGAGTGTTGCTCAATGCATACATTGTTACCTCAGTATAGTCTTAGGGAGTGTTGCTCAATGTGTACATTGTCACCTCAGAACAGACTGAGGGAGTGTTGCTCAATGTGTAGATTGTCATCTCAGTACAGACAGAGGGAGTGTTGCTCAATGCATACATTGTCACCTCTGTATAGTCTTAGGGAGTGTTGCTCAATGTATAGATTGTCACCTCAGTACAGACTGAGGGAGTGTTGCTCAATGTATACATTGTCACCTCAGTATAGTCTGAGGGAGTGTTGCTCAATGTATAGATTGTCACCTCAGTACAGTCTGAGGGCCTGTTGCTCAATTTATATATTGTCACCTCAGTACAGACTGAGGGAGTGTTGCTCAATGCATACATTGTCACTTCAGTATAGTCTTAGGGAGTGTTGCTCAATGTATAGATTGTCACCTCAGTACAGACTGAGGGAGTGTTGCTCAATGTATACATTGTCACCTCAGTATAGTCTGAGGAAGTGTTGCTCAATGTGTAGATTGTCACCTCAGTACAGTCTGAGGGCGTGTTGCTCAATGTATATATTGTCACCTCAGTACAGACTGAGGGAGTGTGGCTCAATGTGTAGATTGTCACCTCAGTACAGTCTGAGGGCGTGTTGCGCAATGTGTTGAATGTCACCTCAGTACAGACTGATGGCGTGTTGCTCAATGTGTAGATTGTCACCTCAGTACAGTCTGAGGGCCTGTTGCTCAATGTATATATTGTTACCTCAGTTCAAACTGAGGGAGTGTTGCTCAATGTATAGATTGTCACCTCAGTATAGTCTAAGGGAGTGTTGCTCAATGTGTTGATTGTCACCTCAGTACAGACTGAGGGAGTGTTGCTCAATGTATACATTGTCACCTCAGTATAGTCTAAGGGAGTGTTGGTCAATGTGTTGATTGTCACCTCAGTACAGACTGAGGGAGTGTTGCTCAATGTATACATTGTCACCTCAGTATAGTCTTAGGGAATGTTGCTCAATGTATAGATTGTCACCTCAGTACAGTCTGAGGGCCTGTTGCTCAATGTATATATTGTCACCTCAGTACAGACTGAGGGAGTGTTGCTCAATGTATAGATTGTCACCTCAATACAGTCTGAGGGAGTGTTGCTCAATGTGTAGATTGTCACCTCAGTACAGTCTGAGGGGGTGTTGCTCAATGTGTAGATTGTCACCTCAGTACAGACTAAGGAAGTGTTGCTCAATGTGTACATTGTCATCTCAGTACAGACTGAGGGAGTGTTGCTCAATGTATACATTGTCACCTCAGTATAGTCTTAGGGAGTGTTGCTCAATGTATAGATTGTCACCTCAGTACAGTCTGAGGGCCTGTTGCTCAATGTATATATTGTTACCTCAGTTCAAACTGAGGGAGTGTTGCTCAATGTATACATTGTCACCTCAGTATAGTCTAAGGGAGTGTTGCTCAATGTGTTGATTGTCACTTCAGTACAGACTGAGGGCCTGTTGCTCAATGTATATATTGTCACCTCAGTACAGACTGAGGGAGTGTTGCTCAATGTATAGATTGTCACCTCAATACAGTCTGAGGGAGTGTTGCTCAATGTGTAGATTGTCACCTCAGTACAGTCTGAGGGCGTGTTGCTCAATGTGTAGATTGTCACCTCAGTACAGTCTAAGGAACTGTTGCTCAATGTGTACATTGTCACCCCAATACAGTCTAAGGGAGTGTTGCTCAATGTGTTGATTTTCACCTAAGTACAGTCTGAGGGCGTGTTGCTCAATGTATAGATTGTCACCTCAGTACAGACTGAGGGAGTGTTGCTCAATGTGTTGATTGTCACCTAAGTACAGTCTGAGGGCGTGTTGCTGAATGTATAGATTGTCACCTCAGTACAGACTGAGGGAGTGTTGCTCAATGCATACATTGTCACCTCAGTATAGTCTTAGGGAGTGTTGCTCAATGTATAGATTGTCACCTCAGTACAGACTGAGGGAGTGTTGCTCAATGTGTAGATTGTCATCTCAGTACAGCCAGAGGGAGTGTTGCTCAATGCATACATTGTCAACTCAGTATAGTCTTAGGGAGTGTTGCTCAATGTGTAGATTGTCACCTCAGAACAGACTGAGGGAGTGTTGCTCAATGTGTAGATTGTCATCTCAGTACAGACAGAGGGAGTGTTGCTCAATGCATACATTGTCACCTCTGTATAGTCTTAGAGAGTGTTGCTCAATGTATAGATTGTCACCTCAGTACAGACTGAGGGAGTGTTGCTCAATGTATACATTGTCACCTCAGTATAGTCTGAGGGAGTGTTGCTCAATGTATAGATTGTCACCTCAGTACAGACTGAGGGAGTGTTGCTCAATGTGTAGATTGTCATCTCAGTACAGACAGAGGGAGTGTTGCTCAATGTGTTGATTGTCACCTCAGTACAGTCTGAGGGCGTGTTGCTCAATGCATACATTGTCACCTCAGTACAGACAGAGGGAGTGTTGCTCAATGCATACATTGTCACTTCAGTATAGTCTGAGGAAGTGTTGCTCAATGTGTAGATTGTCACCTCAGTACAGTCTGAGGGGGTGTTGCTCAATGTATATATTGTCACCTCAGTACAGACTGAGGGAGTGTGGCTCAATGTGTAGATTGTCACCTCAGTACAGACTGAGGGAGTGTGGCTCAATGTGTAGATTGTCACCTCAGTACAGTCTGAGGGCGTGTTGCTCAATGTATATATTGTCACTTCAGTATAGTCTGAGGAAGTGTTGCTCAATGTGTAGATTGTCACCTCAGTACAGTCTGAGGGGGTGTTGCTCAATGTATATATTGTCACCTCAGTACAGACTGAGGGAGTGTGGCTCAATGTGTAGATTGTCACCTCAGTACAGACTGAGGGCGTGTTGCGCAATGTGTTGAATGTCACCTCAGTACAGTCTGAGGACGTGTTGCTCAATGTGTAGATTGTCACCTCAATACACTCTAAGGGAGTGTTGCTCAATGTGTTGATTGTCACCTAAGTACAGTCTGAGGGCGTGTTGCTCAATGTGTTGATTGTCACCTAAGTACAGTCTGAGGGCGTGTTGCTGAATGTATAGATTGTCACCTCAGTACAGACTGAGGGAGTGTTGCTCAATGTATACATTGTCACCTCAGTGTAGTCTTAGGGCGTGTTGCTCAATGTATAGATTGTCACCTCAGTACAGTCTGAGGGCCTGTTGCTCAAAGTATATATTGTCACCTCAGTACAGACTGAGGGAGTGTTGCTCAATGTGTAGATTGTCACCTCAGTACAGACTGAGGGAGTGTTGCTCAATGTATACATTGTCACCTCAGTATAGTCTTAGGGAGTGTTGTATAATATCCAAACTGACAGGTCTGTACAGATTGAGGGAGTGTTGTATAATATCCAAACTGACAGCTCAGTACAGATTGAGTGAGTGTTGTATAATATCCAAACTGACAGCTCTGTACAGATTGAGGGAGTGTTGTATAATATCCAAACTGACAGGTCTGTACCGATTGAGGGAGTGTTGTATAATATCCAAACTGACACCACAGTACAGATTGAGGGAGTGTTGTATAATATCCAAACTGACAGCTCAGTAGAGATTGAGGGAGTGTTGTATAATATCCAAACTGACAGCTCTATACAGATTGAGGGACTGTTGTATAATATCCAAACTGACAGCTCAGTACAGATTGAGGGAGTGTTGTATAATATCCAAACTGACAGGTCTGTACCGATTGAGGGAGTGTTGTATAATATCCAAACTGACACCACAGTACAGATTGAGGGAGTGTTGTATAATATCCAAACTGACAGCTCAGTAGAGATTGAGGGAGTGTTGTATAATATCCAAACTGACAGCTCAGTACAGATTGAGGGACTGTTGTATAATATCCAAACTGACAGCTCTGTACAGATTGAGGGAGTGTTGTATAATATCCAAACTGACACCACAGTACAGATTGAGGGAATGTTGTATAATATCCAAACTGACAGCTCTGTACAGATTGAGGGACTGTTGTATAATATCCAAACTGACAGCTCAGTACAGATTGAGGGAGTGTTGTATAATATCCAAACTGACAGCTCAGTACAGATTGAGGGAGTGTTGTATAATATCCAAACTGACAGCTCAGTAGAGATTGAGGGAGTGTTGTATAATATCCAAACTGACAGCTCAGTAGAGATTGAGGGAGTGTTGTATAATATCCAAACTGACACCACAGTACAGATTGAGGGAGTGTTGTATAATATCCAAACTGACAGCTCAGTAGAGATTGAGGGAGTGTTGTATAATATCCAAACTGACAGCTCTGTACAGATTGAGGGACTGTTGTATAATATCCAAACTGACACCACAGTACAGATTGAGGGAGTGTTGTATAATATCCAAACTGACAGCTCAGTACAGATTGAGGGAGTGTTGTATAATATCCAAACTGACACCACAGTACAGATTGAGGGAGTGTTGTATAATATCCAAACTGACAGCTCAGTACAGATTGAGGGAGTGTTGTATAATATCCAAACTGACAGCTCAGTACAGATTGAGGGAGTGTTGTATAATATCCAAACTGACAGCTCAGTACAGATTGAGGGAGTGTTGTATAATATCCAAACTGACAGCTCAGTACAGATTGAGGGACTGTTGTATAATATCCAAACTGACACCACAGTACAGATTGAGGGAGTGTTGTATAATATCCAAACTGACAGCTCTGTACAGATTGAGGGAGTGTTGTATAATATCCAAACTGACAGCTCAGTACAGATTGAGGGACAGTTGTATAATATCCAAACTGACACCACAGTACAGATTGAGGGAGTGTTGTATAATATCCAAACTGACAGCTCAGTACAGATTGAGGGACTGTTGTATAATATCCAAACTGACAGCTCAGTACAGATTGAGGGACAGTTGTATAATATCCAAACTGACACCACAGTACAGATTGAGGGAGTGTTGTATAATATCCAAACTGACACCACAGTACAGATTGAGGGACTGTTGTATAATATCCAAACTGACACCACAGTACAGATTGAGGGAGTGTTGTATAATATCCAAACTGACAGCTCAGTACAGATTGAGGGAGTGTTGTATAATATCCAAACTGAAACCACAGTACAGATTGAGGGAGTGTTGTATAATATCCAAACTGACAGCTCAGTACAGATTGAGGGACTGTTGTATAATATCCAAACTGACAGGTCTGTACAGATTGAGGGACTGTTGTATAATATCCAAACTGACAGCTCAGTACAGATTGAGGGAGTGTTGTATAATATCCAAACTGACACCACAGTACAGATTGAGGGAGTGTTGTATAATATCCAAACTGACAGCTCAGTACAGATTGAGGGAGTGTTGTATAATATCCAAACTGACAGCTCAGTACAGATTGAGGGAGTGTTGTATAATATCCAAACTGAAACCACAGTACAGATTGAGGGAGTGTTGTATAATATCCAAACTGACAGCTCAGTACAGATTGAGGGAGTGTTGTATAATATCCAAACTGACAGCTCAGTACAGATTGAGGGAGTGTTGTATAATATCCAAACTGACAGCTCAGTACAGATTGAGGGACTGTTGTATAATATCCAAACTGACAGCTCAGTAGAGATTGAGGGAGTGTTGTATAATATCCAAACTGACAGCTCAGTACAGATTGAGGGAGTGTTGTACAATATCCAGACTGACAGCTCAGTACAGATTGAGGGAGTGTTGTACAATATCCAGACTGACACCTCAGTACAGTCTGATGGAGTGTTGTACAATATCCAGACTGATGCCTCAGGACTGATTCCTGAAGAAGGGCTCATGCCCGAAACGTCGATTCTCCTGCACCTTGAATGCTACCTGACCTGCTGCGCTTTTCCAGCAACACATTTTCAGCTCTGTCACCTCAGTACAGTCTGAGGGAGTGTTGCTCAATGTATACATTGTCACCTCAGTACAGTCTGAGGGAGTGTTGCTCAATGTGTACATTGTCACCTCAGTACAGACTGAGGGCGTGTTGCTCAATGTATAGATTGTCACCTCAGGACAGACTGAGGGAGTGTTGCTCAATGTGTAGATTGTCATCTCAGTACAGACTGAGGGAGTGTTGCTCAATGTATACATTGTCACCTCAGTATAGTCTTAGGGAGTGTTGCTCAATGTATAGATTGTCACCTCAGTACAGTCTGAGGGCCTGTTGCTCAATGTATATATTGTTACCTCAGTTCAAACTGAGGGAGTGTTGCTCAATGTATAGATTGTCACCTCAGTATAGTCTAAGGGAGTGTTGCTCAATGTATATATTGTCACCTCAGTACAGACTGAGGGAGTGTTGCTCAATGTATAGATTGTCACCTCAATACAGTCTGAGGGAGTGTTGCTCAATGTATAGATTGTCACCTCAATACAGTCTGAGGGAGTGTTGCTCAATGTGTCGATTGTCACCTCGGTACAGTCTGAGGGCGTGTTGCTCAATGTGTTGATTGTCACCTAAGTACAGTCTGAGGGCGTGTTGCTCAATGTATAGATTGTCACCTCAGTACAGACTGAGGGAGTGTTGCTCAATGTGTTGATTGTCACCTAAGTACAGTCTGAGGGCGTGTTGCTGAATGTATAGATTGTCACCTCAGTACAGACTGAGGGAGTGTTGCTCAATGTATACATTGTCACCTCAGTATAGTCTTAGGGAGTGTTGTATAATATCCAAACTGACAGGTCTGTACAGATTGAGGGAGTGTTGTATAATATCCAAACTGACAGCTCTGTATAGATTGAGGGAGTGTTGTATAATATCCAAACTGACAGATCTGTACAGATTGAGGGACTGTTGTATAATATCCAAACTGACACCACAGTACAGATTGAGGGAGTGTTATATAATATCCAAACTGACACCACAGTACAGATTGAGGGAGTGTTGTATAATATCCAAACTGACAGATCTGTACAGATTGAGGGAATGTTGTATAATATCCAAACTGACAGATCTGTACAGATTGAGGGACTGTTGTATAATATCCAAACTGACACCACAGTACAGATTGAGGGACTGTTGTATAATATCCAAACTGACAGATCTGTACAGATTGAGGGACTGTTGTATAATATCCAAACTGACACCACAGTACAGATTGAGGGAGTGTTGTATAATATCCAAACTGACAGATCTGTACAGATTGAGGGAGTGTTGTATAATATCCAAACTGACAGCTCAGTACAGAGTGAGGGACTGTTGTATAATATCCAAACTGACAGCTCAGTACAGATTGAGGGAGTGTTGTACAATATCCAAACTGACAGCTCAGTACAGATTGAGGGAGTGTTGTACAATATCCAAACTGACAGCTCAGTACAGATTGAGGGAGTGTTGTACAATATCCAAACTGACAGCTCAGTACAGATTGAGGGAGTGTTGTACAATATCCAAACTGACAGCTCAGTACAGATTGAGGGTGTGTTGTACAATATCCAAACTGACACCTCAGTACAGTCTGATGGAGTGTTGTACAATATCCAGACTGATACCTCAGGACTGAATCCTGAAGAAGGGCTCATGCCCGAAACGTCGATTCTCCTGCTCCTTGAATGCTGCCTGACCTGCTGCGCTTTTCCAGCAACACATTTTCAGCTCTGTCACCTCAGTACAGTCTGAGGGAGTGTTGCTCAATGTATACATTGTCACCTCAGTACAGTCTGAGTGTTGCTCAATGTATACATTGTCACCTCAGTCCAGTCTGAGGGAGTGTTGCTCAATGTATACATTGTCACCTCAGTACAGTCTGAGGGAGTGTTGCTCAATCTGTACATTGTCACCTCAGTACAGACTGAGGGCGTGTTGCTCAATGTATAGATTGTCACCTCAGTACAGACTGAGGGCGTGTTGCTCAATGTGTAGATTGTCATCTCAGTACAGACTGAGGGCCTGTTGCTCAATGTATAGATTGTCACCTCAGTACAGACTGAGGGAGTGTTGCTCAATGTGTAGATTGTCATCTCAGTACAGACAGAGGGAGTGTTGCTCAATGCATACATTGTTACCTCAGTATAGCCTTAGGGAGTGTTGCTCAATGTGTACATTGTCACCTCAGAACAGACTGAGGGAGTGTTGCTCAATGTGTAGATTGTCATCTCAGTACAGACAGAGGGAGTGTTGCTCAATGCATACATTGTCACCTCTGTATAGTCTTAGGGAGTGTTGCTCAATGTATAGATTGTCACCTCAGTACAGACTGAGGGAGTGTTGCTCAATGTATACATTGTCACCTCAGTATAGTCTGAGGGAGTGTTGCTCAATGTATAGATTGTCACCTCAGTACAGTCTGAGGGCCTGTTGCTCAATTTATATATTGTCACCTCAGTACAGACTGAGGGAGTGTTGCTCAATGCATACATTGTCACTTCAGTATAGTCTTAGGGAGTGTTGCTCAATGTATAGATTGTCACCTCAGTACAGACTGAGGGAGTGTTGCTCAATGTATACATTGTCACCTCAGTATAGTCTGAGGAAGTGTTGCTCAATGTGTAGATTGTCACCTCAGTACAGTCTGAGGGCGTGTTGCTCAATGTATATATTGTCACCTCAGTACAGACTGAGGGAGTGTGGCTCAATGTGTAGATTGTCACCTCAGTACAGTCTGAGGGCGTGTTGCGCAATGTGTTGAATGTCACCTCAGTACAGACTGATGGCGTGTTGCTCAATGTGTAGATTGTCACCTCAGTACAGTCTGAGGGCCTGTTGCTCAATGTATATATTGTTACCTCAGTTCAAACTGAGGGAGTGTTGCTCAATGTATAGATTGTCACCTCAGTATAGTCTAAGGGAGTGTTGCTCAATGTGTTGATTGTCACCTCAGTACAGACTGAGGGAGTTTTGCTCAATGTATACATTGTCACCTCAGTATAGTCTAAGGGAGTGTTGGTCAATGTGTTGATTGTCACCTCAGTACAGACTGAGGGAGTGTTGCTCAATGTATACATTGTCACCTCAGTATAGTCTTAGGGAGTGTTGCTCAATGTATAGATTGTCACCTCAGTACAGTCTGAGGGCCTGTTGCTCAATGTATATATTGTCACCTCAGTACAGACTGAGGGAGTGTTGCTCAATGTATAGATTGTCACCTCAATACAGTCTGAGGGAGTGTTGCTCAATGTGTAGATTGTCACCTCAGTACAGTCTGAGGGGGTGTTGCTCAATGTGTAGATTGTCACCTCAGTACAGACTAAGGAAGTGTTGCTCAATGTGTACATTGTCATCTCAGTACAGACTGAGGGAGTGTTGCTCAATGTATACATTGTCACCTCAGTATAGTCTTAGGGAGTGTTGCTCAATGTATAGATTGTCACCTCAGTACAGTCTGAGGGCCTGTTGCTCAATGTATATATTGTTACCTCAGTTCAAACTGAGGGAGTGTTGCTCAATGTATACATTGTCACCTCAGTATAGTCTAAGGGAGTGTTGCTCAATGTGTTGATTGTCACTTCAGTACAGACTGAGGGCCTGTTGCTCAATGTATATATTGTCACCTCAGTACAGACTGAGGGAGTGTTGCTCAATGTATAGATTGTCACCTCAATACAGTCTGAGGGAGTGTTGCTCAATGTGTAGATTGTCACCTCAGTACAGTCTGAGGGCGTGTTGCTCAATGTGTAGATTGTCACCTCAGTACAGTCTAAGGAACTGTTGCTCAATGTGTACATTGTCACCCCAATACAGTCTAAGGGAGTGTTGCTCAATGTGTTGATTTTCACCTAAGTACAGTCTGAGGGCGTGTTGCTCAATGTATAGATTGTCACCTCAGTACAGACTGAGGGAGTGTTGCTCAATGTGTTGATTGTCACCTAAGTACAGTCTGAGGGCGTGTTGCTGAATGTATAGATTGTCACCTCAGTACAGACTGAGGGAGTGTTGCTCAATGCATACATTGTCACCTCAGTATAGTCTTAGGGAGTGTTGCTCAATGTATAGATTGTCACCTCAGTACAGACTGAGGGAGTGTTGCTCAATGTGTAGATTGTCATCTCAGTACAGCCAGAGGGAGTGTTGCTCAATGCATACATTGTCAACTCAGTATAGTCTTAGGGAGTGTTGCTCAATGTGTAGATTGTCACCTCAGAACAGACTGAGGGAGTGTTGCTCAATGTGTAGATTGTCATCTCAGTACAGACAGAGGGAGTGTTGCTCAATGCATACATTGTCACCTCTGTATAGTCTTAGAGAGTGTTGCTCAATGTATAGATTGTCACCTCAGTACAGACTGAGGGAGTGTTGCTCAATGTATACATTGTCACCTCAGTATAGTCTGAGGGAGTGTTGCTCAATGTATAGATTGTCACCTCAGTACAGACTGAGGGAGTGTTGCTCAATGTGTAGATTGTCATCTCAGTACAGACAGAGGGAGTGTTGCTCAATGTGTTGATTGTCACCTCAGTACAGTCTGAGGGCGTGTTGCTCAATGCATACATTGTCACCTCAGTACAGACAGAGGGAGTGTTGCTCAATGCATACATTGTCACTTCAGTATAGTCTGAGGAAGTGTTGCTCAATGTGTAGATTGTCACCTCAGTACAGTCTGAGGGGGTGTTGCTCAATGTATATATTGTCACCTCAGTACAGACTGAGGGAGTGTGGCTCAATGTGTAGATTGTCACCTCAGTACAGACTGAGGGAGTGTGGCTCAATGTGTAGATTGTCACCTCAGTACAGTCTGAGGGCGTGTTGCTCAATGTATATATTGTCACTTCAGTATAGTCTGAGGAAGTGTTGCTCAATGTGTAGATTGTCACCTCAGTACAGTCTGAGGGGGTGTTGCTCAATGTATATATTGTCACCTCAGTACAGACTGAGGGAGTGTGGCTCAATGTGTAGATTGTCACCTCAGTACAGACTGAGGGCGTGTTGCGCAATGTGTTGAATGTCACCTCAGTACAGTCTGAGGGAGTGTTGCTCAATGTGTACATTGTCACCTCAATACACTCTAAGGGAGTGTTGCTCAATGTGTTGATTGTCACCTAAGTACAGTCTGAGGGCGTGTTGCTCAATGTATAGATTGTCACCTCAGTACAGACTGAGGGAGTGTTGCTCAATGTGTTGATTGTCACCTAAGTACAGTCTGAGGGCGTGTTGCTGAATGTATAGATTGTCACCTCAGTACAGACTGAGGGAGTGTTGCTCAATGTATACATTGTCACCTCAGTGTAGTCTTAGGGCGTGTTGCTCAATGTATAGATTGTCACCTCAGTACAGTCTGAGGGCCTGTTGCTCAAAGTATATATTGTCACCTCAGTACAGACTGAGGGAGTGTTGCTCAATGTGTAGATTGTCACCTCAGTACAGACTGAGGGAGTGTTGCTCAATGTATACATTGTCACCTCAGTATAGTCTTAGGGAGTGTTGTATAATATCCAAACTGACAGGTCTGTACAGATTGAGGGAGTGTTGTATAATATCCAAACTGACAGCTCAGTACAGATTGAGTGAGTGTTGTATAATATCCAAACTGACAGCTCTGTACAGATTGAGGGAGTGTTGTATAATATCCAAACTGACAGGTCTGTACCGATTGAGGGAGTGTTGTATAATATCCAAACTGACACCACAGTACAGATTGAGGGAGTGTTGTATAATATCCAAACGGACACCACAGTACAGATTGAGGGAGTGTTGTATAATATCCAAACTGACAGGTCTGTACAGATTGAGGGACTGTTGTATAATATCCAAACTGACAGCTCAGTACAGATTGAGGGAGTGTTGTATAATATCCAAACTGACAGGTCTGTACCGATTGAGGGAGTGTTGTATAATATCCAAACTGACACCACAGTACAGATTGAGGGAGTGTTGTATAATATCCAAACTGACAGCTCAGTAGAGATTGAGGGAGTGTTGTATAATATCCAAACTGACAGCTCAGTACAGATTGAGGGACTGTTGTATAATATCCAAACTGACAGCTCTGTACAGATTGAGGGAGTGTTGTATAATATCCAAACTGACAGGTCTGTACAGATTCAGGGACTGTTGTATAATATCCAAACTGACAGGTCTGTACAGATTGAGTGAGTGTTGTATAATATCCAAACTGACAGCTCTGTACAGATTGAGGGACTGTTGTATAATATCCAAACTGACAGGTCTGTACAGATTCAGGGACTGTTGTATAATATCCAAACTGACAGGTCTGTACAGATTGAGTGAGTGTTGTATAATATCTAAACTGACAGCTCAGTACAGATTGAGGGAGTGTTGTATAATATCCAAACTGACAGCTCAGTACAGATTGAGGGACTGTTGTATAATATCCAAACTGACACCACAGTACAGATTGAGGGAGTGTTGTATAATATCCAAACTGACAGCTCAGTACAGATTGAGGGAGTGTTGTACAATATCCAGACTGACACCTCAGTACAGTCTGATGGAGTGTTGTACAATATCCAGACTGATGCCTCAGGACTGATTCCTGAAGAAGGGCTCATGACCGAAACGTCGATTCTCCTGCTCCTTGAATGCTGCCTGACCTGCTGCGCTTTTCCAGGAACACATTTTCAGCTCTGTCACCTCAGTACAGTCTGAGGGAGTGTAGCTCAATGAATACATTGTCACCTCAGTATAGTCTTAGGGAGTGTTGCTCAATGTATAGATTGTCACCTCAGTACAGTCTGAGGGCCTGTTGCTCAATGTATATATTGTCACCTCAGTACAGACTGAGGGAGTGTTGCTCAATGTGTAGATTGTCATCTCAGTACAGACTGAGGGAGTGTTGCTCAATGCATACATTGTCACCTCAGTACAGTCTGAGGGAGTGTTGCTCAATGTGTTGATTGTCACCTCAGTACAGACTGAGGGTGTGTTGCTCAATGTGTAGATTGTCATCTCAGTACAGACTGAGGGAGTGTTGCTCAATGCATACATTGTCACCTCAGTATAGTCTTAGGGAGTGTTGCTCAATGTATAGATTGTCACCTCAGTACAGACTGAGGGAGTGTTGCTCAATGTATACATTGCCACCTCAGTATAGTCTTAGGGATTGTTGCTCAATGTATAGGTTGTCACCTCAGTACAGTCTGAGGGCCTGTTGCTCACTGTATATATTGTTACCTCAGTTCAAACTGAGGGAGTGTTGCTCAATGTGTAGATTGTCACCTCAGTACAGTCTGAGGGAGTGTTGCTCAATGTGTAGATTGTCACCTCAGTACAGTCTGAGGGCGTGTTGCTCAATGTGTTGATTGTCACCTCAGTACAGACTGAGGTCGTGTTGCTCAATGTGTAGATTGTCACCTCAGTACAGACTGAGGGCGTGTTGCTCAATGTATAGATTGTCACCTCAGTACAGACTGAGGGAGTGTTGCTCAATGTGTTGATTGTCACCTCAGTACAGTCTGAGGGCATGTTGCTCAATGTATAGATTGTCATCTCAGTACAGACTGAGGGAGTGTTGCTCAATGTATACATTGTCACCTCAGTACAGTCTGAGGGCCTGTTGCTCAATGTATATATTGTCACCTCAGTATAGTCTTAGGGAGTGTTGCTCAATGCATAGTTTGTCACCTCAGTACAGACTGAGCGCCTGTTGCTCAATGTATATATTGTCACCTCAGTACAGACTGAGGGAGTGTTGCTCAATGTGTAGATTGTCACCTCAGTACAGTCTGAGGGCGTGTTGCTCAATGTATAGATTGTCACCTCAGTACAGACTGAGGGCGTGTTGCTCAATGTGTAGATTGTCACCTCAGTACAGACTGAGGAAGTGTTGCTCAATGTATAGATTGTCACCTCAGTACAGACTGAGGGAGTGTTGCTCAATGTGTTAATTGTCACCTAAGTACAGTCTGAGGGCGTGTTGCTCAATGTATAGATTGTCACCTCAGTACAGACTGAGGGAGTGTTGCTCAATGTGTTAATTGTCACCTAAGTACAGTCTGAGGGCGTGTTGCTCAATGTATAGATTGTCACCTAAGTACAGTCTGAGGGCGTGTTGCTCAATGTGTAGATTGTCACCTCAGTACAGTCTGAGGGCGTTTTGCGCAATGTGTTGAATGTCACCTCAGTACAGACTGATGGCGTGTTGCTCAATGTGTAGATTGTCACCTCAATACAGTCTAAGGGAGTGTTGCTCAATGTGTTGATTGTCACCTAAGTACAGTCTGAGGGCGTGTTGCTCAATGTATAGATTGTCACCTCAGTCCAGACTGAGGGAGTGTTGCTCAATGTGTAGATTGTCACCTCAGTACAGTCTGAGGGCGTTTTGCGCAATGTGTTGAATGTCACCTCAGTACAGACTGAGGGCGTGTTGCTCAATGTGTAGTTTGTCACCTCAGTACAGTCTGAGGGCCTGTTGCTCAAAGTATATATTGTCACCTCAGTACAGACTGAGGGAGTGTTGCTCAATGTATACATTGTCACCTCAGTACAGACTGAGGGAGTGTTGCTCAATGTATACATTGTCACCTCAGTATAGTCTTAGGGAGTGTTGTATCATATCCAAACTAACAGGTCTGTACAGATTGAGGGACTGTTGTATAATATCCAAACTGACACCACAGTACAGATTGAGGGAGTGTTGTATAATATCCAAACTGACAGATCTGTACAGATTGAGGGACTGTTGTATAATATCCAAACTGACACCACAGTACAGATTGAGGGACTGTTGTATAATATCCAAACTGACACCACAGTACAGATTGAGGGACTGTTGTATAATATCCAAACTGACAGCTCTGTACAGATTGAGGGAGTGTTGTATAATATCCAAACTGACAGCTCAGTACAGATTGAGGGAGTGTTGTATAATATCCAAACTGACAGCTCAGTACAGATTGAGTGAGTGTTGTATAATATCCAAACTGACAGCTCTGTACAGATTGAGGGAGTGTTGTATAATATCCAAACTGACAGCTCAGTACAGATTGAGTGAGTGTTGTATAATATCCAAACTGACAGCTCAGTACAGATTGAGTGAGTGTTGTATAATATCCAAACTGACAGCTCAGTACAGATTGAGGGAGTGTTGTATAATATCCAAACTGACAGCTCAGTACAGATTGAGTGAGTGTTGTATAATATCCAAACTGACAGCTCTGTACAGATTGAGTGAGTGTTGTATAATATCCAAACTGACAGCTCAGTACAGATTGAGTGAGTGTTGTATAATATCCAAACTGACAGCTCTGTACAGATTGAGTGAGTGTTGTATAATATCCAAACTGACAGCTCTGTACAGATTGAGGGAGTGTTGTATAATATCCAAACTGACAGGTCTGTACAGATTGAGGGAGTGTTGTATAATATCCAAACTGACAGCTCAGTAGAGATTGAGGGAGTGTTGTATAATATCCAAACTGACAGCTCAGTAGAGATTGAGGGACTGTTGTATAATATCCAAACTGACAGCTCAGTACAGATTGAGGGAGTGTTGTACAATATCCAGACTGACACCTCAGTACAGTCTGATGGAGTGTTGTACAATATCCTGACTGATGCCTCAGGACTGATTCCTGAAGAAGGGCTCATGCCCGAAACGTCGATTCTCCTGCTCCTTGAATGCTGCCTGACCTGCTGCGCTTCTCCAGCAACACATTTTCAGCTCTGTCACCTCAGTACAGTCTGAGGGAGTGTTGCTCAATGTATACATTGTCACCTCAGTATAGTCTTAGGGAGTGTTGCTCAATGTATAGATTGTCACCTCAGTACAGTCTGAGGGCCTGTTGCTCAATGTATATATTGTCACCTCAGTACAGACTGAGGGAGTGTTGCTCAATGTGTAGATTGTCATCTCAGTACAGACTGAGGGAGTGTTGCTCAATGTATAGATTGTCATCTCAGTACAGACTGAGGGCGTGTTGCTCAATGTGTACATTGTCACCTCAGTATAGTCTTAGGGAGTGTTGCTCAATGTATACATTGTCACCTCAGTATAGTCTTAGGGAGTGTTGCTCAATGTATACATTGTCACCTCAGTACAGTCTGAGGGAGTGTTGCTCAATGTGTACATTGTCACCTCAGTACAGACTGAGGGCGTGTTGCTCAATGTGTAGATTGTCATCTCAGTACAGACTGAGGGAGTGTTGCTCAATGCATACATTGTCACCTCAGTACAGTCTGAGGGAGTGTTGCTCAATGTGTAGATTGTCACCTCAGTACAGACTGAGGGTGTGTTGCTCAATGTGTAGATTGTCATCTCAGTACAGACTGAGGGCGTGTTGCTCAATGTATAGATTGTCACCTCAGTATAGTCTTAGGGAGTGTTGCTCAATGTATAGATTGTCACCTTAGTACAGTCTGAGGGCATGTTGCTCAATGTATAGATTGTCATCTCAGTACAGACTGAGGGAGTGTTGCTCAATGTATACATTGTCACCTCAGTACAGTCTGAGGGCCTGTTGCTCAATGTATATATTGTCACCTCAGTACAGACTGAGGGAGTGTTGCTCAGTGTGTAGATTGTCACCTCAGTACAGACTGAGGGAGTGTTGCTCAATGTATACATTGTCACCTCAGTATACTCTTAGGGAGTGTTGCTCAATGTAATGATTGTCACCTCAGTACAGTCTGAGGGCCTGTTGCTCAATGTATATATTGTCACCTCAGTACAGACTGAGGGAGTGTTGCTCAATGTGTAGATTGTCACCTCAGTACAGACTGAGTGTTGCTCAATGTGTAGATTGTCACCTCAGTACAGTCTGAGGGCGTGTTGCTCAATGTATAGATTGTCACCTCAGTACAGACTGAGGGCGTGTAGCTCAATGTGTAGATTGTCACCTCAGTACAGACTGAGGGAGTGTTGCTCAATGTATAGATTGTCACCTCAGTACAGACTGAGGGAGTGTTGCTCAATGTGTAGATTGTCACCTCAGTACAGACTGAGGGAGTGTTGCTCAATGTGTAGATTGTCACCTCAGTACAGACTGAGGGCGTGTTGCTCAATGTGTAGATTGTCACCTCAGTACAGTCTGAGGACGTGTTGCTCAATGTGTAGATTGTCACCTCAGTACAGTCTGAGGAAGTGTTGCTCAATGTGTAGATTGTCACCTCAGTACAGTCTGAGGGCGTGTTGCTGAATGTATAGATTGTCACCTCAGTACAGACTGAGGGAGTGTTGCTCAATGTGTTGATTGTCACCTCAGTACTGACTGAGGTGAATTGTCCCCTTCACACCATGACCCTGATCATTAATATACATCAGGAACATCTGGATCCCAATACCAACCGCTGGGGAACTGTCCTCCATCCCCTGCTGCTTTGATAACTTTATTTTGTACCCTTCAAAAAAATTATTTAGGCAGTGTGCTATCGTCTCTGACCACAATGACACCCTTCAAGAGTATTTGCTGTAAAATTATATGGGATTCATGCAGCCGTTAGTGAAGTTTAATCAACATAAATCTTTCTTTCCCTAATTGTTTCTGACCTGCTCTAACAAAGTGATCTCTCAGAAAGCCCACTGGATGGCATGATTTCAAGACAAGTTCATTCAGTGGGGAAGTAATTCTTAAATGGCAACAATACAGTCAGGAGATCATCTGTTGGCAATTGTCCCTCGATTTCAGACCCCAGCATTTGTCAAGACTCCTTGTGGTAGACTGGTAGTGTCCTAACCTCAATCCCACCCGCTCCTGAGTTGTGTAATGATATTTCTGTACAAAGTTAAAAATCACGCAACACCAGGTTATAGTCCAACAGGTTTAATTGGAAGCACTAGCTTTCGGAGCGACGCTCCTTCATCAGGTGATTGTGACAAAGCTAGTGTGCTTCCAATTAAACCTGTTGGACTATAACCTGGTGTTGTGTGATTTTTAACGCTGTACACCCCAGTCCAACACCGGCATCTCCGAATCATGATATTTCTGTTCAAATTGATTCAGAAATATATAGAACATAGAACATTACAGTGCAGTACACACCCTTCGCCCGTCAATGATGCGGCCCAGGAGATCTGAGTTAATCCCTGCTTGGTCTCAAGGTGTGTCATAACATCCTGAACACATTGGTCAGAAAACATTGGAAAAAATGTCTCAGGAGGTTTAAGCCAACAAGCAAGAATATGAAATAAACCTTCCAGGTAACATTACTTACCTTTTAAGGTGAATCAGGGCAATGATAGTCTTACCTTGGCAGCCTTTCCCGTATCCGGTAAAAGCCGTCCCTCCATTTGACCGGGCAAATCCTTCATGGCATGTACAATAGAAACTCCCTGCATTGTTATGGCAGCTTGCATTATATCCACATATTGTTGGAGAAGTCTCACACTCATTGTAATCTGTAAGGAAATCCAGGAATATGAAGTACTCTTGCGTTTTAAGGATTGGATCCTTTTTTGGTTTGAATGGTGTAACGTGTAACATCGATATGATGAGTGACAGGAGTCCGTGCAATTTACTAAAGGACAGGGACAGCAAATGAGAATAGTGAAGAAATTGGGGAGTGGGTGAAATTGGAAGAAAGTGGAAGTAGGGAAGCTTTTGAAGATTTGGGTCTAACTTCCAGAAGTATAAAGGGGGAGGAGTAGAGGAACACTACTGGTGATAATTCAGAGACAGACATGTGTAGCTTTGATTAGGGATTAGTGTGAGCTTGAAGTTAAGCTCAGGAAGTCAGAATGAGACCGACATTGCATCATCCTGTGGAAAAATCAAAACATTATGGCACAGGAAGGGATTCTTCGGTCTATTGAATCTGTAGTCTCAGGAAACCAATAGGAATTGTTGCTGGACTGCGCTGGGCAAAGTCAGAAGTCACACAACACCAGGTTATAGTCCAACAGGTTTATATGAAATGACAAGCTTTCATAGCGCTGTCCTTTTGTCACCTTCAAATAAACCCGTTGGACTATATAACCTGGTGTCGTGTGATGTCTGTGTGGTGCTGGAAAAGCACAGCCGGTCAGGCAGCATCCGAGGAGCAGGAGACTCGATGCTTTGGGCAAGAGCTCTTCATCAGGAATGAGGGGGTGACCCAAGGGGGCTGAGAGACAAATGGGAGGGGGTTGGGGTTGGGGCTGGGTGAAGGTAGCTGGGAATGCGATAGCTAGATGAAGGTGGGGGTGTGATGGTGATAGGTCGGAGAGGAGGGTGGAGCGGATAGATGGGAATGACGATGGACAGGTACAAGAGGGTGGTGCCAGGTTGCAGGCTTGGGACTGGGATAAGGTGGGGGAAGGGGAAATGAGGAATGTCTGATTCAATCTGAAACTGTACTCACCTTTACAGGAGGACTTGTTTTTACCAGCAAACTGGCGATCGATAGACACAGAGTAAAAGCCTTGATTACACGTACAGTAAAAGCTTCCTTCAGTATTGTGACAGGTCGCATTGGACGGACATGCATCAGACAGACATTCGTCTTTATCTGTAATGGAAGAAAAAAGATAAGCAGGTGAATAATGTTCAACACTAGCCCTTAGTAAACAGGACCAGGCTTGAAACATAGCCCAAACACAGACAATAACACACACACGCCCACACACACTCACCCACACACACACCCACACACAGACCCACACACACTCATACACACACCCACACACACTCATACACATCCACACACACACCCACACACACCCACACACACTCACACACACACACCCACATCCACACACACTCATACACACCCACACACACACTCACACACACTCACACACACACTCACACACACCCACACACACCCACACACACTCACACACACCCACTCACACACACACTCACACACCCACACACACACACTCACAGATACTCACACACACACACACCCACACACACACACACACTCACACACACTCACACACCCACACACACACACTCACCCACACACACACAGACACTCACACACACACACCCACACACACACACCCACACACACACAGATATCCCCCCCACACATACCCACACACACTCACATGCACAGACACAGACACACAGATACACCCCCCACACACATAGACACAGACACATACCCACACCCAAACACCCACACCCACAGACACAGACACACACTCACACACCCACACACACACACCCACCCACACCCACACACACACCCAACCACTCACATACACACACACACCCACACCCACACACACAGACACACAGACACACATCCACCCCCCCCACACACACACATCCACACACACAGACACACCCACACACACACATACCCACTCATACTCACACACACGCATACAGACACACACACACACACCCACACACACCCACACACACACACTCACACACACACACACAGACACTCACACACACACACACACACAGACATCCCCCCCACACATACCCACGCACACACTCACACGCACAGACACAGACACACAGATACACCCCCCCACACACATAGACACAGACACATACCCACACCCAAACACCCACACCCACAGACACAGACACACACTCACACACCCACACACACACACACCCACCCACACCCACACACACACCCAACCACTCACATACACACACACACCCACACCCACACACACACCCACACACACAGACACACATCCACCCCCCACACACACATCCACACACACAGACACACCCATACACACACATACCCACTCATACTCACACACACACATACAGACACACACACATGCACCCACACACACAGACACACACACACACACTGTTGATTTAAATAAAGCTTATCCATGAGTTGCCATAACTTAAGTCCTGGTCAGCATCCTAGAATCCCTATAGTATGGAAACAGGCCATTTGGCCCCTCGGGTCCACACCAAGCTTCCAAAGAACACCTCATCTAGGCCCACCCCCCACCTCCCCATCCCTGAATTTCCCATGGCCTATCCACCCAGCCTGCACATTATGGGCAATTTAGCACAGCCAATCCTTCTAACCTGCACATCTTTGCACTGCAGGACAAAACCAGAGGAAACCCACACAGACAGTCACCCGAGGCTTGAATTGAACCCCCATACCTGGTGCTGCGATGTAGCAGTGCTAAGCACTCAGCCACCATAACAAGCAATGGCAGCGTCAAGTCTGCACTAAGTTGAACTGTAAGTGATCAACTTGACCTGAAAAGATTGGTAGAGTCGTGAATTTAAATAAAGTGCTCACTTCTTACCTTTAGATTTTGCTTGTGATGCCAAAATACAAATTCAGCCCATCCAGTCTGCTCCACCATTCAGTAAGGCCATGGCTGAGATCACTGTCACCTCAAACCCACAGTCCTATCGGTCCCTGAAAATCTTTCAACCCTGTGTTATTCATCACGAATTTATCTGTGTCTGTCTTTAAAATATTCAAGCACTTGTCTTCAAATCTCTGTGTGAGGCTGCAGTGGTGACCCCTGAGCCAGCCTGCCTTGTTGGGTCAACAGTGTAGGGGTTCTATGGTGCTTCGGTATTCAATTTCTTTCACAACAAATACTGTCATCTTTGGGAATGGGAATGTTCTGATTGATCGAATGTTCCAGATAATGAAGAGGTCCATACAATCAGTGCAAACACACACTAAGTAAGTGAAACATAATGCAGGGGGTGTACACATCACTGTTATACTTTATTTACAGCATAAGTCACTTAAATAATAATGCAACTTTGCCTTAAATAAAACTTAGCTGTCGTGAGGCTTCTCACTCACACCCTCAACTGACTACTCAGAAATCATGGACATTGCGGTATTTGAGGAGAAATTAACTCAAAATTGAATCAAATGTTGATATTTCATGTGGCCATTCAATTGAACAATAAGTATATTCAGGTAAATGAGGTAAACAAATTAAATAATGGGACCGAATATTACCGTAGTCCTCGCGATATTTAAGGTATGTAATTTTTACTGGTTTATCAAGAGTGCTGGTTAAAACAAAAGTTGCTGTAAATAACAATCAAGTAACTTTCCTTACTGGACCTGCAAACTAAACTTTCACAATTCATGTCTCTCAAATCCCTCTGCAGCTGAGCACTGTACAATCTCTCACCATTTTGATAACATGCTTCTTTGACATTTTCCCAACGCACTGCGAAGTTTCATGTTTTCCCACCTTATACCCCATTTGCCAGACTCATTTAACTTATCCATATCTTGTGGCAACTTCCTTATGTGCCTTCACTCCCAGCGTCCTGACCTATCGCTGTGCTGTCAGCAAACCTGACAACTGTACTTTTCATTCCTTTGTTAAAGTAATTGATATAAAATGGAAACCGTTGGAGTCCCAGCATTAATGGCTGCAGTACATCTTGGCAACCTCGAAGAGACCCAGTTATGCCAGTCTTTTAGTTTGCCCTCTGAATAAATTTAACCCGTTCTTTTAGCCTGAGCGCAAGGTCCTGCAGATTGTGATTATTCGCTTTGAGGAGCGGAGAATGTTGGGAAAGAGGTGGCAGGATGAAGGACAGTGCTCCAGAATTCAGGGCAACATGAGTCAAGACACATGGAGGTAGAGCTAGGATGGTAGGACGCAATGGCAGAGCAGAGGCACAGATTAGAATGATGCTGCAGCGACTTGTTTTCTATTACAGTCGGGGATACTGTAATTGAGACCTGAGGGGCAGGACTCAACCAATAAGGACACGAGCTGCAGTTGAGATGGTTCTTGTGTAGGGTGAAGCAGCAGTTTGCGTAGGGTGGCGATAAGGCCATAAAGACATAGGAGCAGAAGTAGGCCATTCAGCCCATCAAGTTTGCTGTGCTCGTTAATGAGATGTGAAGATGCTTTATCCCCTATGACCCTTGATTCCATCTTCCTGGTTAAAAAGCTTATTGTCTCAGCCTTGACTATATTTAATGACCCAGCGTTGCTAGGCCCTCTGCGGTAAAGGATTGCACGGATTACCCATTCTCTGAGAGAAGAAATTCCTCCTCATTGCTGTCGTAACTGTGCTTACTTGTTAAGGTGTGGGATGAAGAGAAGTTTTGGGAAGGTTGCAGAGGGCTTTGAATGGCAAGATATGATACTGAGGGAACACTTGGAGGAGAATGAGGGTGAGCAGAGTCAAGATTTGACAGGGACTTGGACAGTGGCTTTTTTTTCCATAGAATCCCTACAGTGTGGAAACAGGCCCTTCCAGACCACCCCAACCTTCAGAAGAGTAACCCACCCAGACACATTCCCCTAATACTCTACATTGACCCCTGACTAACGCACCTAACCTACACAGCCTTGAGCACTATGGGTAATTTAGCATGGCCCATCCGCCCTAACCTGCACATTTTTGGACTGTGGGAGGAAACCGGAGCCCCCGGAGGAAACCCTCACAGACACGAGGAGAATGTGTTTGAAACAGAAAGCACTCAGGGGTTGTATATCTTCACGTCTTGCTTCAGTGAATATCCAGGGACAATGAATCTGCTGGCAGTCAAACATAATCGGGCTGGTTTTCCTTGGTGCTTAATCTCTGAGGAGTGGCAATCCAATGTACACCTCTCCTCATTGTAACGCCATTACCATCAATGCAAAGGAGACCACTGCCACACATAATGTGAGGATGTTCTCCAGAGACCTTGGTCTTGTTAATGCTGACAATGTGTGACAATGAATCAAAGAGCACAATAGGATTTGTATAACTGAGGGCGATGCTTTGGTCAGGTGAATCTGCACACAAGGGAACAGAATTCAGCCCCGCTGGGCCCATTCCTCCAATGAATGAGATCATGGCTGCTCTGTGGCGTAAGTCAGTTCACCTGCTTTAGCCCACATTCCTTAATACTTTTGTTTAACAAAAGAAGTACTCATCTCTGGTTTAAAATTAACATCCACTGCCATTTGTGGAAGAGAACTCCAAACCTCTCCCACCCTGTGTGTCGAAGTGTCTCTCCCGAACGGTATAGCCCTAATTCTCAGACTATACCCCTCATTCTAGATTGTCTTCTAAAGGATCTCCAAACAGTGGAAATTGTTTATCTTTACCTCCCCTGCCTTTTCCTGTTAATATCTTGAAGACTTCGTTCAGATCACCCCTTAACCATCTAAATTTTCGAGAAAACAGGCCTCGTTTATACAATCTCTCCTCATAACTGTTGAAGTCCAGGTATTGTGCTTGTAAACCTACACTGTAGTCCCTCCAAGGCCAGTCTATCCTCACTGAGGTGTGGGTGCCCAGATCTGCTCACTGTACTCCAAGGGGGGGTCTAACCGTGAACATTATGCTCAATGACATTGAACCCACACAGTTACAGACAATCTACTGAGGGACAAGAATGCAGTTGGGAATAATAAGGAATTGAAGGATGGAAAGATAGCAGGCAACCAATGAGCTCTGGAGGAGAAATCCTTGTGGGAGAAGGACCGTCTTCCTTAGGTTTGGAACAAAGTAATGGCAGGAACAAGGATCCAATGGAATGGAAGCAATTGATTGGAATGGGGGTGGTCCAGTTGGGGAGTTTTGGCTGACACACCTGGATTAGGAAAACCAGAAACGTTGAGGGACTGCGACACACCACACCAAATATGGTTGATATGCAACTTTGACTGCGGCAGTCATAATAGTGGAGTCGCATCAGGAGCCAGATTGAATGGACTCAAAAGGGGAGCGATGGAAGTGATCAGCATTGAACTGGGCAGCAGTGATTCATTCCATTGAAGAGATCCTTTTCAGAGACGGTGAGTGAGAGCTGAGTGGGTGACCACGGAGAAAAGAAAGGGTTAAGAGTAGGTTTGAAGGGAAGTTTGAGTATATCAGCTTGGAAAGGGAGGAACAGTGCCTGAGAAAAGGGAATGGATAATGGTATTGATGTGCGTTGAGGGAGGGAGCAGTAATTGAGCTAATGGAGATAGACTGAGAGAAATGAAAGGACCAATTGTTGTTGATTTGGTTTGGTTTATTCTTGTCACATGTTAGACAGTGAAAAGTACTCATTAGATTAAATTAGACTCCCTACAGTATGGAAATCATACCTTACATAAGTACATCAGGGGAAATAGAACAGAATGCAGAATATGGTGTTACAGCTAAAAGAAAGGTGCAGAGAAAGGTCAACTCCAACCTATGAGAGGTCTGTTCATAAAGTCTGATAACAGCGGGGAGGAAGCTGTTCTTGAATCTGTTGGTACCTGTTTTCAAACCGGACAGAAAAGGGTGGAAGAGAGTATAACGGGGGTGGGAAGGGTCTTTGATCTTGTTAGCTGTTTTCCCAAGGCAGCTGGAAGTGTAGATGGAGTTAATGGAAGGAAGGCTGCTTGAGAAGATAGTGTCTGTTGGGAGCTGACTTTATAGGACACGGAGTGAACAACGAGGGGTGAAATAGGAAGCAAGAGCTATGGTCGAGCTAGTAATTGTCATCACCTCTACAGTGGGACTCAGCTTCACCAGCAAACTGATAGTTTCCGGATACAGAGTAAAATCCTCGATCACAAGTACAATAAAAACTCCCCTCAGAGTTGTGGCAGATTGCCGTGGGCCCACAGGGGTGAGAGAGACACTCGTTCGCATCTGCAAAAGAAGAACAATGAGTTTGGGAATAACTGGCTGGATTCATCATCAGCCTTTCAAGGTTATAAACCTCATGAAACATCAATGGCTCGAATTTTGCCTCAGTTTGCTGATGAGAACCTCCCAAGAACACATCTTAACCCAGACTGTTCTTTGCAAAATGACCCTTAAAGTGGAAGTGCTGAAATGGGGACACATAGAACCCCCACAAGTGTGGAAACAGGCCCTGTGGCCCAACAAGTCCACACTGACCTTCTGAACAATAACCCACCCAGACCCATTTCCCCTATATTTACCCCAAACTAATGCACCTAACCTCGACATCCCTGAACACTATGGGTAAATTAGCTTGGCCAATTCACCTAACGTGCACACCTTTGGATCATGGGAGGAAACCCACGCAGATACGGGGAGAATGTACACACGGACAGTCGTCTGAGGCTGGAATTAAACCTAGGTCCCTGGCACTGTGAGGCAGCAGTGCCAACCACTGAGCCACCGTGCTGCCTCATGACTATATCTTAGCCTAGGCTGTGCTTTGCAAATGACCCTTAAAGTGGAAACTCTGACATGGGGACACAACACTGTTACTAACCCTATTCTAATTGGAAATTAAACAACTCAGCACCACTCTGATGTCATTTAATTTTCTAAGGTGTAATTGTTTTTGTTATTAAATCTAACTGTTAACCTGAATCAAACATTCAGACTGTGTAATATTTAGCACATTTTAAGATAGGCAGCAGAGGATAGGAGGCGTCAATAGTTTTGATAAAGGTAAGATTATACTATAATAAAAAAATAGTCTGCTTTAAGAAATTATGTTCTTTCTCCAAGTGCAAGTGAAATGCATTTACAGCAGCTCCAAATCATAAAACTGTCATGGGATTTCTGCAAGATCACAATTCCAGGCCTGATTTAATTACCATGGAATATTGGATTACGCTTCTGCGCTCGTAAATATTGGCAATTGGCGTTTTTTTAGATTTCCGGGGATAATCTCTGGGTGAGATCAAAGCCAGTTTGGAAACTACATCCAGCACAATGTTCACCTTGTGCATTTTGGATCATAGCAACTTGCTGAGGAATCTACATTCATCCTCATCTTATCCCTGGTTCATTTGCCGATGGCCTTTAACCCGTGTGTCCTCTGGTTTCTGACCCACCAACTAGTGGAATTTAATTGTCCTTAT
Source organism: Chiloscyllium plagiosum (assembly GCF_037043375.1). Classification (NCBI taxonomy): domain Eukaryota; kingdom Metazoa; phylum Chordata; class Chondrichthyes; order Orectolobiformes; family Hemiscylliidae; genus Chiloscyllium; species Chiloscyllium plagiosum. Next base: position 19,045,403 of record NW_028270183.1, read on the forward strand.
TTTCCTTATCAAAGCCACTCATACTGTGATCTAACAGAGCTGTAGCTGAGGGAACAGCCAAGGCGAGGATTTACCCTTGGCATCCGGTCAGTCCTATACCTATAGGTCAACTGGCTTTGCGAGATCTGGAATGTTCTCGCTACGAGCGCCTCATAGCAAGTCCACTTCCAATCAAGATTCTCCTCAGATAGCTTTCCACTAGATTGACCAACTTGGCCTCTCCTGCGACGTAGCGAGCTACCCTAATCTGTTTCCGATGAGTAAGTGTACTGACCTCGACAGAATGACACTGTTTTACCATTGAGCAACTGATTGGACACTGAGGCGAATCCAGTCTGGCAAGTGCAGTGAAACCCTCCAATCTTGTTGTGGCAGATTGAGTAGGGTCCACATGGACCCGTGAGACACTCATCCTGGTCTGCAATAGACAGGAAACGTCATCAGCAGCAGGAAACCGGCTCAGGGGTGGGATACACAGTGACACTTTAAGCATTGCTCAATAACAAAAGAAGACGTGAAGATGAGGAAGGATTTCATCTTGAGCTCGTCGGGACTGAACTGCAAGAAAACCAACTTTAGAAAAGAACTAACGACTTAAACAGCACGTGAAGAGAGAGCTGATTGATTGGACCATAGATGTGGCGGAATATGTTAACTGTCAAGCTCCATTAAATTCAAATCAGACAAGTTGGTTCTGACTAGTCCCATATTGTCACAACAGACACGGGCTTTTCCCATGCCCTGATCTCATTGTAAAAGGTGCAGTCCATAATCAACCAATTAGCACCTGCCTCTCGTGTTGCATAAATTGTTGTTCCCCCTTTCTCAAATTGCTTTTCCTGTCTTTCAATCCTGAAGAGGGGCAGGACGAAAAAAAAACTTCAGAATCATATCTTTCCTTTGCATGGACTCAGGCCTGTACTGCCAAACAGGCACTTGACGGTTTCTCACTGGAGTTAAGCTGATGGAATAAAGTTCCTTTCTGCCTGGTCCCAAGATTTATTGATGAAAAGAGAAATGGGTTGTTCAAATGTTTCACTTCATACTCGTTAGGAACAAGTGGCAGGAATGCCAAATATGGAGACATAAATCAGATTTTCACTGATAGGAAGTGTCAGGGGTCAATGGGTTGCACCTTTATTTAGGAACTAGAGGTTCCAATGTTTTGAGTTATCACATTGGATTTGTAATGTTAAACCTGTTTCTCTCTCCACAGACCCACTGAGTTTCTCAGTGTTTGTGTCAGATTTACAGCGTCTACATATTTTGCTTCCATGTTTGTCTTGTGAACCTTTGCTTTACTATCCCTGCCTATGACTCTCCTCACTAACTTCCGATTGATCTCTCTGACACTCTGAGTGAACCTTCCCTCTCCAACTTCCCTCACGTTCTAACTTGCATTTTGCATCTTTGACACCCTGAGCCCCTCCCAGAAGGGAATACTTCAGATTTGGCGGAAATCTTCATGGTTCATGCAAAAATCTCCTCCTCAGTCAAAGCAGAATAACTCTTCCTTTCATTTTACCTCAGAATTCACCTTCTCTTTGTTGATAGCTGCTTTCGCGAAAACAAAAATTATACTTCAAACTCTTTAGTCTCCTTACTTGAGAAAGGATGTACTGGCACTGGGAGGGGGTGCATTCCAGAGTTGAGAGGGTTGATTTACAAGAAGAGACTGAGTAGACTGCGACGATATGCAATGGAATTTAGAAGAATGAAGAGGGATCTTATAGAAACATATAAAATTATGACGGGAACAGATATGATGGAAGCGGGGAGATTGTTTCCACTGGTGGGTGAAACTAGAACAAGGGGGCATTGCCTCCAAATAACGGGGAGCAGGTTTAAGATGGAGCTGAGGAGGAACTTCTTCACCCAGAGGGTTGTGACTCTGTGGCAGTCCCTGCCCAGTGAAGCAGTTTGAGGCTGCCTCGTTGGATGTTTTTAAGGTGAAGGTAGATTTTGAACTGTAACGGAATTAAAGGTGAGGGTGAGAGGGCGGGTAAGTGGAGTTGAGTCCATGAGAAGATCAGCCATGATCTTATTGAATGGTGGAGTAGGCTCGATGGGCCAAATGGCCCATTCCTGCGCCTATTTCTTATGTTCTTATGTTAGAACAAAGAACAAAGAACAAAGAACAAAGAAAATTACAGCACAGGAACAGGCCCTTTGTGCCCTCCAAGCCTGCACTGATCCAGATCCTCGAACTAAACCTGCCAACTATTTTCTAAGGATCTGTATCCCTTTGCTCCCTGCCCATTCATGTATCTGTCTAGATACATCTTAAATGGCACTATCGTTCTAGCCTCTACTACATCCGCTGGCATCGTGTTCCAGGCCCCCACCACTCTCTGCATAAAGGATGTCCCACACATATCTCCCCTAAACCCTTCCCCTCTCACTTTGAACTTGTGACCCCGAGTAACTGAGTTCCGCACTCTGGGATAAAGCTTCTGGCTATCCTCCCTGTCTATACCTCTCATGATTTTGTTGACCTCAACCAGATCCCGCTCCCCCCCTGCAAACTCCGTCTTTTTAATGAAAATAATCCTAATCTGTTCAACGTCTCTTCATAGCTAGTGCCCTCCATACCAGGTAACATCCTGGTGAGCCTCCTCTGCACCCTATCTAAAGCATCCACATCCTTTTGGTAATGTGGCGACCAGAACTGTACGCAGTATTCCAAATGTGGCCGAACCAAAGTCCAATATAACTGTAGCATGACCTGCCAACTCTTGTACTCAATACCCCATCCGATGAAGGAAAGCATGCCGGCTTTGGGAATTCCAGAGGGATTCCCTCGCTGTCCGCCAGGGGAAGGGTCATCACGGCAAACTTCCTCAACCACCTCGTCTCTGGGAGTCCTCCCTGGGAAACCGTTAAAAGCTTTTGTCAACGCCAAGCCAGAACCCCACAAGACCAGGCCACCTCCAGCCATTGAGATGCGCATCACACACAACATTTGAGTATGTGCACAAACAAAGCCCGAGTTATAAACCATCATTGATGCATCCACTGTGTTGTTCGAGAGAACCCCACCTCAGACTAAACATTTGGAGAACAAAGGTTTTCGCCCCTGTCACACAACACCACCCGCTCCTCAACAACGTGATCCATTTCCTGAACCTCCGGAAGTTCCAGTGAGAAGACAATGATGATGAATCCCAACGTTGACTCCAATGTGATAGTGCGGCCTTCCGGTGCCTGAGGAACAGTGTGTTCTATACTGGGACCTCAACCCCTCATGGTTTACAGAGCAACTGTGGTCCACCCACTGCAGTATTGATACAAACAGCAGACCCCACAAGTGCCCAGAGAGATATCACCTTCGCAAAATCCTGCCAATCCACTGGCAAGATAAGTGTGCCAATGTGAGTGCCCTATCCCAGACCAGTATCCCCAGTGATGAGGTACTGGCCACACACACAACCATGGTCCCCATTGCCTGGCAGGAACTTCCTGAAACAAGTACTCTGTAAAGGTATGTGATCACTGGGAGGGACGTGGGAATACTACAAAGAGCTGATGTACTTGTAGAAGGTATGATTTATAGAGTCACTCAGATGTACAGCAGGGAAACAGACCCTTCGGTCCAACTCGTCCATGCCAACCAGAAATCCTAACCTAATCTAGTCGCACTTGCCAGCACCCGGCCCATATCCCTCTAAACCCTTCCTATTCATGTACCCATCCAGATGCCTTTTAAATGTTGCAATTGTACAAGCCTCCACCACTTCCTCCGGCAGCTCAGTCCAAACACACACCACCCTCTGTGTGAAAAAGTTGATCCTTAGGTCCCTGTTCAATCTTTCCCCTCTCGCCCTAAACCTTTGCCCTTTAGTTTTGGAGGAGAAAAGACCTTGGTTATTCACCCTATCCATGCACCTCATGATATTGTAAACCTCTGTAAGGTCACTCCTTAGTCTCCAATGCTCCAGGGAAAACAGTCTCTCCCTCAAATTGAATTGAGTTGAATTAATTTTATTGTCACGTGTACCAAGGCACAGTGAAAAGCTTTGTCTTGTCAGCAATCCAGGCAGATCACAGAGTTAAGGAGCATAGAGAAGTAAATAATAGGTAAACAGCGGCAAAAACAAAAACACAGGTACAGGCGAATGTTAAGAGTAGGTGAGTCCATTCTAACAACAATAAGAGAGAAACTGTTTCGTAACTGACTGGTGCGTGTGTTCAGGCTTCTGTACCTTCTCCCCGAGGGTAAACGTTGTAGAAAAACGTTGCCAGGGTGGGATAGATCTTTGAGGATCGCTTGCTCTGGAAGGTACAGACAGGAGAAGAAGCTTTCACAAAGACCAACCACATTCAGTATGTCAGTGAGGGGAGCACATGGTGGCCAGGAATGAGCAGCAGGAGCTAGAGCGTTCCCATTCACCCGCCTCCTCAAACACCGCCTAGCCCTGCCTGGGGCAGTGTCCGTCACGCTGGAATAGGACGATTCCACCACCGCAGCACTCACCGTGCCCCCAGCAGGAGCTAGTCATCCCTGGGCCCTGAGGGCCTGCCATTGAAGAGGAGGGAGAGTTTTAACCACGTGGGGGAATCCAGACTTATGGGGAAAAGGCAAGGAAATGGAGTCAAGGCATCTCAAACCAGGGAATGCTGGAGCAGACTCTATGGGCTGAATGGCCTACTTCAGCTCCGCCATCTCCTGGTCATACATTTTTCCGTTTTCATTTTCTGGGACTTAGCACTGGAATGGACGTTAGGTGACTGAAAAACCAGGAGGGGGTTGCAACTCGACATTCAAGTGTTGCGTGTTGTGTTGAGCAACTTGTTGAAGAAGCAAGAGAGGGAAGGATTTGTGACTAAGTGCCACTGAGAGCCTTTTGAATGAAAGGGAATCATGTATAGAACGTAGAACATCGAACACAGGACATAGACCATAGACCATAGACCATAGAACATAGAACATAGACCGTAGACCATAGACCATAGAACATAGACCATAGAACATAGACCGTAGACCATAGACCAGAGAACATAGAACATAGAACAGTACAATACAGTACAGGCTTTTCAGTCCGTCAATGTTGTGCCAACCCTTTATCCTAATCTAAGATCAGACTAACCTACATACTCTTCATTTTACTCTCATCCATGTCCCTATCCAAGAGTTACTTAAATGTCCCTTAAATGCATGATACAAGCAACTCACTGAACTGCATCACAGAGTATTAAATGCTTTCTCCCCAGACCTGCTGAGTTTATCCATTGTCTTCCACTTCTATTATAGAGTCATCGAAGGCTACACAGTTGAGAGTGTAGTGCTGGAAAAGCATCATCCGAGGAGCAGGAGAATCGATGTTTCGGGCATAGGCCCTTCATCAGGAATGAGGCTTCTGGCTCGGGGGAGCTGAGAGATAAATGGGAGGTGGGTGGGATTGGGAGAAAGTCGCTGGGAATGTGATAGGTAAACGAAGGTGGGGGTAAAGGTGATAGGTCAGAGGGCAGGGTTGAGCAAATCGATGGGAAGGAAGATGGTCAAGAGGACGGTCCCAAGTTGGAGACTTGAGATAAGGTGGAGGGAGGGGAAATGAGGCAACTTGTGAAATTCATATTAATTCTATGTGATTGGAGGGTCCCAAGGTGGAAGATGAGGTGTTCTTCCCAGAGGTGTCAGCTGGGAAGAGTTTGGTGATGGAGGAGGCCTAGGACTTGCATGTCATTGTTGGAGTGGGAGGGGGAATTGAAGTATTCAGCCACGGGGCAGTGGGGATGCTGGGTCTGAATGTCCAGTGATGCTTTCTGAAATGATCCGTAAGTTGGCGTCCTGTCTTCCCGATGTAGAGGAGACCACATCGGGTGCGAAGGGTCTTCATCTACAGCTACAGCCCATTGCAGCCGCACTGGTTAGAAACAGCTACCTATCTGTTCGAATTCCATTTTCCAACAACTAAACATCGAAACTCAGTACAAAGTTTTGCCAAAGGTTGAAGACAAATGGAAAGGGGAAAAAAATGATGTTGATCTAAAATTGATAAAAAGATGAATAATCGCATTTCACAATTAACACTTGTCAGAATTATACCCATAAACTTAACAGCGGACTTAAAGCTCACCGACACATGTTCCATTGGTGTTGAGCATGTACCCATCTATACATGGCTGCCCAGTCACAAGCTCAGTCCAAGAGAGACAGAGATAAACCACTGGAAAAGAGAACAGAAAGTAACATTGTTTCTTGAATATTGTTTTGTTATGAAGAAGTGTTATCCAAATTATTAACCTGTAATATCATTGACTGGACATAGTACTGATGAGGGAGTCAAAAGGAGTTAAAACAAGACAATTGATCGACCATGACCTTAACAAATGGTGGTTCATGTCCAAGGGGCTGAATGGTCGCTCCTGATTCTTACTTGTTTTTGTACGTTTCATTGAGTCACCAATCCATTGAGACCAAGATAGATACAGATTAGGGATATCAGAGCAGGGAGGGTGCTTGCATCTTCTCCAAGCCTGTCAGTTTGGCCATTGTCCATCAGCATCTCGTTATTAGGCTACATAAGTCCCACATGCCCCAAACAGCCATCGCTCAATCTCAAACGTCAATGCCAACGCACACCCTACCCTATCCCTGCAACCCTGCATTTCCCATCGATAACCCACCTAGACAGCATATAGATGGGCAATGGAGCACAGCCACACCACCTAACCTGCATATAGACCGTAGACTATAAGACCATAAGACATGGGAACAGAAATGAGACCATTTGGCCAATTAAGTCTGCTCAATAATTGGCTGATAGGTTTCTCAACTCCATTCTCCCTTTGGACATGTACCACATCTGCTCAGGGATCCATAATATAACACAGGATCAGTTCACAAAAGTTCACGACCATTGAAGTGAATTTCTCTTCATCACCATCCAAAATGACTGATTATTTATTCTGGACCTGCAATCTCCACTAGTTCAAGACTGCCCAGTCAGAGACAATCTGCCTCTATTGCTTACCCTGTCAAATCCATTCAGAATCCATTATGTTTCTAATCCAACCCCTTGGCTATATAACTCCTTGACATTTGATGCCTCCACACACCTCTTTAGTGAGGTACATCAGATGAACTACCATTTCAAGGAGTGTAAAATGAGTAAGAAGATAATAAAACTGGAGCTGAAGGTAGGAAAGAAAAGATAGCATTTGGGTTTAGCACTAGAATATTTACCCTCAATGGAGTAAGGTCAAGCCCAAGCAAGAAGGTCATTAACCAGCAACAGCCCCAGTGGCTCAACAGTTAGCACTGCTGCCTCACAGCGCCAGGGACCTGGGTTCAATTCCAGCCTCAGGTGACCATCTGTGTGGAGTTTGCACATTCTCCCCGTGTCTGTGCGGGTTTGCTCTGGTTTTCTCCCACAGTCCAAGGACGTGCAGGTTAGGTGGATTGGCCGTGCTAAGTTGCCCGTAATCAAACTACCAACAGTTTGAGCTGATGACCCAAATGCCTTTCTTGACAGAGTTTACTTACACCCGTTGTGTAGTGGGATCGATGTAGGATGTTCAGTCAGTCATAAAAACATTTAATTAGGAAAAGAAAAGATGTTGTTAAACTTGAAAGGTTTCAGAAAAGGTTTACAAGGATTTTTCCTGGGAGGTCAGTAATCTATTCGATTCCCAAAATGGATTGGGAGAGTCAATGGGGAGAACAGACATACATTTGGATTTTAACCAGATTGAGTAGTCATTTTAGAAGGAAGTTAAGGAGTGCTGTAGTTTTGGAATAATATCTTGATTGTACCAGATAAAAACCATAGATTTCCCTCCTGTTCGGAAACAGATGCTTTTAAAATAAGGAACAGATTGCAGGGAAGCAATGGGCCAGTGGTATTATCGCTGGACTATTAACTCAGAGAGGAGAAAGTGAGCACTGCAGATGCTGGAGATTAGAGTTGGGAGTGCGGTGCTGGAAAATGCACAGCCGGTCAGGCAGCATCCGAGGAGCAGGAGAATTGATGTTTTGGGCTTCCTGATGAAGGGCTTTTGTCCGAAACCAACGTCGACTCTCCTGGCCCCTCGGGTGCTGCCTGACCTGCTGTGCTTTTCCAGCGACGCACCCTCGCCCATTAACCCGGAGACCCTGGTAATATTCTGGGAATCTGGGTTTCAATCCTTCTGCAACAGGTGGTAGAATTTGAATCCAATACAAATCTGGAATTGCTGATCACCATGTGCTGTTTGTGAGGGAAAAAAATCCATCTGCGTCAGTGATACCCTTCAGGAAGGAAACTGCCATCCTTACCTGGTCTGGCCTACACGCGACTCCAGACCCACAGCGAGGAGATTGACACTTAACTACTCTCTGAGCAATAAATGCTGACCTGGCTAACAATGCCCTCATCCCATTAATGAATAAATAAATAAAAATGGCGATGATCCTGTGGTTGTTACTCCTGAGACTATGTTCCACTCTCATCATTTATTTAAATGAAACTAAACTCCACTGGCAGGGTGGGATTCGAAGTGATGTTTTTCAGAATTACTAGCCCAGCAACACTGTCATTGCACCATTGTCACACCCCCTGGACTTTAGCATCAGGCTATTAACCCACAGATCGCAGCCCATTGCTGTAAAATGATGGGTATCATGAAATGTGGGACCACTGAGTGCTCTACACTGAGGTTCCAAGGCTGGGGCTTCAGATTGTAAATATTCTGAAACGCACCATGCATCAAGTAAGATGCTTCGAGTCAGAGGAAGGAAGTGTTACACCAGAACCCAGAGCCAAGGAAATGAACATGGAATATCAGCATGGATTAGGATGGCATGGTGGCTCAGTGGTTAGCACTGCTGCCTCACAGCACCAGGGACCTGGGTTCAATTCCAGCCTTGGGTGACTGTGTGGAGTTTGCACATTCTGCCCGTGTCTATGTGGGTTTCCGCCGGGTGCTCTAGTTTCCTCCCACAGTCCAACAATGTGCAGGGTTGGGTGGATTGTCCATGCCAAATTGCCCATAGTGTTCAAGGAGGTGTAGGTGCACTAGTCAGGGGCAAATGGAGAGTGAATAGGGTAGGAGGAATGGGTCTGGGTGGGATACTCTTCGGAGGGTTAGGTGGGACTTATTGGGCCAAATGGCCTGTTTCCACACTGTAGAGATTCTGTGATGATGAGCAATCACAGCTCACAGTCTTGAAACTAAATCACTGATCGAATGAAGGAATGAGACCCAAGCTGTGGAGCTCCTTTCTGCACTAAAACAGATTGTGTTGCTGAGTCAACACATTTTGACTGGTTAGGTTGAGGCTATAAATTTTCTTCTGGTGACCATAAATTGTCAGCCCAGGGTGAACAGTCACAGGACCCAGTGAGATCAGCTCAGTGACTTCACCATCGGTTATAGAGTGAGGACTGCCTGGGAGAGAGGGATGGGGTGGGAGAGAGGGGTAGAGGGAGAGAGGGAGAGGGAGTGCAATACCATGAGTGTGAAAGAGGAAGAAATGGAGAGTGAGAGAGAGGGAGAGCAAGAAAGGAAGAGAGATAGAGGGTGAGCAAGTGTCGGGGAGAGGGAGAGGGAGAGAGAGAGAGAGAGACAAGGGGGGAGAGAGAGAGCGAGAGAGACTGTGATTGAGAGATGGAGAGGAAGAGCACAGGCAGAGAGAGAGAGAGAGACACACATACACTGTAAGTGAGAGGAGGAGAGAGAGAGCCATACTGTGAGTGAGAAAGTGTGTGTGTGTGTGTGGGTGAGAGAGAGAGAGAGACTGCTTGCGAGAGAGGAAGAGAGTGAGAGCCACAATGAAAGAAAGAGAGAGAGAGAGAGAGACACACACACACTGTGAGTGAGGGAGGGAGGGAGAGAGAGAGAGAGAGAGAGCGAGGAACAGAGAAAGCCATACCTTGCGTGAGAAAGAGAAACAGGAGACAGAGAGAGAGAGAGAGAGGGACTGTGAGTGAAAAAGAAAGAGAGAGAGCTTTAATGAGAGAGGAAGAGACAGTGAGAAAATGAGTGAAGGTGGGGAAGAGAGAATAAGAGATGGTCTGTGAGAGTGGGAGAGAGAAGCACACTATTGCAAAGGGGTAGAAGGAGCAGACTGTTTTGAGGAGTGAGTCAGAACTGTATTATGTGGCCCACCTGTTCACACAGATAACCCCGGGAGGGTGGGTTTGCAATGCTGGCATCTCAGCTTGTGAAGCTGGGGTTAACTGGACTGGGAACCTTTCAGGCAGATTCTCTGTGACATTAGCATCAGGGTTTCAGGTAAGCCACGGCACACTGTATTGTGGGTGATGTGCTTAAAACCACCAGCACTGTGAGACTGGGTGGAAATGGGCAGGCAACTTGCAGAATCGAAAGGTTGCAGAGTTTTACAGACAGACTTGTGCTAGCACCGCACGGATACATGCAGTCACCTCAACACAGTCAAACAAGCATTGGATGGAGAACAGTAGAGTACAGGAACAGACCCTTCGGCCCATCAAGACTCTACTCACCCATGACCCCTTTCCAAACGGAAAGTGTTTGTTCCATTTTATCCCATTTTAGGGGTGTCAAAATCCAAAAGGACTGGAACTGTTGGTCACCCCCCCGCCACATGATAAAATGTTGCGTTCCAATCACACCCCACACACAAAGACACTTTTCCTGACTTCTCCCTTCATTCCTCCCCTGAACTTTCTTAGTCTCTGCCCATTTTCCCCCGGAGAGTGGGGAGACAGTGGGATTCTCTACCACGGAAAGCGGTTGAGGCCGAAACATTGAATGTTTTCAAGGAGTCAGATATAGTTCTTAGGGCGAAAGGGACCAAAGGGTATTGGGGGAGAAACCAGGAACGGGGGACTGATGATTAGCCATGATTCTGGTCTCCTTCCTATCGGAATGATGTTGTGAAAGCTGAGAGGGTTCAGAAAAGATTTACAAAGATGTTGCCAGGGTCGGAGGATTTCAGTTACAGGGAGAAGCTGAGTAGTCGAGAGCTATTTTCCCTGGAGCGTCGGAGGCTGAGGGGTGACCTTATAGAGGTTTATAAAATCATGAGGGGCATGGATAGGGTAAATGGACAAGGTCTCTTCCCTGGGATGGGAGACTACAGAACTAGAGGGTGAGAGGGGAAAGATTTAAAAAGGGATGTAAGGGGCAACTTTTTCATGCAGAGGGTGGTGAGTGTATGGAATGAGCTGCCAGAGGAAGTGGTGGAGGCTGGTACAATTGCAACATTTAAAAGGCATCTGGCTAGGTATATGAATAAGAAAGGGTTCAGAGGGATATGGGCCAAGTGCTGGCAAATGGGACTAGATTAGGTTAGGATATCGGATCGGCATGGACCAGTTGGACCAAAGGGTCTGTTTCTGTGCTGTACATCTCAATGACTCTCTGGCTCTACATGGAATGGTGGGGCAGGTTGAAGGGCCAAATGGTCTGCTCCTGCCCCTATTTTCTATGTTTCGGAATGGAAGTAACCGGCCTTAATAATTCCTTTGTGTGCTCTCACCCTCCTGGTGTTAACCTGGAGAAGGTTGATAAAATGAGGAGGCAGGCTATCGAAATGTTCGTCATGCACTCGCAAAGGGAACAATAATTTATATCAGGTGAGGAGAGGCCCACTGACGTCTTGCTCTGATTCGTACAGGCATTGCCATGGAGAACACACCAAAAAAAAAACGTTGGCTGCTATGTTTTGGGCATCAGTTGGCTCATAGAAGATGAATCCCTACAGTGTTGAAGCAGGCCATTCGACCCATCGAGTCCACACCTACCCTCTGAAGACTATCCTACCCAATCACCCAGCAGTTCCCATGGCTAACCCACACTCAGCCTGCACACTATGGGGCAATTCAGCACGGCCAAACCACCTTACCTACACTGTGTTGGACTGCAGGAGGAAACCCATGCAGACATGGGGAGAACATGCAAGCTCTACACAGATGGCCGCCCAAGGCTGGAATTGAACCGGCCGTGAGGCAGCAATGCTGACCACTGAGCCACCATGCCACCTAGTTGGCTGGATGACTGATTTGTGATGCTGACAATGTGGGTTCAATCCCCACAGCAGCTGAGATTACCCTAAAGGATTCTTCTTCACAATGTCTCTCCTTGCCCTGAGGCATGGTGACTCTCAGGTTAACTCACTGCCAGTCATCACTCTCTCTCTCTCTCTCTCTCCCTCTCTGTCACTCCCTCTCTCTCTCTAATGAGAGAGTAGCCTGAGGGTCTGGTAGGACGATGGTGACTTTACCTTTAGTCTGGCCCTTTCCTCTGTCTAACTCTAGGCTGGATTGTTGATTAGCAGCAAGCACTGTATAATCTACAGTGGGAGGATGCATCTTAAATTGCCCATTCTTTACCAAGCAAAGATATCCTCATGACAAACTTGACAAGACAAGAGGCTGACTGCAGCTAGACCAGTCTCGTCTTTGACGTTCAATGTGTTACATCTGTGTCTGAGATCCATTCATTTTCCGATAAGGCCTTTGGTACTCTTTCCTGAGTGTATCTGCTCCCAGAGTGTTTAAATGTGGCACTCAATGAGAACTCAGAACTGGAGCAGGTGCGGATCTCACTGTAAACAACATTTATTTTTGAGCAGCCCACACCCCAATCATGTGTCAACTCTTTCTCATGAGCGGTCAGCCTGAGCACGACTCCACATAGTACAGTCAGGCAGTAACTAGCTCAATTTTCATGATGTTTCCCTTTATTTCCCACATCCATCCCTGAAATCAATGCTAGTGATTGGTCATTTAAGTTGATGCTGCCCCTGTGTTGTCCAGTTCACGTCAGGCTCTGTCCGTTGTCTTTGAAACTTCCATACGTGAACATTCCAAGACTTTTATCCCAGGCCTTCCACCTTCCACCTGGTTCAAAGAATGCTTGCTTCTGTTATAACATGCGCCGAGTCATGCTAAGAGCGTCTGAAGTAGATCAGAAGTAGCCCCTTGAACCTCTTCCTCCTTCCAAAAGGATGATGGCCGATCTGACATTCCTCACATCCACTTTCCTTCTCTTTACCAGTAACCCTCATTCCCCGACTGATCAACAACCTCTCTCAGCCTTTAATATGCACAAGGGCTCTGACCCCACGGCTATCTCTGTGGCAAGGAGTTCCAAAGACCCACAACCCACTGAGAGAAGAAAGGTTATCAAACACTTCCATCTATGTTTCTAAATTCCAGTGAGTAGAGCCTCAACCTGATTAATCTTTGTTCAATTTACAAGGTCAGTCAGCCTTCTCTGAACTGAAATCAGATTTTTTCTTGAATTGTGTTTTCAGGTAGGCCTTGTTCCCACTGGCTTGCACTGACTCCCACATTACAGCAACGCCTCAAATGTAAAATCCTTACATTTGAGTTCAAATCCCACCTCTCCCTATCCCTGGAATCTCCTTCCGAGATCTCCCCCAGTTTCAGCCTCTTGTGGGTTCTCACCATTGCTTGCTGCGCCGCACTGGGCGCTTTCCAAATGCACAAGGTGGTGAGTTTACTCTGCCGTGCGGAGATCCGGGGTGCGTTGCACGATAATTGTGTCGTGCGCAGTTAGCCGGGGCTTGTCTTTTTTCTGGAGAAATGGTTCCTGTGAAGTTCTGTGAGGACATCGGTTGTGGTATGGCTCAAGATAACTCAGGGTTTGGCAGCTTCCCGTTTGTATAAGCACTTTCTACAGACAGCTGTCAGCATTTAGCAGGCCAGACGCCTCACTGGTGATGGGAGAGGTTACAGGAAAGAAATGGGAGAGAAGGAAAGTAAAGGAAGACAAGAAAAGACCAAGAGATCTCTTACGATCTTCAATAACTTGGTATGCTTTCTTCCTGAAGAAGGGCTTATGCCCGAAACGTCGATTCTCCTGTTCCCTGGATGCTGCCTGACCTGCTGCGCTTTTCCAGCAACACATTTTCAGCTCTGATCTCCAACATCTGCAGTCCTCACTTTCTCCTCGATGCTTTTAAAGTTGCAAACCCTCCTTTAAAGTGATTTGCGTAAAGCTAAAATGTGACAATTGGGACGGCATGGTGGGTCAGTGGTTGGCACTGCAGCCTCACAGCACCAGGGTCCCAGGTTCGATTCCCACCTCAGGCAACTCTCTGTGTGGAGTTTGCACATTCTCCCCGTGTCTGTGTGGGTTTCCTCCGGGTGCTCTGGTTTCCTCCCACTGGCCAAAGATGTGCGGGTGAATTGGCCATGCTAAAGTGTCCATAGTGTGTTCGTCAGAGGGAGATGGGTCAGGGTGGGTTGCTCTTCAGAGGCTCGGTGTAGACTGGTTGGGTCGAGGGGCCTATTTCCACACTGTAGGGAACCTAACCTAATCTAATCTCCCGTGGTCACAGAGGAAGAAGGGGTCACGGAGAGAAAGAGCGTTGACGCAATTAAGGCATTGGAAGACAAGAACGAACATCTTCCCAAATTCCTGGGACTGAGCAGTGATGGATGAAGGGGACTTGGTGAGAGTTAGTGTCTGGGCAACAATGTTTCACATCAACACTCCAATTATGTGGGAGCATCGGGATTAGGAGCGAGAGGACACAATTCAACCCGTAGCTCTGCCATTTAACGTGAACATGGCTGACCTTACCCTGGTCTCATCCCCAGTCTCCTGCCTGCTCCCCTTCATCTCTCTTTCCGTCAGAAACAAATTGATTTCTTTCTTGAATCTGTTGATTGATTCTGCCTCCTGTGCACCTTACGTTCCCCAGATACACGACCCTCTGAGAGAAGTGGGTTCTTCTCGACTCACTTTTGAACCTCCCTCCTCTCACTCTATGTCTAAGCCCTCTTGCTCGAGACAGTCCCATCTGTTTAAGGTTCATCTTTTCAATCCCCCTTCGCATTTTATACACCTCTACCAGATTCCCCCTCGTGAACTCCAGTGAGTATAACTGAAATCAATTGCTCCCTCCATGTTAAGAACAAGAGGTGCCTCCCCAACATCGAGATTGAGATATTTCGAATCAACCTGTTCATTGCATGTGGTAAGACCTCAAACCCCTGGCCTGTGTAGACATTGCGACCCAACGCTGGGCTGGAATCTTTGAAAACAAAACTGACTAAGTTTGATCTTCATGATTGGAGGTCACTATTTGAAGACAGTAATTCAGTATTTGGGCACTCATCATCCCACCACTAATCTCATATAAATACAGAACAGGAAAGGGGAGATATTAAGGTGACACAGTGTCTCTGTGGTTAGCACTGCTGCCTCACAGCACCAGGGACCTGGGTTCAAGCCTCCGGCGAGTGGAGTCTGCATGTTCTCCCCATGTCTGCGTGGGTTTCCTTCAATTGCTCTGGTTTCCTCCCGCAGTCCAAAGATGTACGGGTTAGGGGATTGGCCAAGTTAAATTACATAAAGTGTTCAGGGATGTGCAGGCTAAGTGGGTTAGCCATGGGAAATGCAGGGATAGGGTGCAATGCCCTTTAGGGAGTCAGTGTGGACACACTGGGCCGAATGGTCTTCTTTTGAATTCACTTGCGGGGCTTGGGCGTCGCTGGCTGGCCAGCATTGATAGCCCATCCCTATTTGCCCTTGAGAAGGTGGTGGGGAGCTGCCTCTTGAATCGCTACAGTCCACTTGCTGTGGGTTGGCTCATGATGCCAGTCGGGAGGGATTTCCAGGATTTTGACCCAAAGACTGAGAAGGAACGGCGGTACATTTCCAAGTCAGGGTGGCGAGTGGCTTGGAGGGGAACTTGCAGGGGGTGGTGTTCCCAAGTACCTGCTGCCCTTGTCCTTCTAGATGGAAGTGGTCGTGGGTTTAGAAAGTGCTGTCTGAGGAACCTTGGTGAATTTCTGCAGTGCATCGTGTAGATAGTACACACTGCTGCTACTGAGCGTCAGTGGTGGACGGATTGAATGTTTATGGATGTGGTGCCAATCAAGTGGGGGCTGCTTTGTCCTGGATGGTGTCGAGCTTCTTGAGTGTTGTTGGAGCTGCCCCCATCCAGGCAAGTGGGGAGTATTCCATCTCACTGCTGCCTTGTGCCTTGTTGATGGTGGATAGACTTTGGGGTGTCAGGAGGTGAGTTACTCGCTGAAGTGTCCCTCGTCTCTGACCTGCTCTTGTAGCCACTGTGTTTATGTGGTGAATCCAGTTAAGTTTCTGGTAAATGATAACCCCAAGGACGTTAACGGGGGGGAATTCAGTGATGGTAATACGTTGGATGTCAAGGGGTGGTGGTTAGAGTGTCTCTTATTGGTGATGGTCATTGTCTGGCATTTGTGTAGCGCAAATATTACTTGCCACTTGTCGGCCCAAGCCTGGATATTGGCCAGATCTTGTCACATATGGACATGGACTGCTTTAGTGTCTGAGGACTCGCGAATGGTGCTGAACACTGTGCAATCATTGGTGAACATTCCCACTTCTGACCTTATGACAAACGGAAGGTCATTGATAAAGCAGCTGAAGATTGTTAGGTCTAGGACACTACCCTGAGGGACTCCTGCGGAGATATCCTGGAGCTGAGATGACTGACCCTCCACAACTTTGTCTTTTGTGCCAGGTATGACTCTAACCAACAGGGTGTTTGCCCCCTGATACCCATTGATTCCAGTTTTGCCAGGGCTCCTTGTTGCCCCACTCGGTCAAATGTGGCCTTGATGTCAAGGGCTTTCACTCTCTTCTCACCTCTGGAATTCAGTCTTTTGTCTGTGTTTGAGCCAAGGCTGCCCCAGCACTATAGGGATTCCATGAATGAGAGTCGTATTCAACGTGAAACATGAACTTTGTCTTTCTCTCCACCGATGTGGCCAGACCTGTTGAGGTTCTCCTGAATCTTGCTTTCACTTTTCTTAAGCTCACAGCTCACCTGGCGAATATCCCATTGTTGGTCAGCCAATTGCCAGCTGCGTTTCCCAAGTCAGGACTTCGTGAGTATTGAACGTTGGGACGGCATAACACAGACCAAAGAGCACAAAAACTTCCGGTTCTGTTTCTGAGAGGTTGGTAAATGGGATCCAAATCGATATGTTTGATAATGGAGTCCCGGTTTGAATGCCAGGCCTCTAGGAATTCCCGTGCGTGCTTTTGTTTAGCCTGTCCCAGGATGGATGTCTTGTCCCAGTCGTACTGGTGTCCCTCTTCATCTGTGTGTATGGATACTAGTGATAGTGGGTCATGTCTGTTGGTGGCTAGTTGGTGCTCATGTATCCTGGTGGCTACTTTCCTGGCCGTCTGTCCAATGGAATGTTTGCAGGGTAGTTTAATAATTAACATTTTGAGACCAGTCAGAGTCAGATACTCCAACTCACCCACACGCACACATTCCATTGATGTTGGTTTGTTGTCTCCGAATGCTGTCAGCTATTTAGCTGTGGCAGGCAGCACTCTCAAGCACTGGTTGTCTTCCATATCTCTGTCTCTCACACTGTGTCGCAATAGCACCATTACAACATAGCCCTTGGTTTCTGAGAGTATCGACGATGATGGTACTTTCCTGGGTATTGCCCCTCCTCTATTCCCAGCCCACCCCCACTGTGCTTTCCTGAGAAGGTTTGGAAGTTATTGGTAATATGAACATGAACCTCTTGCTTTCCACCCTCCCCCACTTCCCTCTTGCAAACTCCCCTCCCCTCCCCCTCCCCCCCACCCCACCGATCTGAGTTCCTGATTTCAGACACACAGTACCAGCCCAGGGAGGAACAAAACTGAGACATGAGGAAGAGATGTTCTGTCTGTTGACACACACACAGCCACCACTCAGACATTGGCACTAGTTGGCATGGAGCCAAGCAGAGAGTTTCATTTGGTCTGTACCCAGTCCTTGAGTGAGATGCAGCCAGTACAGAGTGAGGGGGTAGTTAGCTTGTTTGCTAACTCACCAGAGCGAGGGGGCAGACAGAGAATAGTCCCATTTGCGATGGGAAGCAAAACCGAAAAGGTGATGTAATCAGTCAAAAGCCCAGCGATGGATTCCCAAAAACATTGGTTAAACAAGAGACTGGGCAAGTTATGAAACTCATTACCACATCAGGGTGGTTGTGAACGGAAATCATAAAGTGGAGAAACAGGCTATTCGGCCCATCGAGTCCCCACTGACCCTCTAAAAAGCATCCCACACAAAACCAACCCTTTACCCTGTAACCCTGCATTGCCCCTGGCTAACCCACCTCGCCTGCACATCCCTGGACACTATGAGGAACGTTCCCATGGCCAATCCACCGAACCTGAACATCCCTGGACACTATGAAGCAAGTTCCCATGGCCAATCCACCTAACCTGCACACCATGAACACAATGGGGCAATTTAGTATGGCCAATCCACCCTAACCTGGTCATCTTTGTAACTGTGGGATGGGCTTTTGGGGTAATCTGAAAGTGAGGTGTAAGCTACTGGAGTCTGCTCTTGTTAAGGGGAGCTGGTACCCAGTGGTGAGTTTAACCTGAAGGTTTACACTTCTCTGGTGCGGGGGAAGGGCTGAGAAGGCACAGAGACCGCAGCTGGTACAGGAACTAGCCCCACGTGATTGGCATCATCTGAGTGAATATGCAACAAAACCTGACGACGCTATAACAATGCAAGTGCGCTCTTCAGAAGCTAGGACTGAAGCCTCCTTTCCTTGTCAGTGGCCTTGAGGTGGGACTCACTGAGGGCTGTTTGTTTCCTGGATAGTCCGCACATTGTATTTTGGATTCATGTGCTTGGGAATCTTGTGAGACTCGTTTCCATTCCTGTGGTATAATTCAGGGTCACATCCTCATGCAGCAGCTCATTTCAAGCATTTTTCGTTCATATTTATCATTCCTTTAATGTAATCTTTAGCAGTAATTTGTGACTTAGAGTCAGGGCGACAGAGATGTACAGCACGGAAATAGGCCCTTTGTCCAGAGGCAGCATTATGAAAGCATATAAGTGCATTTAGATCGAAAAATATTGATTAGTAGCCACTGTCGCTTTTGGAATCATTTCAGCACATGCATTAAAACATCCATCTAAATGGATATCTGCAATGCTGAGAGATTCAGAAGTTGGATGTGGTGACTGATATTTCTTCCTGAGGCAGAAGGATTGTTTTTATTCTGGTTTTGATTTACAAGACTCGAGCACAAAATCAAAGCTGACGCTCCAGTGCAGCACTGAGGGAGGGCTGCACTGTCAGAGGAGCCATTGTTTATTTGAGGTATTCACCTCAGAGCGCATACCCTATGCCACTACTTTGAGAGGCCGTGCTTTCAGGGCAGCATCACTGCTAGGCGGGGCAAGAAACGCACATACTCAGAAACACAACAATTCATCTCATTCAGTCTCACTTTGAATTTGCTACTGAACCCTCGGTCTAATACCACGCACATGAGGCTGGGAATTGCTAATAGGCCATTTAAGGCACTGGCTTGTCCAAAATTGTGCTGGTTCCCTGATCTTGGAAGTGTGGCAAGGTGATCTACTGAGCAAAATTCCCCTTAATTCCATGTTCTCGTCATCTGATGCGATTAGTGAAAGAACTTGACTGCGTTGTGAGTTCCTGTGTGTTAGAGTGCATCTGTGCAAATGGATCAGTGGCGGCCATTTTTAATTGTGGGAACCTTATCTCCTTTGTTGGGAACACACTCCGACATTAGAAAAGAGTCATTTCAGTCTCTAGTGCCAACACTTGGCCCCTCGTGTTTTTCGGGAGTAAATTGCCCA
Source organism: Chiloscyllium plagiosum (assembly GCF_037043375.1). Classification (NCBI taxonomy): domain Eukaryota; kingdom Metazoa; phylum Chordata; class Chondrichthyes; order Orectolobiformes; family Hemiscylliidae; genus Chiloscyllium; species Chiloscyllium plagiosum. Next base: position 19,064,973 of record NW_028270183.1, read on the forward strand.
AGGCATTCCCCACACAAACAATGACAATGCGACACTTTGAGCCAAAAGTAATTTGTTGACTATGAAGCGCTTTGGCACATTCAGAGACCATGAAAGATGTTGTAGAAAAACGAATTTGTCCTTTAGCAGGTTCAGTCAACAATTGGTGTATTCAGGGCTAAACCTGCTGCTCATTTCCATGGGGCCATAATGGTTCCTAAAACATTTGGGATGATGCTGAGCCACACAGTGAAGACATTCAGTTAGCAGTTCATATATGGTGTGCATTTTGCATCTCAGAATTAGCCTCCAGTGTGTTCCCGGCTGAGAGTGACTTTGTGATGGGTAATCATCACAGGATCATTGAATCCATACAGTGTGGAAACCGGCCGTTTGGCCCAACAAGTCCACACTGACCCGTCGAAGAGAAACCCACCTAGACCCATTCCCTTACATTTCCCCCTGACTAATGCAACTAACCTACACATCCCTGGACAGAATGGATCAATTTAGCATGGCCAATCCACCCTAACCTGCACATCTTTGGACTGTGGGGGGAAACCGGAGCACCCAGAGGAAACCCATGCAGACACGGGGAGAATGTGCAAACTCCACACAGATAGTCACCCAAGGCTGGAATTGAACCCAGGTCTTGGGCGCTGTGAGGTGGCAGTACTAACCACTGAGCCACCATGCTGCCCCCAAATAGACAGTATCTTATCACCACATCAGGAGTATTGCTAGCCAGTTGCAGACCCGGCAAGAGAACTGTGTTTCCTCTTCCTGAGAAGGTCCACTCAAGCATAGGCCAACCAATCAACAATGGTGTGCTAGTGGGTCTTCTCTGGGAAGCAAGGCCAAGAGTTTAGAAGGCTTCCCAGCCAGAGTGATACCCAATCAGAGCACACAGCCTCTGTGCCCATCAGCGCAAGGAGAGGGTTTATGACTGCTAGTGGGAAATCTCCCTCAAAGTCCCAGGATTCTGGAGAATGCTGGGTCACCGCTATGGTGTTACATCTCACCACTCGTATGCAATGTGTCTTTAAGAAACATGCTCATGATTCATCCCTTCATTGTAGCTCGTAAACTCAGGGCATAATGTTCCCAGACTCCATCCTGCCTGGCACCACTTGAAGTGTGACATGCATTAGTGCCCTCTGTGTAGCTGATTGGTTCAGTGCTGAAGTACTGCCTGTGATTGCATTTGCCAGGAGCTGTGATAAATCTCTCAGTGCCATGTTACCCACGGCTGGTTCCACTATCGCTGAGGTTAAAATACCCTGCAGGAGGCATTGGGTGACATATCATCTGGGGGGAGTGATGGTGGTTGAGGGTCAATATCAAGGAAATCTGTTGGGGTGACTCTCAGTTGGTAACCCCCCCCACCCCCTCCCCAACTCCCCCCCGCGTCCCTCAGTTAGGCACTGATCGATTTCAATCACGGGACCTTGGCAGTGCCCACTTGCCCCACCCACACCTGCCCCTCCACCCCTCCCCTCCTCTCCCCTGAGTAGGGTAGAAGCTATTGAGGACACTGCCTGGCCACAGGTTTGCCTACGGATGGGATAGTCCCAGCAGTGATTGGCTGAAGCGGCTACCTGTATCTAAGATGGCCTCCATGTCAAGTTGGTGAATTGTCTCCTGGCATACATCATTACTGGAACAAGGGAATGCGAGCAAACAGAGAGCCGAGTGGAGAGAGCAAGATTCGGTCAAAAATTGCCAACTGACCACAGGGAAGGAACTTCCTAAATCTGTCCACACCGTAACACAGCCAACGTTGGCTGGACGGCTGGTTTGTGATACCAACAGCGAGGGTTCAATTCCCGCAGCGGCTGAGGTCTCGCCTTTTCAATCTCACCCCTCACCTGAGGCGTGGTGGCCCTCAGGTTAAACTCAGCATCAAGTCATCTGTCTCTCCCTTGAATGGGAGAGCAGCTGTATGGCTCTCTGGGACCATGGTGACTCTGCCCTTACCTTCACAGTTAGCATTTCATACTCATGTCAGGTTTCGCAATGTCTTGTGAAGTGGCTAAGTGCATACAAGTTAGCTATATGATCTAAAGAGAAGAATGCAGGAACAGGAGACCACTTAGTTCCTCAATCCTGTTCCACCATTCACTTAAATCACTCTGCTTTCACCTCATTTAAATGCCTTCACTCCATCTCTCTTGACACTGTCTAACTAATGTCTATCACCCCCAATCCTAAAGGCTTCAATTCTGCAGTGCATGTGAATGAGAGATTCCGATCTCCCCAGCTTTCTGGGAATCAAAGGGTGTATCCCTTGTTTTCTTTCCTAAATGGCAAAGGTCTGATTTAAAGATAATGTCTCTCCCTTCTCCCAAGAATCAGTATTAACTGTATTAACCATTGTGAACGCTGTTATCATTTTAAACACCACGTTCAAATCACCTTTCACTCTTCTCGACATCAGGAAACTGAAGATTTTCTTGACTAGCCTAAACACAGGTAGCTTTCTGGTAATCTTACACTACACCATCTCTGTAGTATCATTTCTGCAGTATAATATTGTACAATTATAATCTCTGTAGTGAAATAATTAGGGTGGCACAGATGTTCCGCAGTTAGCGCTGCTGCCTCACAGGGACCTGGGTACGATTCCACCTTCGGACGAATGTCTGTGTGGAGTTTGCACCTTCTCCCCATGTCTTTAGATTAGATTAGATTACTTTACAGTGTGGAAACAGGCCCTTCGGCCCAACAAGTTCACACCGACCCACCGAAGCGCAAACCACCCATACCCCTACATTTACCCCTTCACCTAACACTATGAGCAATTTAGCATGGCCAATTAACCTGACCTGCACATCTTTGGACTGTGGGAGGAAACCGGAGCACCCGGAGGAAACCCACGCAGACACGGGGAGAATGTGCAAACGCCACACAGTCAGTCGCCTGAGACGGGAATTGAACCCGGATCTCTGGCGCTGTGAGGCAGCAGTGCTAACCACTGAGCCCCCGTGCCGCCCACCCTGCCGTCTGCATGGGTTTGCTCTGGTTTCCTCCCACAGTCCAAAGGTGTGCAAGGTTAGCACGTGCTAAATTGCCCATGGTGTCCAGGGATGCATGAGATAGCCATGGGGGAAATGTGGGGATAGCGAGAGTCGGTGAAGGCTCAATGGGCCAAATGGCCTCTTCCTGTCCTGTATTGTGCTTTATGTCTACACAAGGCTACCACATGCACACACGTACCAGCAGAGGGAGTCTGTTAGGAAGAGGTAATAAAGGACCCCTGTTTAATATCTTATGCAGTTCTAATTCTAAATACCTCTGGCTGAATATCGAACTTCATCTTGTCCAATGCCATATGATACATGAGGTGCAGAAACCAAGTTTGAACACCAATATGATCTGAGTCAGGTTTGCTATAACTGGACCACATTTTGACGCAGGTAAGTTGATAGCTTGAGCATATACCCCACTCACAGTATCCGAGCAAACCCTTAACACCAGAACCATGTGGAAACATTCATGGCACAAGCAAGATTTCCTCTGGGTGATGGGTCTGGTGCCGTCGTGAGGGAGTACTTTCAGAGGGTGTCAAGGTGTGCAGAGGGGCATAGACATAGTCTCTTGTGTCAGTGCAATACAAGAGCTATCTGGGGATGGTTTCCCACGGTTGTTGTGAGGTGCAGTTAAGAGGGGATGGAGAACAATTTCCATAGAATGCATGAGAAAATAAACAACTTCCTCCAGACGCAGACATGAAGACTAAACAAAATGCCGAGCCTTTGGAGCACATTACATGCTGAGAGGCAGTCCTGTAAACAGAACTGACTGCCACATCAAGGACAAAGTACCAGGGAAAGTGAACAGGGAGGGGAGCAGTGTCTGAGTCCCAGAGTGGAATTGGCTGGGACAAGGCATCATTGGGTTTGATTTATTGTTTCAGTATCACCCCTAGATCCCTAATAAATTCGGAGTCATCTTTCATGGTCCCGTGAGCTTGGAGGGAACTGTGTCAATCTTCTCACTGGTAAAGTGGAAGGCGTCAGTGCTGCTTTACAATGTGGCAGACAGTGTGTGATTTAGCTTAAACTGACAGCGGTCACTGACACATCCACCATTCGATGGTGGGCGACACGGTGGCTCAGTGGTTAGCGCAGCTGCCTCACACACCAGGGACCCAGATTCAATTCCAGCCTTGTGCAAATGTCTGTGTGGAGTTTGCACATTCTCCCCGTGTCTGTTTGGGTCTCCCCCCATAGTCCAAAGATGTGCAGGTCAGGTGAATTGGCTGTGCTGAATTGCCCGTAGTTTATCAGGGATGTATAGGTTAGGTGCATGTGTCAGGGGTAAATGTAGGGGAATGGGTCTGGGTGGGATAATCTTCGGAGGGTCAGTGTGGACTTGTTGGGCCGAAGGGCCTGTTTCCACACTGTAGTGATCACACCAATGCACTTACTCTGATCGTGACTTGCCCATTGTTTGCAAGTTATTGGTAAAACGAATCAGAAATATCCAAACTAGGTGTACAAAGTAGGTTTCCTCACACTCTTGCCTTTTTTGCTGACTACTCACTCTCCAAGAAATGGCACCACTTCCCCATTCATTGCTGCTCTCATTACTGCTTTGCTCATTCCTCAGTTTTCACTTCACCTCTCAATACTATCTCAGATATTATCACTATCCTCACTCCCCCCTCTATCACCCACAGCTCCTTCTTCAACTGTCACTCCCTCATCAGCTGATTCCTCACATCTCCTAACTCATCCCTCAGGTATCCTAACTCACCTCCAAGTATGTTATGCGATTCCGGCATTGAGGTTTCACAACCAGTCCTGATATATTTCTTAACTTCTTGTTTCGACTTGCCACGCTGTTTTGTTTCAGTTTCAATCTCCAGGCACCCACCATTCCTCTGCCCTTGTCCCAAGCTCCTACCCTGAAGGCGCTTTCTGCTCAGTGGTCCTGAGAGACCCCTCCTGCTTTAAATTCCCAATTCCCTGCCCTTCTGTCCTGCTCCCTGAGGTGGAGATGGTCAACAGCATCAAGATCCTGGGAGGGAGACGATCTGTCCTGGTCCACCCCCGCGGATATGGTGGTCAAGAAGGCCTCTCCTTTCTCAGGAGGCTAAGGAAATTCAGCATGTTTGTAAAGACTCTTACCAACTTTTATAGATGCGTCATAGAAAGCATCTTATCCGGATGAAACTGCAGGGAGTTGTGAACACAGCCCAGTCCATCACACAAGCTAACCTCCCATCCATTGACTCCACCTACACTTCCTCGGGAAGGCAGCCAACATCATCAAAGACCCCTCACCAACCCCCAATTATAACCTCTTCCACCCTCTTCTTTACAGCAGAGAATACATAAACTCAAACACACGTCCCAACAGACTCAAGAACAGCTTCCTCCCTGCTGCCATTAGACTTCTGAACGGACGTCCCAAATTTTAAATTTAAAACCTCTCTGTAAACAAGAACAAGCCCATTGACAGAGTCGGAGCGAAAATGGACTGATGCCAAATTCCCTGCTGGCTTGTATAATGCGAACAGTATGGTCTGAAAGCCATCTGCAGGTTCTGGGATTTTGGCTAATTTCAGAAATGGGACAGAATTGGATCAGTTGTGCTTTATTATCGATGTGCAGCGACATTGAGAGAAGGTGGTGGGGAGAGGCAGCGTTTGACAGGAAACACTCTCACTCAAAGTCACAATCACCTCCAGTGAACTGAGAGTGGTTTCACATGGAAGGACATTCCCTCCCACATGATGCAGTCAAATGTAATTTGTAATTTGTCGGTGTAATTTCTAAACCTAACTGAAGCCTAACTGTTGTCACCTGCCACCCTCACAGATCACATGGAATCTGACAGGAAACCCACAGTGTGCTCAGAGGTGATTCGTCAGTCTGATTGTTTTAACTTTAATTGTTTTCATCTGTTCCACTCCTCTCTCCAGCTCCCCCTGAACTTTCCCACCACCCACTCTTCTCTGTGGGTGAACCTGGGGCACTCACAGAATGTGAAACCATGGGTTTTTTTTTCAATACAGGCCTATCACAATCAGGAGCGATGAAGGGTAGTGAGAGAGAGTCCAATATTTTCCCCATCCCAGAGCTCACCAGGAAACTGGACTGACTTGCTGCCTTCCCTTAGTGTCTCATAGAGTCATAGAGGATGGAAACGGACCTTTCGATCCAACTGATCCATGCCGACTAGATATCCTAACCTAATGTAGTCCCATTTTCCAGCACTTGGCCCATATCCCTCTAAACCCTTCCTATTCATTCGCCCAGCCAGATGCCTTTTAAGTGCAGTAAATGCACCGGCCTCCACCACTTCCTCTGGCAGCTCATACCATCTGCAGTGACACATAGTCATAAGTCAGGAGGATTTGTCAAATAGGGACACTCAACCTGTTTGGTTGCCCAAGGAATGCACCTTCCTTCATCCTCTACTGGGAATCGAACCCAGATCTTGTGGCTCAGAATCACTCCCCATGCTGCTCCCCAATGCCTTCCTTGTGTGACCCTCCTACAAAAGTTTCAAAATCATCCTGAGCCTGCAGTCTGGATAGGGACAGAGGTAACGCAGGGGGCAGATTGTGAGAGGCTTAAGTAGGGTCCCTCGGAGTAAACGTTTCCCCTTCATAGAGGGTCAATAAACCCTTAAGCCCATGAAGGATAGTGATTGATAGGTAAAGTCACAGAGGACCACTCTTTCAATAGAAAGAGAGAGAGAGAGAGAGAGTGAGAGCGAGAGAACTGAGTGCTATACAATATAGCAGCCTTTATTGTCACATGCATTTGAGAGTGAGTGCAGTGAAAAGTTTGTAATGTCACTCCTTGACACCATCTTAGGTGCAGGGTATGAGTTTAATCTGAAGGTCACCATGCCTCAGGTGAAGGGAGAGGTTGAAAAGGTGAGACTTTTAAGGGGACCTCAATTGTGTGGGAATTGAACACACGTTGATGGCATCATTCTGTATCACCAAACCAGCCATCTGAGCTAACTGATCTCCACTGCCAGTTACTGACCCCTCGGCCAAGGAGAAAGGGGACAATAAACGCTGGTCTATTCTATTCCACTCAGTTCTCTCTCTCTCTCTGTCTCTCTCTCTCTCTTTAGAGAGTGGTTCTCAGTAACTTTACCTACAGTCACTATCCATCATGGGTTTAAAGTAAAGGGAGCAGGAGGTTTAGAGGGCTCTCCAGCAGAATTTGCTTCATCCAGATGGTGGTGGATATATGGAGCTCACTGCCTGGAGGAATGATCAGAAAAGCCAAGCTTTCTTGTACTTGTTGCCTCAGGATCACGGGGCCAGTCCTCAGTAAACATCCCAGACCCTTTCCAATGAACAACATGATGTGGAGGAGCCAATGTTGGACCAAGTTAAAAATCACACAACACCAGGTTATAGTCCAACTGGTTTATTTGGAAGCACTAGCTTTCGGAGCGTTGCTGCTAATAAACCTGTTGGACTATAACCTGTTGCTGTGTGATTTTTAACTATGTCACTAAAGGCAGACTTAGTCAAAACCAGTATCTTGCCAATCGATGACTCAGACAGGATGGTACACAGTCTGCTTCCTCTTAGCGTAGATAAGTGTTTGACAGCTGGCATGGACGCAATGGGCCGAAGGGCCTTTCTCCCTGATGAATTACTGTAAGGCTATTATAACTTGATCATGGCTCCACTTTCCCTCAGAGAGCTCTGCACACCTGCCCAGTCGCAGTAGAGCTGATTGGCACGAGCTCTCGCCAGCTGCTCTCTGGGTAATGGGACAACGTGTGGAAACCAGGGAGGGATGAGCCCAATTGCAAATTCACTGATCGAACTATGACCCGAGATCGTCACCAAGAAACCGAAAAGGAATCAGGAGAAATATCCTTCTCCAGAGACTGTGGGCAAGGAGTAGTTGAGAGAAGACACATTAAAGGAGAAACTGTATATAAACTCATGAGGGACTGTAGGATACTGATGGGCAGAATGGAATAGGACAGGAAAAGCCATGCTTGGAGTATGACGACTAAGAAGGTTGGCTCCTGTGCTCTGAGTTCAGCATCACTGCAACTCTGTTTGAAATCAGCTCACTTTAACCGAGATAAGGGTTTAACTTGGAAACTTTTAACACTCTTCAGTCACGCTCTCTGCAATGCACTTTCACGATCGCTAAACAATCGCTCACAACTTTCTCCAGGTCTTGGACCACTGGGATGTCATTTTTTTTTGGAAAACAATCAACATATCCACTCGCGAGTTGCCTTGCATTGCTTTGCTAACCGATTCGGTCGTGTAAGGGGGCCAAACGCAATGATGCCAAGCAAGTCAAACACGTCAAGTCAAAGTGAAGTCAAACACCAACTGCTCAGTTCCATTGGCACGATCCTGTGGTCAGTTGACTTTCACACATGCCCACAAAGGTCAGCCAGTGAGCAGAGCAACCAAACTATGATTGTTCTTTTTGCCGCAGGACCACAGCACCATCCCTCAGCAAACATCTCAGGCATACTGCAATGAATAACTGCAAAACCAGTGGAATAAATCTGGTCACCAATGCCCCTACAGTCAGATTTAGTCAAAACAGGAATCTCACCAATTCATGACTCAGACTAATGGGTATGAATTCTGAAGGTTACTGGACTCGAAGCATTAACACTGTTTCTCTCTCCACCGATGTTGCCAGATCTGCTGAGTTTCTCCAGCACTCTCTGCTGCTACTCCTGTTTCAGATTTCCAGCATCCGCAATTCCTCGTTTTATATTAAGGGGATACACTTCCTCTTAATTTAAAGTTGATTAACTCGAATGATCTAACCTTCTCGCCCGAGATTAGCACCAGCCTGAGGAAAGTGCTGAAATGCCTGATGAGTTTAATAACCGCATAAACCCACATAGTTTCAAATTGCAGCGAATCATAGGATAGAATCCCTTCAGTGTGGAAGCAGGCCATCGAGTCCCAACGGACCATTCAAAGAGCGTATCCCTCTATTCCTGTAACTCTGCATTTCCCATGGCTAACCCATCTAGTCTGCACACTCTAGCACGGCCAATCCACCCTAACCTGCACATCTTTGGACTGTGGGAGGAAACCAGAGCACTCAGAGGAAACCCACGCAAACACGGGGAGAATGTGCAAACTCCATACAGACAGTCCCCTAAGGGTGGAATCGAACCCGGATCCCTAGCGCTGTGAGGCAGCAGTGCTAACCACTGAGCAGCAGTAGCAGACATAGCTAAGACAAAACTTATTGCTCATTCTCTACAAACCCTTCATTCACCTACAGATAAATATATTCAAGCACAAAACACGAAGAACCAACGCAGACTCTATTGATCCAAATGCTTAGAGTGTAGGACTCCTATTTATCTACTGTGCTAATGTCAGTTCTTTGAAAAAGCGATCAATCCCATTCCCCGACTCTTCCAAAGTAAGTTTTTTTCCCTGAAATCAAAATAGCCCTTTCAAATGTATTCATTGTTATTACTGCCTCTGTGTTTCAGGAGGCAGACCACTGTAAGAAACTGTGAAAGATAAACATTCCTATCTCCCTCTGATATTTTAACCATTCTCTTCAAACTATGCCTTCTGTTTACAGTCAGTTTCTACTCTAGCCAAACTCCTTCATAATTCTGAGCTCTCGACCACTTTGTCTGAATGAGAAGCAGGACTCCAGGATTTACAGATGTCATGTAACACCCAGGGGTTAAAGAGGAAAAAAAGGACAACGAGGTAGGATTAATGTGGAAGAAACTTCAACTAAACATGCCTTGTTAAAAGAATAAGAGAAAAGGAAAAGCAAGGGGGGATATTGTAAGCCTCAGTTCACTGAAACTCAGATGGCACTAACTTACAGTAAATGTCGAGGGCGGTCAAATGAATTTGACCACAGGGTACTTACCCAGTAAGTAGCTCTGAAGTGCCATCTTACTCACAGCCCGGTAGAATTCATCTGCTTGGGTCTGAAGCTCTGCTGAGTAAGAATGCAACAAGCCACATCCCCTGATTAGAACACGTCAAAGTCAGGAAGCTGCCCGAAGACAAGGTCAGAGCATGAAGCTTTTTTTTCTAAGAGGTTCCATTGAATTGCAGTTGAATCATGAACAACACAACGGGGGTTAATTGCAGAAAATTCCAACCAGGAGGCAAGCTGTTTGTTCAAAGCTCCTTCATGTTTGGTACCTCCACAGATTCGGTTGGTGATAAATTATTGGCCGAAACACCAGCCAGCTTGTGTTTCGCGTTGTCTCTGAATTGGGGCATGGCGCCCGGGGGGCATTTTTCCAACTCTAAATGTCCTCTGGTAGCTTCTGAAATGCCACTTTGGAGGATTCGTTGACCAGTCTCGCTGTCACAGAGCAGAAGCTCGCTCAGCCCATCGTGTCTGGTAAAGTCGCCGTACTCTCCCTCTCTCATTGGCCAGAGATGACTGGTGCTGGTTTAACCTGAGAGTCACCACAAACATCGACTGTGCCTGGAGGACCATCAACTTGGTGAGAGATGCTCTTTGGTCTGTCCAAAATGTGTTGGTCTTCCAGAACAAGGCGTTGACCCTGACCGAATGTTGTAGACTGGCACGATCCAAGGACCAGGACTACGTGCTGAGGGACGCACTGAAGCCTGGGCCAGCTGCCGCCAAGGCGCAATGGGGAAAGACCACCCTCTGGGGTCTTCCTGATGAAGGTAAAAGAGGATCCGTTCAGTTATCGGACCCTCCCAGTGCCTCAAATGCATGTAAATAGTGTCTGGTTCAAGTAAAGCCTGTGTGGATAAAGTCAAATCCCAATGTTTGCTTGTTTCCGTGAAATGCCACTGCACACAACCGCACTGCATTTGTGGCTTTGTCTGAAGTTTTTTTTTAATGAGTAAAGTATATTGTTGAAATAAAAAGCAGTGGAAAACATTGCGAAAGTGGGACATTTGTAGTAACGTGTGGCACGTGGAGCTGAGGATTATGGGATGAGCCGTGATGTGATTAGATCATGGAGCAGGTCCGGGGGCTGAATGACCTCACCTTGCTCCTTTGTCCCTGTCAAAACAGTTCAAAGTTTTCCAAAGTTTGGTTTCCTCCCACAGTACAAAGATGTGCAGGATAGGTGGACTGACCGTGTGAAATGGCCTTCGGTGTCATCTGGATGTGTAGGCTAGATGGGTGAGCCTTGGGAAATGCTGGGATAGGGTAAAGGGGATGGGCGGGGATGCTTTTCAGAGGGTTGGTGCAGATTCGATGGGCTGAATGGCCTCCTTCTGCACTGTAGGGAGCCTCTGATTACTGCACTCAGAACGAGTCTGAAGATTCATGAGCCCGATTCCGGGGATGAGGAATTTCTGTGATGAGGAGTGGTTTTAGAGTCATAGAGTCATAGAGATGTACAGCATGGAAACAGACCCTTCGGTCCAACCCGTCCATGCCGACCAGATATCCCAACCCAATCTAGTCCCAACACCTGGCCCATATCCCTCCAAACCCTTCCTATTCATATACCCATCCAAATGCCTCTTAAATGTTGCAATTGTACCAGCCTCCACCACATCCTCTGGCAGCTCATTCCATACATGTACCACCCTCTGCGTGAAAAAGTTGCCCCTTAGGTCTCTTTTATATCTTTCTCCTATCACCCTGAACCTATGCCCTCTAGTTCTGGACTCCCCAACCCCAGGGAAAAGATTTTGTCTATTTATCCTATCCATGCCCCTCATAATTTTGTAAACCTGTGGCACAAGGTAAGTCTGAAGCTTAATTGCACTCTGCCCTGGATATCTGCAGTCCGAGAGGAGATTGAGGGTGTGCTGAACCCTCTGATTCTGAACGTTGCTCACGTACACTCCCTCATGGCAGGAGGCTGTAATTACAGTTGGACCAGCACTCGCATGCACTTTCCATTGTAGGGTCCTCTAGCTGTCTCCTCATCTTGGGACCTAAAGTTCCAGAGCTGAAAAATGTGTTGCTGGAAAAGCGCAGCAGGTCAGGCAGCATCCAAGGAGCAGGAGAATCCTTTACATTGGGGAGACAGGCTGCCTACTTGCAGAACGTTTCAGAGAACACCTCTGGGACACCCGCACCACCCAACTGCCCCGTGGCAGAACACTTTTAACTCCCTCTCCCACTCCGCCAAGGACATGCAGGTCCTTGGCCTCCTCCATCGCCAGACCATGGCAACGCGGTGCCTGGAGGAAGAGCGCCTCATCTTCCGCCTAGGAACCCTCCAACCACAAGAGATGAATGCAGATTTCTCCAGCTTCCTCACTTCCCCTCCCCCCACCTTATCTCAGTCCCAACCCTCAGACTCAGCACTGCCTTCTTGACCTGCAACCATCTTCCCGACCTCTCCGCCCCCACCCCCTCTCTGGCCTATCACCCTCACCTTAACCTCCTTCCGCCTATCGCATTCCCAACGCCCCTCCCCCAAGTCCCTCCTCCCTACCTTTTATCTTAGCCTGCTTGGCCCACCCTCCTCATTCCTGAAGAAGGGCTTATGCCCGAAACGTAAAATTTTAACCTAAGGTTCCAGGTTCAAGTCCCATCTATTCCGGAGCTGTGCCATCTGCTGTTTGATTTTAACAATTCCCGTTAAACTCAAAGTTTGTTAAAAACAAGAGGTGGAGGTGGGTATCAGATCTTTGATACCTTGTCAATCAAATCCTGGAAGGAATTAAGCCAAGTCCAGCTTTTTGTCCGGCTTCAAATTATATTAATATTAATGTTGCTGTGCAGATGGTTTGTAGTTGTTTAACGTTTCAGTTCTAAACTCCCTCGTGATTTCATTCCAATAATGATGTTAACCACAGAATTTTCACATCTGTGAGATTCGTGTTCATTTTCAATTTAGTTACAAATGAGGACATTGTCTTCCTTTTATGAAGAAAATTCTTTCAATTCCAGGCGTCGCTTCCTCGAACTTGCTCTGCAGCTGAGGACCCTCAGAACCCCAAAGAAAAGAGCCTCCTCAGTCCCTTCATTGACAACAACAGAGTGTGCACACCTCTCCATTAAAAATGCTTTGAATTATACAAACTGGACAGCGCGTTACCAAGAGCCCACTGACCCACCTCCTGTCCCACCAGAGATCCAAATGCCCTGGACCTTTGTAACAATACCAGCAAAGATGCCGACCGCTCCATTGCCCAGCCCACATTTTGGTAAATCAGACCAGAAAGCTGTGTTCCTCTTCCTGGCTCACTGCAGAGACCGGAGTGCGAGGATTCTGCACGTGATGACACCACCATAGTGAGTCAGATCTCAAACAACGGTGAGACAGAGCACAGGAAAGAGATAGAAAGCTCAGGGGCATGGTATAAAGACAATGTCAGCAAAGTGAAGCAGCTGGTCAGGGAGCAGAGTAAAGGACATGCCCCTGTCTGTTCAATGGTAGGAGAGACTAGGATCAGACGGCACAGCCTGAGAGTAAAGGGATGACCCTTCAGAACAGAGAGAAGGAGAAACATCTTCAGCCAGAGAGTGGGGAATCTATGGAATTCATTGCCACAGGGGTGGCATGGTGGCTCAGTGATTAGCACTGCAACCTCACAGCGCCAGGGACCTGGGTTCGATTCCAGCCTCGGGTGACTGTGTGGAGTTTGCACATCCTCCCCATGTCTGCGTGGGTTTCCTCCGGATGCTCCGGTTTCCTCCCACAGTCCAAAGATGTGCAGGTTAGGTGAATTATCCATAGTATTCAGGGATGATAGGTTAGGTGCATTAATCATGGGAAATGTAGTGTAGTACTGTAGGAGAATGGATCTGGATGGGATACTATTCAGAGGGTCAGTGTGGACTTGTTGGGCCAAATGACCTGTTTCCACACTGTAGGGATTCTCTGCGAAGGCTGTGGAGGCCAGGTAAATTTAAGTCAGCGATAGATAGGTTCCTTGAATATTTAGGGTTTCAGGGAGAATGGGATTGAGAAGCATATCAGCCATGATTGAATTGTGGAGCAGACTCAACAGGCTGATTGACCTAATTTCTGCTCCTGTGTCTTATGGTGATGAGGTAGAAGTGGCGAAGAGCTTCAAGTTCTGAGGAGTAAATATCACCAATGATGTACCCTGGTCCATCCACGTTGACATTGCGGTCAAGAAAGCACACCAATGCCTCTACTTCCTCAGGGGACCAAGGAAGTTCGGCACGTCCACAAGGAATCTCACCAGTTTTTATCTGGGTGCATCAAAGTGTGGTATGGCAAGTGCTCTCCCCAAGATGATGAGAAATCACAGAGAGTTGTGAAGACAGCCCAGCCCATCGCGCAAACCTGCCTTCCTTTCATCGACTCCGTCTACACTTCCCACTGCCTCGGGAAAGCAGCCAATGCAATCAAAGACCACTCCCACCCCAACTGATACAAAAGGTTGAAACCAACAGATTCAGGAGCACTTCTGTCATCAGATTTGTGAACCAATCTCTCACATATTTGAGTTGATCTTCCACAGCACCATCTCAGCAGCTGTAACACGAAATTCTGCATTCTCTTGTGTTACCCTGATGATTTGTCTGGTTCAACACTTTTCGTTGTATCTCGGTACATGTGACAAGAATAAATCAATTCAAAGTCACCGTGGATGTGAAGGTCACCCCTTTGGCATCACCCCAGCTCAGTGGGGCACAAGTGAGATGACGTTGTTAGAAATGTGAGCAGCACAACTGACTCGAACCCACCACAAAGCGAGAGAGAGGATGTGCCATCACTTTAAGGGACCTGTCTCCTTAAGAAGCTGAACATGTAGATGAGCCAAGAACCTGAATGTTATCAAAAGACCAGCAGTCACAGTCACTCTGTACTGTCGCATTTCAGACCGAGGGCACGTCTGGGGACTTCCCGATACTTTCTGTGCAGGGTTAACCTTAAATTCACCCACAATAGATCTTCAAGCATAAAGAATTCCTTTGTATTCAATCGAGGCATTCAAGAAGGCAGAGGATGAGTTTTCAGGTCGAAAGAGTATGGGGATAAAGCAGGTGATTGGCACTTGGCAATGATGTTCATTTGAAGAGCTGGTACAAACCCAGTGGGCTGAATGGTCTCACTCTGCAGCATAACAATTCTGTGTTGGATGTAGAGAGCATGAACAATCTCAGTTCTAACATTTAGTTCTAACATCAGACATAAATAATGTGTCCCGTGTATCCAGGTGTCAGCTGGGGCTCAGTGTTCAGCTCTCTGACTCCCTGGGTCGTCTGATCAAATCCCATCGCAGACTTCCAGCTGCACACTGGAGGCATTCATGTCAATAAGGGAGGGAATGCTGGGTCAAGGAAACTCTCTCAAACAGGGTGTGGCATCGAGACCCTGCATCCCCTCTGAGGTGCACTGCAAGATCCCATGGCATACTGACCTTGCATTAGCAGTGTAGAATAAGGACGCTTGGCCCATCTGGTCTGTGGTAGTCAAGGGGAATGTAGATACAGGGCGATCAACTAGAGCAGGAGCAGGTAATGAGTCAGTCCATGGTGGAGCGGCTCATAAGAGAGGGACTCAAGGCCAGCTTATCAAACATCAAGGATTGGGATCCCATGTGAAGGCTAATGAATGGGATGGGGCAGTGGATCAGTAACCTCTGGAAGAAGTTGCTGAGAAATGCTAGGGATCTCTCCTGATCTCATTTGTTGTTTGATGACAGTGTGTTAGCCCATGTACCACATATAAACTCTGGATATTAAGAATCAACTGCTCATGTGCTGTAGATCACATTACTGCTCTAACTTGTCACATCTTGCTTGTTTGTTTAAAACCATGGATTTGTGGCTTCATTAATTTTATACATTGCTTGGATCTGACCTTTAATCCAATTTAAACCAAATAGTAACATAACATTCTGGATTCTGAAGAGCGGTCACCAGGCCCAAATTATTAACTGTGCTTTCCCTCCATCGATGCTGCCAGAGTTTCTCCAGCAATTTCTGTTTTTGTTTCAGACTTGCAGCATCTTCAGTCATAGAGAAGTACAGGACAGAAACAGACCCTTCGGTCCAGCTCGTCCATGCTGGTCAGATGTCCAAACCCAATCTAGTCCCATTTGCCAGCCCTTGGCCCATATCCCTCTAAACCCTTCCTATTCCTCTACCCATCCAGATGCTTTTTAAATGTTGTAATTGTACCAGCCTCCACCGCTTCCTCTGACAGCTCATTCCATATACACACCACCCTCTGCACACGCAAGATGCCTGTCAGGTCCTTTTTAAACTTTTCCCTCTCACCCAAATCTATTCCCCTCCAGTTCTGGACTCCCCTACCCTGGGGAAAAAGACCTTGGCTATCTATCCTATCCATGCCCCTCATGATTTTATAAACCTCTGTAAGGTCACCCCCTCAGCCTCTAACGCTCCAGGGAAAACAGCCCCAGCCTATTCAGCCTCTCTCTGTAACACAAACGCTCCAATCCTGGCAACATCCTTATAAATCTTTTCTGAACCCTTTCAAGTTTTGCAACAACTTTTTGGCAGCAGGGACAACCAAACTTAAATGTAATTTTCCAAAAGTGGCCTAGCCAATGATTTTCTTTGTGACATAACATTGCCCTGATGTTAGAACGACACTCTGATCAGTCAGATGACAAAACAAATACTCTTTGTCTGATGAAAAAAGTCTTTGTCCGGGATGTGGAGCATGAAAACCACACAAAAACAGCAATGTTCAGTTCTCTCGCAGGAACAGCAGCTTTGCATGAATGTGGGACATTTTCTGAAACTGTGCAAAAACCAAGCGAAATCCTTAAGCCCAAGAAACAAAGCAGGGTTACATCTGCAAAGAGGTTACGGATACCCAGTGGCCTCCAATTGAAAGATATTTCCTCAAATCCCACTGTAAACGTCCCATTCTGCAGTGATTGTAACAAGGTCAGCCAGGATCTGAGCTCCCTGATTGGGGCTGCTCCAATCAGGGAGCCCTGGCTGACAGTTTTAAACAGGATTGTCAAGCGTTCTGCTCACGCTGACTCTGAGGGAACTGAATCACTGTCAAGTTCAGTGCACGTGTAAGTAAAGGGTGACGTGGTCGTGGATATACGGGCCCCTGTGGGGTTATTTCATACTCCTTACCTTCAAACTGTGTCCCCTGGTTAGTGACCCCTCTACTAAAGAGGGAATGTTCTCCCTATCTACCCTGCCTCTGCACCTCAGAGCTTTGCACATCACAGTTAGGTCGCTCCTCAGCCTGAGGAAAGCAATCTGAGCTTATCAAGCCTCTCTGAAATATTCCATCCCAGACAACATCCTGGTAAACCTTTTCTGCATTCCCTCCAGTACAATCACATCCTTCCTGCACACAGTATCCCAGCTGTGGCCTAACATTATATATAGCTCTATCATAATCTCTTATTTTCAAATGCCTTGACCAATCAGGACAAATCATATGTTTTCTTTAACTACCTTATCCACCTGATATGCTTCGAAATATGTATCTAAGGTATTCCAGAATCCTAAAGCAATTATGTGCTGCTTCTAACGCAGAATGAAAGACCTCACCTCTATTAATGGACAATCTACTCTGTTCAAGCTCGAAACAGGATCTGTGCTTTTCTTTTTGCTAATTTCTTTTGATTCATTTGTGGGATGTGGGCGTCACTGGCTGGGCCCAGCGTTTACTGTCCATCCCTAGTTGCCCCTTGAGAAGGTTGGGGTGAACTGCCTTCTTGAACCGTCACGGTCCCTGAGCTGTGGGGTTGACCCACAATGTCCTTAGGGAGGGAATTCCAGGATTTTGACCCAGCGCCAGTGAAGGAATGACGATATATTTCCAAGTCAGGATGGCGAGTGGCTTGGAGGGGAACTTGGCGACGTTCCCATGTAGCTGCTGCCCATGTCCTTCTGGATGGAATTGGTCATGGGCTTTGGAAGATGCTACTTTAGTGAATTTTGAACTTGTTGAATTTCCGCGATCCATTTTGTAGATGGTACAAACTGCTGCTACTGAGTGTCAGTGGTGGACGTGGTGCCAATCAAGTAAGTGGCTTTGTCCTGGATGGTGGTGAGCATCTTTTGTGTTGTTGGAGCTGCACCCAACCAGGCAAGTGGGGAGTATTCCATCCCAATGTTGCCTTGTACCTTGTCGATGGTGGACAGGCTTTTGGTGGGAGGTGAGTTACACCCTGAAATATCCCTAGCCTTTGACCTGCTCTTGTAGCCACTGTGCATATCTGGTGAGTCCAGTTGAGTTTCTGGGCTACGGTGACCCCCAGGATCTAGATAGTGAGAGCTTCAGTGACTGTCATGCTGTTGAATGTCAAGGGAATTGTCTCTTATTGGAGACGGTCACAGCCTGGCATTTGTGTGATGTGAATGTTACTTGCCACTTGTCAGCCCAGGCCTGGATATTGTCCTGATCTTGTTGAGATTGAACATGGACTCTTTCAGTATCTGAAGAGTAGTGAATGGTGCTGAACATTGTACAATCATCAGCGACCATTCCCACCCCTGACCTTATGGTGGAGAGAAGGTCATTGGTGAAGCAGTTGAAGACGGTTGGGCCTAGGACACTATCCTGAGGAACTCCTGCAGAGATGTCCTGGAGCTGAGATTTTTGTCCAATGAGAACACACACCTTCCTTTCTCTCTCCTTTTTGAAACTGTAGCCTTCTGATTGGACGTTATATGAGGCAGCTGAAACAGCCCTTAAAGATAAAATAATGCCAAATATTTTTAGAAGACAATAAGTTCACCAAATATGTTTACATTAAGCAGAACCAGAAGACTTGACTTCTGATTGGGTGGCATGGTGACTCAGTGGTTAGCCCTTCTGCCTCACAGCACCAGGGACCCAGATTCGGTTCCACCCTTGGGCAGGCGACTGTCTGTGTGGAGTTTGCATATTCTCCCTGTGTCTGCGTGGGATTCCTACTACAATCCAAAAATGTGCAGGTTAGGGTAGATGGCTATGCTAGGGTGTCCAGAGATGTGCGGACTAGATGGTGTTAACCATGGGAAATGCAAGGTTATAAGAATAGAGTTGGAGGGCGTGGGTCTGGACAGTATGTTCTTCAGAGGGTCAGTGTGTGCTCGATGGGCTGAATGGCTTTCTTCCACACTGTAGGGATTCTATGAGTAGGAAAGTATGTTTCGCTCACAACCTCCTTTGAAGAGTTCATGAACAGAGAGAAAACTCTTTATTGAGAGCTTTTTTTACAGGGTTATGCAAATTCAGCACAGGATATAGCACACACATGCAACCGATAGAACTGCAGACGTTGGAAATCACACACAGAAACAGAAGTTGCTGGAAAATCTCAGCAAGTCCGACAACATCTGCGGAGAGAAATCAGAGTTAACGTTTTGGGTCCAGCGACCCTTCCTCAGAATGTGATATAGAATCTTACTGAAGTGAAAAAGACACCCATTGTGTTTCTACACACTTGGAAAATAATCTCACCTTCTAATGTGTCAAGTCCAAAAATAAACAGCAGGAAATGACCAAGTATTATTTCAGAAAGTCAACAGAGTGATGCTAACTGAAGCCAAACCTTTTGGAACAACTGTACCATGTATTCATCAGACACAGGTCAGCAAATGTTAAAAATCACACATCACCAGGTTATAGTCTAATGGGTTTATTTGGAAGCACTAGCTTTCAGAGAGCTGCCCCTTCATCAGATAGCTTTGTCCTGGATGGTGTTGAGCTTCTTGAGTGTTGTTGGAGCTGCCCCAATCCAGGCAAGTGGGGAGTATTCTATCTGTGGGGCAGGATCATAGGACACAGAATTTATTGTAAGAAGTTATTGATTGATGTATTGAACAGACCGAGACTGCTGTTAAGACTTTATCACTTGGAATGGGTTTCAGATTTTCAATTCATCAATATGTAAATCCCAGAACTTCCTCAAAGTCACATTCCTGAGGTAACTTAAGGTTTTATAAAAAATGACGACATCTCAAGTTCAATACATCACATCAGTTGTATGACACGCTGATCTTTTACTATAATTTCTGTGTCCTATGACCCTGCCCCACTAGGATTCTGGAAGCTTCCATTGGATGAGAAATAAAAACTGCCTACTGCATATATTGTACCATTTGATGATTTTATTTCAACAAACTGCTATTTGAGGTTGCTTCGGTCCCAGAAATCTTCTGACAAGTGACAATATGTCATTGACAAATCTGTGGATTTGAGGGGTTATTTTGTCCTGGTTTCTTCTAAGAGAGAGAAGGATCGGGCTGCCGACTGAAGACCACTCGAGTAAACAGCTTGGGAGGACTTGGGTTTGTTTGTTCAACAGCCAGAGTGGGAGTGACTAGCTCTCACTGATCAGGATTAATGGGTAGGAGCAGAAGCTGTTCAGAGTTGGAAGCTGCAGCGCATGTTTCCTGGCTGCTACTCTCTCTGAATTATCTCTTGACAGGTTTTGCTTCCTGGACTGAAGAACTGCCTGTGAGAATCTGTGTCTGAATTTGCCTTTTTTTTGCCTAGAGACATGGTTATGGGATATTAGTATAATGGAACAGTTACAACATAGAACAATGCAGCACAGGAACAGGCCCTTCAGCCCACCATGCTGTGCTGAACCCGACGCCAAATGAAAGTAATCCCTTCTGCCTGCCCTTGGTCCATATCCCACCATTCCTTGTGTATCCATGTGCTTATATAAAAGCCCCTTAAACACCCCCCTATCATACCTGCCTCCACCACCGCCACTGGCAGCATGTTCCAGACCCCTCCCACTGTCTGTATAAAAACCTGCCTTCACATCTCCTTTGAACATCCTCTATTCATCTCAAATGCATACCCACTAGTTTTAGACGTTTCAACTCTGGGAAAAAAGGTTCCGACCATCAACCCTGCCATTTCGTAATAGGTACTGTATCTATTATTCCATTCAGTTCTCCAATAGAGTTAAGTCATTCTACATTCCTCTTCCTTTTGTTTGTATTTTAACTTTCGTGTTTAAATAAATTGCGTTTTGCTTAATATTGACAAGTCACAATGCATCTAGGACAGACCCTTCAATCAAGCTTTAAGATAATATAAAGTTAGAGTCTAGGCTACCTTCTTAAAATATTTTGAGAGCATCTGTCTGGCCCATGACATCATTCAGATAACGTATTAACACACAGGGAACTGACTGAAGCACCTTACGACAGATTGCACGCAACATTGAAATGTCTACGGGCTTTTATTCCCATTGAGAAATGCAAATTTTCTGAAAAATCTGTTTACTTTTTAGAACATCATTATGAAGGAGAGTTGTAGCGGGCGTTAACCCTGTTTCTCTATCCCCTTGTCAAGAAGATGCGTTTCTGAAGATTTGAAAGCAACCAGGCCCACTGTAATCCATTGCTCCCGGCTATCAACGCAACTGAAGTCTCAGCCCTGAGTTTAGAAGCTAAATACAAACAGAAAGATCTGCAGACGCTGTAAATCAGAAGCAAAAACAGCTGGAAAAGCTCAGCAGGTCTGGCAGCATCTACGGAGAGGAATCAAAGTTTACGTTTCGGATCAAGTGACCCTTCTTCAGAATGCTGTCCTGAGGAAGGGTCACTCGACACAAAACATTAACTGATTTCTCTCCACAGTTTGGAAGCGATGTTCCTTCAGGAGGGCACAGTAAACCAATACATAATGCATCCAGAGTTCTGTCTGACTCTGAAACATTTTGCACTGTTATTGAGAAGGAGACTCTCAGTGATGTGGGCACGTGAGAGATTTTCAGATTGTTGGCACATGATTGAACTTCAAGTTCTTGTAGGGATTGACCAGAAACTATTGGTTTCTCTTAGATGAGAAAACAGTTATAAAGGTGCTTCACAATGTTATCTTTCCGTTGTGATCTGGTCTCCCTGCTATAGGAACAATGTTGTGAAACTTGAAAGGGTTCAGAAAAGATTTACAAGGATGTTGCCAGGGTGGGAGGGTTTGAGCTATAGGGAGAGGCTGAACAGGCTGGGGCTGTTTTCCCTGGAGCGTCGGAGGCTGAGGGGTGACCTAATAGAGGTTTATAAAATCAAGCCATTGGGATTTTTGTTTGGTCTGGTCACCTTTTGACACAGTAGTGTCAGAGGATGATGCACTTTGGATTGTTGGTATTTTCTCCTGTGTAATTGGTCTGAGTCTGTGCTGCGCTGTTGTCTACTGCTTGTTGTGTGAATGAATGAAGTTCACTAAAAAACTATAGGGTAAATAGACAAAGTATTTTTCCTCAGGGTGGGGGAGTCCAAAACTAGAGGGCTTAGTTTAAGGTGAGGGGGAAAGATTTAAAAGAGACCTAAGGGGAAATATTTTTCACACAGAGGGTGGTGCATGTATGGAATGAGCCACCAGAGGAAGTGGTGGAGGCTGGTACAATTACAACATTTAAAAGGCATCTGGATGGGTATATGAATAGGAAGGATTCAGAGGGATATGGGCCAAGTGCTGGCAAATGGGGCTAGATTAGGTTAAGATATCTGGTCGGAATGGACGAATTGGACTGAAAGGTCTGTTTCTGTGCTGTACATCTCTGTGACTCTATGACTCTTAAGTGCGGTTACGAGACTGAAGATGGGCAAGAAAAGCTGTACCCATCAGCTGAATGCCCTGCTCAGGCTGACTGTGAACAGCATTACCATGGTTCACGAATACTTTTCTAGTGAAATTCATTCATTCACACAGACAGCAGTAGCCAACAACACAGCATTGACGCAATCGATTTCGACAGGGAAAAATAGTACTGATCTAGAATGCATCATGCTCTGTTACTATTGTGTCAGAAGGTGGTCAGATTTAAAAACATGTACACTTACTCTCACGCGCACACACACGCTCAAACACACACACCCTCACTCTCTCACCCACACACTCTCAAACACACACACACAGTCATATACACACACCCTCACTCTCTCTCTCTCACACACACACACACTCTCACACCCACACTCACACACACACACACCCACAAACACACACACACACTCTCTCTCACACACACATGCACACTCACTCTCTCACGCATACATACACACACAGACAAACACATGCCGACAGATACACAAAGAGACACACACAAACTCAGATACACGCATATGCACGCGCACACACACCTGTACGCACTCACATACACACACATATAGGCACACACATAGAGACACAGACACACACACACACATACACACAGAAACACACATTGAGACACAGACACACACACACACATACATAGATACACATGGAGACACACACACATAGAGACACACACCCACACACAGAAACTCTTAGAGACACACACATAGATGCACATAGACACACACACACATACATAGATACACATGGAGACACGCACACACACACAGATACACATAGAGACACAGACATACACAGACACATAGACACACACACACTCACACACACACATACATAGATAAACATGGAGACACACACACATAGAGACACACACACACCCACACACAGACACACATAGACACACACACACATACATAGATACACATGGAGACACGCGCACATACACAGATACACATAGAGGCACAGACATACACAGACACATAGACACACACACACACATAGACGTATAAACACACACACACATAGACACACAGACACATAGACATACAGACACACACACACACAGACATAGACACAGACACACACACAGACAGACATAGACAGACACACACACTCTCTCATACACACAGGTACACAGAGACACAGACATACACACACATAGTGACAAATACACACACACGCACACAGACACAGAACTGAATAGTTCTTAAGTTTGCACCCAAGTCACTGAGTGTGAGTAAGAGATCCTATGGTCCAATATTTGATGGGTTAATAATGTTCATGCCTTCTTCCCACAAACCAGAGAAAACCATCCTAGACATACACACATTATCCCTTCAGTCACTGTACACTCAGAGATCGTTACAACTGCAGTAGAATGAACTTAAAGATGCACAGCACAGAAGAAGCCCTTATTATGTACTTGGGTATCAGACTACAATCCGCAGCTCACGTACATAGCACCAACACAGCCCGAAAGAGTCAACATCCCTCCAGATTGGTTACGTTTACAAAGCTAAGAGACTTGGGAGAGAAGGCAGAGTGGTAGACTTGATGCACTCATTTAAAAAATAATTTAATGGGATAAACGAGGGGAAAGGTCTTGGGAGGAGATATTGTAGAAAGCAGTTGTTCCAGCAGGTTTAATTCAGATATACATGATTGTCTCTGGGAGGAGCTAGCTGTAGATGTTAGTCTGACTGTGAACAACCATCCAACCTAAGGTATCTTAGTCTCTCATTATACTGCCATCTTATGAGCATGTCATAAACTAATTCTTGTTACGCAAGTACCTTCTGTCAAAGACTTTGCAATGGTTAACCATTTTCCATTTTGTGCTGTTGTGTCCATGAGTACAAGGGGAGTTAATGGCAGCGTATATAGACAAAGCGATCCCAGGAGACACAGGGACCTACTGAGCAGAAACTGGGGCAGGAGGTAAATCAGGGTCCAGTCATTGGGAGTGGCTGCAGTGCTTGGGTAGGGGGGCAAGGCTAGGGTGGGGCCCAGGGCCTGGCCTCAGAGCAGTTCTGAAGCTTGTGGTTCCTCTTTTGCCCTTGCTACTGAGAGACTCACCTACCAAACAGACAACCTTCCAACTCTGAAGTGGGATTGCTCCCTGCTGAGCCATAGTCAATTATGCGTATCTTTGAGAGATGAGGAACCATCGCTGCATTGAATATCAATTAGACTCAGAAATGCCCACAATGAAGGTAGGAGATTTGCACCAGGGACAAAAAAAGGGAACTGAGTTTTGTTAGGCCCACTGTATCAGGATTGAATTCTTGTCTATAATTGAACAGTCATGATTTGTCAGTCGTCCCCTTCAAAACGTTCCCTAAAACATTTCACTTCCTGCCCTATTGTCTCTTGGTGTAAGTTGGTGTCAAATTTCTTGCAAAGTAAGTTGAAGAGCAAAGCAATGCAAAAATATTGTTGCCCCTTCAGCTGTTTGAATACCAAGCGTTGCTGGCTTTGCTTTTTCTCTTGCTGCTCTGCTATTAAATGTGTTGGGGGGGGAGGGGGGGGTTCAGAAAATAAAACAGAGAATGCAGTTTCATTGCAGGTCTTGCTCGGGGCTTCAATTAAACTTTAATGGATTAAAGCAGCACTTAAGCCTTGCTCTTCAATCTTCGGCACTCTTATTAGCATCACCACGGCCCAGTTTCCAAAAGACTGTCAACGCCCCCAGTTAATACAAACCAGAATTCTGTGTAACCCCTGAAGTGCCAACTTATCAGAAAGTCCTTCACAAAACCGATAAACCAAATCCCTAATTCCAACCACCAAATAGTCCGCCGCTGAATTGCGACAGCTTCTGTAGAACACTAAACTGTCACTTGATGGAACAGAACTTGAAAAAGCGGACATATGTCAAAACGTCTTCTCTCACATTCATCAGGACAGAATTGCAAGAATGCCATAACTGAAATGGAACAATAATTGACGCACTTTAGATGAGGGCTCACCTTGCCGTGCAGTACAAATTAATCTTTTTGAAATTCGGCGTTCTTCCTTCTGTGGGGCAGTCAATTACAAAAACTTAAGCACATGTCCCAACAGGTTCAAAAACAGCTTCTTCCCCACTGTTATTAGACCGCTGAACAGAGCTCTCAAGTTTTCAAGTTAATGTTGATTAATCTTGCTCTTTGTTCACCTTCTCTGCCGTTGTAACATTGTATTCCTCACTCTGTTCTATTACCCTAACGCACTTTGCTTGGTATGATCTGCAAGTACTGCAGGCAAAACAAAACTTTTCATTGTACTTAGGTACACGTGATAATGATAAATCAAATCAAATGAAATCAAAATTTGATCTTCACCAGTGTAAGACCAAATTCTTTATCACCATCAGCAACATTGCAAAACATTGTTCAATTGGAAAAGGCTTGTCACTGAGTGGCATCAGAAGATATTAGGAAATGAGGTGGAGTTTAATTGGATAATATTTATTGTTGCCACATCTACCGAAGTACAGTGAAATGTTTTGTTTTGCGAGCATTATAGGCAGAGAATAGCAAACGAGAATATACAGATCACAGATGTTTAGAGTGAGGCTTACAGAGTTACAGTTGCGCTAAGCAGGATTAACATTAGATTTGAAATTTGCAAGGTCCATTCAGCAGTACAATGACAGTGAGGAAGAAGCTGTTCCTGAATCTGTTGGTGCCTGTATTTAAGTTTTGCTCACTTCTGCCTGATGGAAGGAGGTTGGAAGAGGTTATAACCGGGATGGGAAGGGGTCTTTGATGACATTGGCTGCCGTCCTGAGGCAGTGAGGAGGGTAGATGGAGTCAATGGATGCTCCTCGGATGCTGCCTGTCCAACGCCATGCTCGTTGACTCATCCAGGGATGGAAGGTTGGCTTGTGTAAGAGGCTGGGCTGTGTTCACAACTCCCTGTAGTTTCTTACAGTCCTGAGCAGAGCAGTTGTCCCATGTCAAGCTGTGATGCATCGAGATAGAATGCTTTCTATGGTGCATCTGTAAAAGTTGGTGAGGTCCTTATGGGCACGCTGAGTTTCCTTAGCCTTCTGAGGAGGATGAGGTGTTATTGTGTCTTCTTGACTGTCACGTCCACATGGCCAACTGGAAAGACCTCGACTGAGTGTGGGGCCTGGATCACTGAAACCATGGCTATCAATGCTGCACTGACAAAAGCTGGAGTTACGCAGGAGGTTCCTCAGAACTTGAGGGACACAAAGGCCTCAGAGCTCGTTGAGCTGGAGGACGTTACACAGATAAAGAGGAGGCCGACACCACAGAGGGATGTGGAAACAAGGTGAGACTTTGGAAATTCAGGTGTTGCCTACACAAAACGCAAGGACAGCAAGGGTGCACCGGAGGCAACGCGAGTCTGGGTAGAAGGGGGACATGTTTATTTGGGGTGAGGTGCTGGAGGGATGAGTGAGGTGGAGAGAGCAGTGAAAGAGTCGTGTCAGCAGGTGGAAGGGATGAAGGTTGTGGGCTGAGCGACAGATGGAGCTGGGATCTAAGAGGAATCTACGGATAGCTTAAAGAGTTTCTTCTGGAGTAGCTTCACTGCACAGAGCCAAGCTCTGACCCATGCACTATGATGTTCAAAACCATGGTCACATCCTCAGCACCAATGGACATCGCCTTGTGTTATCGAGAGTTCCTGACATTGGTTACTAACTCCCCCCATCAACCACTCCCAGGACAGGGACAGCACGGGGTCAGATACAGAGTAAAGCTCCCTCTACACTGTCCCTATCAAATATTCCCAGGACAGGGACAGCACGGGGTCAGATACAGAGCAAAGCTCCCTCTACACTGTTCCCATCAAACACTCCCAGGACAGGGACAGCATGGGGTCAGATACAGAGCAAAGCTCCCTCTACACTGTCTCCATCAAACACTCCCAGGACAGGGACAGCATGGGGCTAGATACAGAGTAAAGTTCACTCTACACTGTCCCCATCAAACACTCCCAGGACAGGGACAGCACGGGGCTAGATACAGAGTAACGTTCCCTCTACACTGTGCCCATCAAACACTCCCAGGGCAGGGACAGCACGAGGTTAGATACAGAGTAAAGCTTCCTCTACGCTGTCACCATCAAACACTCCCAGGACAGGGACAGCACGGGGTTAGATACAGAGTAAAGCTTCCTCTACACTGTCACCATCAAACACCCCAAGGACAGGGACAGCACGGGGCTAGATACAGAGTAACGTTCCCTCTACACTGTCATCATCAAACACTCTCAGGACAGGGACGACTCTTTCACTGCTCTCTCCACCTCACTGATCCCTCTAGCACCTAACCCCAAATAAACATGCCCCCTTCTACGCAGACTTGCCTTGCCTCCCATTCACCCTTGCTGACCTTGTGTCTTGTGTAGGTAAGTCCCGTGGTGTGTAAAGCTCCCTCTACACTGTGCCCATCAAATACTCCCAGGACAAGGACAGCACCGAGTTAGGTACAGAGTAAATCTCCCTCTACACTGTGCCCATCAAACACTCCCAGGACAGGAACAGCACAGGGTTAGATACAGAGTAAAGCTGTAAAGTACAGTGGAGGGTTTGCTAGAAAATAAAACTCCGTTTAATGTTATTCTGACCCATCAATTCCAGTGTCAACACCAGTTTGTGGTTG
Organism: Chiloscyllium plagiosum; assembly: GCF_037043375.1. NCBI lineage: Eukaryota > Metazoa > Chordata > Chondrichthyes > Orectolobiformes > Hemiscylliidae > Chiloscyllium > Chiloscyllium plagiosum. The sequence goes on from NW_028270183.1 coordinate 19,093,022, forward strand.
GGGGGAGTGGGGGAAGCATTAATCTGAGAGTGGATATGGCGATAGGACAATGGCCATTCACTCCTCAGAGTCAGGGTTGGAAGAGCAGAGCTCCCTGTCTATCTCTGCACCAGCACTGATAGATGTCAGGCAATTCTCATCCCCCACAGCCAAGCTGGAAAGTGGACACACTTCTAAGTGTGGCGTTCTGGCTCAGCATCGTCATTTTGTTACTCACAGTGACCAGCACAGGATATGGATGATTCAGTCCATCTGTCTATTCGTCTGGGCCCATCGCTGCAGAGGGCAGTTTGTGAACTCGATAAGGTTAACCCAGACAGGAAAAGGACAAGGACTTCATAAACACAACACTGGAATGAGTCAGCAGACGGATGAACACTCAATCTTCAGTGAGTCAGGGGCTGAGGTAGTTGTGAACTGTTACACCGAGTATCCAAGTTCCAGTCTCACTAACGCATGTTAGCAACTGCAGTTTATACCAGAAAACCTGGAGATAATTACACCTATTTCTTCGGTCATTTTAATTATGGAAACATAGAAAATAGCAGCAGGAGAAGGCCATTCGGCCCATCGAGCCTGCTCCACCATTCAACACAATCATGGCCGATCATCCAACTCAGGCTCCAGTTCCCGCTTTCTCCCCACATCCTTTCGATCCCTTTAGCCCCCAGACCTGTGTCCAACTCTTCCTTGAGAATGTTTTGGCTTCAACCGTGTTCTGTTCCAGAGAACTCCACAGGCTCTGGGTGAAGAACTGTCTCCTCATCTCAGTCCCAAACGGCCTAGCCCCGTATCCTCAGAGTGTGACCCCCCTAGTTCTGGATTCCCCACTCATCAGGGAACATCCTACCTGTGTTTACCCTGTTTACTCCTGTCAGAATTTTATCTATGAGATTCTCACCCCATACTTCAAAACTGGAGTGGATATAATCCCAACTGGTTCAATCACTCTGCCATCCCAGGAATCCATCTTGGTTTCTTGAGATTTTCCACTGTTGATGGGGAATGGGAAACATGGGTCCATATACCCTGCAATAACGTATTGCTTCCCCAGGAGTTAAACAGCATCAGGATAGAGACGTAGCCTGGTTGATTTTGCTCCCCCCCTCATATCTTTCCATCCAAACCTGCCAGCATCTCTACAAGTATGGCCTGGAGGGTGGTCATACAGGAGAGGCAAAGGGCAGAATTGCAGGGGTTAATTGAGATTATCTGACCTTGCACAGTGCTTGATTATTAAAGGTTGTGGGTAGAGCTATTGAGTCAAATGGTTGGCATAGTGGCTCAGTGGTTAGCACTGTTGCCTCACAGTGCCAGGGACCTGGGTTCAATTCCCACCTCAGGTGACTGTCTGTGGGGAGCTTGCACATTGTGTCTGTGTAGGTTTCCTCCCACAATCCTGAAGTGTGCAGGTTAAGTAGATTGGCCATGTTAAATTGGGGTTGGGTAAGATTTGGCCCTGTCATTTTGGCGCTCATTACTTTGGTGCTGAGCTGTTTTGGCACCAATTCAGAATAAAAAAAAAGTCTTGTTTGGTTAAAGAAGAGAGGGTGACTAACGACCCAATGTAATTTTCTCAACTCGCAAGAGTTGATAGTCAAAGCTGCAATGACCCGCTGTAGATTCAAATCTTGTTTTGTAATCATTTTCTCATTTAACAATTGTTAATAGTCATCTACTGCCTTGATGATACTTAAGCCCTTCTGTCTTCACATTGGAAAACTGTAATACAATTTTCTTTCTATTTTCTTGTAGAGCCCATCCCAGAAATGGCTGAAAACATTCTAAGCAAGAGAGAGAAACCAAAATTTTCACACGATGGTTATCTATATGTGCTTGATAAATGTAGCAAAATGTAAAAGTTCATTTTTATAATGAATAGGTTAAAAATAATGAATAAAAAATAATTAGATTTATTTCTTACAATGCAATAAAAACGAATTTCTTACGGGCTCTACAAGACATTTTGTTTATTCTGAATTGGCGACAAAACAGCTCAGCGCTAAAGTAATGAGCGCCAAAATAGTTTAGAGCCAAAACGACAGGGCCCAATGATCGCCACCAAAAGGGTGGCACCAAATAGTCCCATTCCGGTTAAATTATCCCTAGTGTTAGGTGCAATAACTAGGGGTAAATAGAGGGTAGTGGAATGGGTCTGGGTGGATTACTCTTTGGAGGGTCGATATGGGCTTGTTGGGCCAAAGGGCCTGTTTCCACACTATAGGGTACCCAATCTGCCTCTCAAGGTGTTCATGAGTTAGACAAAATGAGTGTCTCCCGTGATGATGAGGCTTTATGATATAATACGTTAAGGAACTAGATTCTATTATAGAAATTAAAGGACTTTGATTTTCTTCAGTTCTGAGAAAGTGACTTGCTTGTCTGTAAGAGTCAGAAATGCAATTTCTTTTCACATTTGGTTGAAATAGCATTTTGATTTGATTTGGTTTGGCTTGATTTGTTTTGATTTGATTTATTATTGTCACGTTTACCAAGATACAGCGTGCTAACGAGACAAATTACACCTTACATAAATATGTGGGGTAACAGAACAGAATGCAGAATATAGTGTTATAACTTTTTTTAAACTGAAAATACCGCTTTGATGAGATTGTGCAACTGAAGTTAAATGACTAGACAAATTACTTGCTAAGATAATTGCAAAATAATTTACAAGTTGAGCTTTTACAAACCAGACACAGAGAGACCAGTGCCCAGCAATTTAGAAGGAAAATCCAGACCAACAGCTGTCGTGGTTAACAGCCTCAAAGTCATCAAAGTAACTGGAAAAGGTCAGAATGATTTGTTGGTTAAAGTTCAGTGAGAAAGACCAGTGAGTTTGCTTGTGTCTATGTTTTCCCAGGAGATGCAGTCATTAAGAGAGTCACATTTTCGCAAGAGTTCCTCAAGAGACTGTCACAAGTCGAGCTATCATCTAACCTTCCCTCCATCAGAGATTGCACAATGTTCAGCACCATCCACAACTCCTCACTCACTGAAGCAGGGCGCGTCCATATACAGTAAGACCAGGACAATTGAGCAGACAAGTGCAAGCATCATTCAAGCTACGCAAATGCCAGGCCATGACTAAACAAGAATCTAAACATCATCCCTCAACATTCAGTGACTCAGCATCAGTGATTCCCCACTATCAACATCCTGGGGAGTCCCCATTGACCAGAAACCAAAACTGGATTTGTCACATAGAGCAGCAAGAGCAGGTCGGAAGCGAGGAATACAGCAGTGAGTGACACCATATCCACAAACATCCACATCCTCCATCACTGACACTCAGTAGCAGCAGTGTATGCCAATTACAAGCCATGCCGCAGAGATTTGCCAAGATTCCCTTTGATAGCACCATTACCACCTCTATCTGGAAGGACAAGGACAGCAGATACCTGGAGACATGGAGGCACCATCACCTGTAGCTAACCTTCAAGCAATGTTTCTGACCCCATCTTACTGCCCCTTCAGTGTGGCTGGGTCAAAATACTCAAACCTCTGCCCCAACAACATTGTGGCTTGACTTACAACAAGTTAACGCCAGATGTTCAAGTAGTCAGCTCGGCGCCACCATTCATGACCAACTTTGAATGGTGCAGACAGTGATGCCCACACACTATGAATGATGAAAAGAAATCAGGTAAGTGTGCAGCCATTTCCTGAAAGGACACCATTTGTAAATTATCAGTTGAGTAAGAAAATTCAGAATGAAGAATAAAAGTCATACTTCCCTGGGGTTGAGTATCCATAAAGAATTCTGCGGGGAAAACAGACTGAATCTTTCTTTCTGCTTTTTATGATAACATTTGTCCAAGTTCCCAGTCTGTTACTGTCCCTCTCTGACACACACACATTCACACACACACGCTCACACACACACACACACACACAGATGCGCACACACACAGATGCGCACAAACACAGGCACACATGTGCAAATATAAACACACACTGACACACGCAAACACAAATACACACACACACACACACACACACACACACATGAACATCAGTGAACTTGAATTAAAAAAAAGGGCTTTTTCCAGTTCCTTGGCTACTTTGAATGTGCAAATCAGCACAGCTGCTGTTTTGTGTTTTTCCTTTTGAAATGTATCGACTTCTGAGCTCTCATTTCCTGGGTTATAAAACCTCAACATCTCTGCAATTACTTCACCAGGTATCCAGTCTCGCTATTCGGCTTATGTCACAAGACATCTGAAAAGTACTAATTTGACCACTGCTAAAAGTAATTGGGTCTGGCCCGAAAATAAAATCACGTTCAGAGAACTCAAAACCAAAAACAGTTATGATTACAAGGCTAATGTAGATAGATTCTTGGTTGCTTAGAAGTGTGAAATATTATTGGGATATGCGGGAATGTAGGGCTAAGATTAAAATCAGATCTTATTGAACAGTGGAGAAGAGTTGAAGGGTTGAGGGTTCAATGTTTGATCCTTGTTTATATACTTGTAAACTCTTTACTTCAGAACCCAATTCCCCAGTTAATATATAAAATATACTTTCATCACATTTGTTAAGACAATATGCATATTGAAACTTCTGTCAAGCATTAAGATGCTAACAGTTTTGTATATAAACTGTTTGTATTTAGAATTGCAAGCAGGGTGGCATGGTAGCTCAGTGGTTAGCACTGCTGCCTCACAGGGTCAGGGGTTCAATTCCCACCTCGGTCAACTGACTGTGTGGAGTTTGTCCATTCTCCCCGTGTCTGTGTGGGTGTACTCTGGTTTCCTCCCACAGTTCAAAGTTGTGCAGGTTCGGTGAATTAGCCATGCTAAATTGTCCATAGTGTTAGGTGTAGAGGACTGGGTCTGGGTAGGTTGCCCTTCGGGGGGTTGGTGTGGACTTGTTGGGCCGAAGGACCTGTTTCCACACTATAGGGAATCTAATCATTATCTCAGTATTACCCTGATATAAATAGATGTACAGATTGTGGTTGCTTTCTTCACAGTAGAGAAGACTGACAAAGGACATGATTGAGATGAATAAAGTCGTGAGGGGATCAATTCTGAAGAAGGGTCACTCAACCTGGAATGTTAATTCTGACTTCTCTCCATGGGAGCTGTCAGACCTGCTGAGCTTTTCCAGCAATTTCTGTTTTTGTTTCAAACTTATGAAGGATATAGATAAGGTAGATATGAAGAAACTTGTCCCCTTGACTGGAGGAGTCTGTGACCTGGTGGGGGGGGGGGGGGGGGGGGTGGGGAATCGATTTAAGGGAAGAAGCAGGAAGTTTAGAGAAACTGTGAGGAAAAACATTTTCAACCACAGGGTCAGGGGAATCTGGAACTCATTGCCTTTAAGGATGGCAGAGACAGAAACCGTCATAACATTGGAGGAGTATTTCGATGGAGATTTGCAGTTTAATATATATGAAGCTATGGGACATGAAATAACTCCTCAGAGGCTGATATCCACCAATAAGTCATCCTTTATTTACACATGCGGTGTACATGACACTGATCCGACTTCCTCAGAGCCAGCTCTCAGAGTGAACAGAACCCTTGACACTCCTGTTTAGATCATAGAATCATCGAATCCGTAAGGCCATAAGACATAGGTGTGGACGTAAGACCATTCGGCCCATCGAGTCCACTCCGCCATTTAATCATGACTGATGGGCATTTCAACTCCGCTTACCCACACTCTTCCCATAGTCCTTAATTCTTTGCGAGATTAAGAATGTTTCAATCTCAGTTTTGAAGACATTTAATGTCCCGGCCTCCACTGCGCTCCGTGGCAATGGATTCCACAGGCCCACCACTCTCTGGCTGAAGAAACGTCTCCTCATTTCCATTCTAACTTGACCCTCTCTAGTTCTAACACTGTGCCCATGGATACTAGTCTCCCCGCCTAACAGAAACAACTTCCCAGCGTCCATCCTTTCTAAGCTATGCATTATCTTGTCAGTTTCTATTTGATCTCCTCTCAACCTTCTAAACTCTAATGAATACAATCCCAGGATCCTCAGCCGTTCATCTTATGTTAGGCCGACCATTCCAGGGATCATCCATGTGAATCTCCGCTGGACATGCTCCAGTGCCAGCATGTCCTTCCTGAGCTGTGGGGACCAATATTGGACACAGTATTCTAAATGGGGCCTAACCAGAACTTTATTAGGTCTCAGAAGCACATCGCTGTTTTTATATTCCAACCGTCTTGAGGTAAATGACAACATTACATTCGCTTTCTTAATCACGGACTCAACCTGCAAGTTAATCTTTAGAGAATCCTGGACTAGCTCTCCCAGATCCTTTTGCACTTTGGTTTTCTGAATTCTTTCACCATTTATAAAATAGCCATGCCTGTGTTCATTTTCCCGCATTTGCTCACGTTGAATTTCATCAGCCATTTCCTGGACCATTCTCCTAAACTGTCTAAATCTTCCTACAGCCTCCCACCTCCTCAATACTACCTGCCTGTCCACCTAACTTCGTATCATCGGTGAACTTCGCCAGAATGCCCCCAGTCCCTTCATCCAGATCATTAATATGAAAAGTGAACAGCTGCGGCTCCAACATTGAACCCTGTGGGACACCACTTGTCACTGGCTACCATTCCGAAAAAGAACCTTTTATCCCAACTCTCTGCCTTCTGTCAGACAGCCAATCCCAATCCATGCTAGTAGCTCACCTCGAACACCATGGGCCATCACCTTACTCAGCAGCCTCCCGTGAGGCACCTTATCAAAGGCCTTTTGGAAGTCTAGATAGATAACATCCACTGTGTTTCCCTGGTCTAACCTACTTGTTACTTCTTCAAAGAATTCTAACAGGTTTGTCAGGCACAACCTCCCCGGACCTACAGTGTGGAAACAGGCCCCTCAGCCCAACAAATCCACACCGACCCTCCAAAGAGTAACCCACCAAGACTCATTCCCTAACCCTATTACTTGACATTTACCCCGACTAATGCACCTAAGCTACACATCCCTGAACACTAAGGGCAATTTATCACAGCCAATCCACCTGGCCTGCACATCTTTGGACTGTGGGAGGAAACTGGAGCACTCGAAGGAAACCCATGCAGACACGAGGAGAATGTACAAACTCCATACAGACAATTGCCCAAAGCTGGAATCGAAGCTGACACTGTGAGGCAGTAGTGCTAACCACTGAGCCACCATGCCAACCCGATCTGTCAGCCAGGACTCCCTGATTGGAACAGCCTCGCAGTCCCAATCAGGGAACTCATATTTTATAAGGTCCACATGGTTGACCTCGTTACAATCACTACAGGCCAAGTGCTGGAAAGGAGGATTAGAATACCTTGCTGCTTGTTTCTGATTGGCATGGATATAATCGACTGGAGGACCTTTCTTGAGGGCGGCATGGTGGCTCAGTGGTTAGCACTGCTGCCTCCCAGCGCCAGGGACCCTGGTTTGATTCCGCTTCGGGTGGCTGTCTGTGTGGAGTTTGTGCATTCTCCCCGTGTCTGCGTGGGTTTCCTCCAGGTGCTCCGGTTTCTTCCCACAATCCAAAGATGTGCAGGTAGGTGGATTGGCCATGAGAAATTACCCATAGTGTTCAGGGACATGTGGGTTAGGTGCATGAGTCAGGAGTAACTGTCGAGTAAGAAGGTAGGGGAGTGGGTCTGGGTGGGATACTCTTCGGAGGGTCGGTGTGGACTTATTGGGCCAAAGGGCCTGTTTTCACACTGCATTTACTCTCTGTGCTGTAGGTCTGTAGAGTATATGACTCTATAACTCAATCCACACAGAACAAGAGTGTGGGTAACAGGGGTGGAATGTAGTTGCTGCTGAGTTAATTTTACCAGACAAAAAGCATTCATTCTGGAAGTCACTCATCGATCCAAAATGTGCCAATGTTGCTTCCAAGATGCCTACCTTAAGACGGTTGCTTCTAGCTGCTTTTTAATGGGTCCCGACAATTCCTTCTCGTGAAAATGACCAGAGGTTCCCTCTTTGTTCTCTTGATAGTTAACCATTTCTTGGAGAAAGTCCAAGGAATACAGTGCAGGAAGCCAATTGGATTGAAATGAGTAAAACAGAAAATGAAGAGAGGCTGTGGTTATAATGTTGGTTTGTAATAAAAGGAGAAATGTGCGAACTCTGTGATGTTAAAACCCTGAGAAGGGATGAGAAAGTAGGAAACAGTTCAAAGAAGCCTTGTTCTGGGAATTCTGAGGTTGAAAACAATGATGTTTATCATATGTCTCTCTATACTGTTAGAAAGAAGTTTCATATTAAAAGAACTGTGGAAAATTGAAATGTTTCAAGTTTTGTGGGAGTTGTCTCTTTTTAAAAATAGGTCATTGAAACACCCCCATGGATTTGGATATTTCTTTTTAACAAGCGGTTTCCTGTAAATCACATGCCTGGTGATAACGACTCCCTTTGCTGTCATGACCCTTAATCACTGGAAGAATCACTTCTTTTACTTGGTTCCATTGGGGAAAAGCCTGTTAAGAACAAGCTGCCTCGGTGCTCTCTCTGATCCCCGAAAATACAGCCAGCTTCTCGAGTTCAGAGTGAAACGCGGCTGTTCTTTCGAAGCAGTGATTGAAAGAACATCTCAAGATTGCATTTCCTCTGCTTCAGGCCTTCAGAGGAAGCCATGCATGTTTACTGACTTGACCACCTGTGCCAAAATATCAGAGTGGCACCTTATCCTTTTGTCTTCAACAATAGCCACTTATCCAAAGTCTCTCGGTTATTTCTCAGAGAACCAATTGCTGCTGTTAAGACGGACCCAGAGGGTCCCGTCTTTGCGTGTTCTTTTGGGAAGGAGAGACTCACACTGGCAACTATGATTAGACGCAGACAGCAGTTTATTCACAGAATCCTAACTGATACAACGAATCAACAGGCATGCATTCGTTGGAGAAGGCGTTCTGCCTTCCCGTTCAAAGTTGACACAATTATACTTCGCGCTGCCTGGAGTCCCCGGTCAGTTCGCCTTCCCCATTGGTCCATTCATCTGCGCGCGCTGGGGATCCGTCCTCCTATTGGCCGCATCGAAGTGCCTGTCCAGCTCCTGCTGTGCTTGACAATGGCTCAGCCATCCCTGGGAGCGGTTCCGATCCCGTATTCAATAGTTCATTGTGTCAAGGAATTACTATGCGTCTGACAGGCTAGCCATTTTCAATAGTTTTAGTTTAACTAAATTGTCAATTACACTTATCAACTTTAGACTTAAATAGAGCCATTCACACTCACTAGTTACAGGTTCCGATAGAGCAATTCACACTTGTCTAACAGTTACAGATTCCGATCAGTTTCTTTATTAATCCCGAGTTTCGATGGGGCAATTGATACTGGCTGGTATTTACAGGCTCCAAGATTTAATTAACATTATGCATATCCCTTACAAGCTCCAGCAGTCATGCAATCGCCTGCAGCAGCTCGCTTGGCTGTTGTTAACCATTTCAGGGCTGGAAGTGTCACCCTCCCTAGCCCTACATTAAACACCGCAGTGAAATCTCCCCAACACTGCTGAGAAAACTGTTCCTTTTCTGTTTTCCTGTCCACAGTGCATGTTGAGATGTTTAGAGCTGTGTGTCCACATTACTGACTTTGTATGTTAGGATGTTACTGACATTGCATCCTCATTGTGTTGGTTTTGCTTTTGGTAATAATTGTGTTGATTATAGAGTCGCAGTATTGTTGTAGCACCAAAGGAGGCCATTCGGCCCATTGTGCTGCCACCTGCTTTAAAGAAAACGAGCAAAAGGGAAAAGCTGATGAACTTCTCAGAAAACATGGCTGTTTAAAACACAACATATACAAGACATTTAATCAATCACCCTGGCAACTGGCAAAAAAAAGCATTTTGATTTTATCTGTAGAATGGTGAGTTTAGAGAGACAGTGCAATCCTCCTGGTCAAATATGTAAACGAAAAAGTGTGAGCATGTCTATGTATACGGCCATTTGTGGACATATGGCTGTATGTAGAAACTGTAATAGCATGAATGTGTATTTATGCAAGAGAGTATATAGACTCTGTATATAACTGTGAATGCATGCATGGTGTATGTTTGACTGTAATGTATGACCATACATGGATGGTGTACAAATGACTATATATGAATGACTACATAGATATGGTTAAAAATTGCACAAACCAGGTTATAGCCCAACAGGTTTATTTGGAAGCACTAGCTTTCGGAGCGCCGCTCCTTCATCAGGTAGGAAGGAGCGTCGCTCCGAAAGCTAGTGTTTCCAATTAAACCTGTTGGACTGCAACCTGGTGTTGCGTGATTTTTAACTTTGTACACCCCAGTCCAACACCGACATCTCCAGATCATAGCTATATGGATATGGGTATGTATATTTGATTATAGAGGTGGACTGTGGAGGTATGTATGACTAATGTATGACTGCGTGTACATGTAGATTGTCATGATGTGGAGGTGCTGGTGTTGGACTGGGGTGTACAAAGTTAAAAATCACACAATGCCAGGTTATTGTCCAACAGGTTTACTTGGAAGCACTAGCTTTCGGAGCGCTGCTCCTTCATCAGGTAGCTAGTTGTTGGACTATAATATGGTGTTGTGTGATTTTTAACTTTGTATATACAGACTGTCTGTAAGTATGTCTGCATATAAAGATATAATTGTGCATAAATTGTGTGCATATATTGTAAGATTTTTGCATTGATTGGAGCCAAGTGGATATTGTTAAGTACCAGGTCCTTGACTGGGGTTGTTAACCTGGGCCAATCAGGAAAGTCCTGGTCGACCAATCGAACCAGATCATCCTGCTGTCAGTCCCCAATAAACACCAGCTCACTGTAAAAAAAAATCTCACCAGGAGATGGGATTTGAGGTTTGTCCTCATTTCCCTGGAAACTGGTTGAACGTTGGGGTTTGAGGCCTGGCTTTGCTGCCCCTTTCCCTGTAAATTGCTGTTTTTCTATATACAGCTGTTAATGTTAATTGTTTGCAAACTGTACTGTTTGATAAATCTTTTTTTTAAATCTAACCAGGAGTATCTTCTCAGTTCAGGGGACTGACTCTAAGCTGACTGGCCACAGTCGGTGTATTTTGCGTGTGTAAATAAAGGGTGACTTGATGCCAGCATACGGCCTCTGTGCAGTTACTTCAGTGGCAACGAGAGACAACAGGAAGTGCCTGAAGAACGTTCACTTGCTACAGCTACCTTGAAGTTGGGGTAAGCATTTCCACATCGGGCCTTTAATTAGGTTGACTCATTTGATCCTGCCCTCAATGTCTAGGTCCCGTATGTTGAAAGAATACGATATTTTTTTCCAGGTAAATGATATTGGGGCAGATGAAAAGCAACGAGTAATCCTTCTGACTGTCTGCGGACCCGTAGCATTCTCGGTTATAAGGGGCTTAACTTTCACCCGACACTAAAACCTTCCAAGGAGTTAATGGAGTTGGTGAAGGAATATTAGGATCCCAAGCCTCCTCGTAGTCTGAGATGCTATCAGTTTTATTCAGAGAACAAGGGGGAATCCATATTGGGATTTTTGACGAGGTTGAGACGAATGGCAGAGGAATGTGAATGAAATGCTAAGGGACTGTTGGGTATGTGGGATTGGTGATGTGACCATGCAAAAGCTCCTACCAGCTGAAGCCCAGTTGGCCTTCAAACAGGCCCCACAACTGGCTTTATCATTGGAAACTGTGGCAAGTGGAGCATGGGGACTCCAGGGCAACCCAATGGAAGTGGATGTCCTACACCTTTCCGAACTGAGCTTGGGGAACACCACTTGAATCAAGGTAATCGCAGAGCTTCACACTGGGCATATCCTGAGCAGGGGGAGCCTAGGCCAGCGCATAGCAGATACCCACAACAAAGCCAAGCCTCAGCCAAGTGGCTAAAAACCTCTTCAGGATTTGGGCCTGCAAGCCATTGTATTTGCTGCCGATTTGTAGTCTCGAGACAGCTAAGGAGTCCTAGCAGGCCTGAGCTGAGTTAAAAAAACCTCGTAGGCCCATAACCAGAAACGTGCACATGTTGGAAAGTCCCCCTTCATGTGGGTTGGAACAATTAAATTGCTTAGTGACATCCAAATTGGAACTGATTACAATTAATGTTTGATTAAATGGTCACCCAGTTCCCATGGAGGTCGATACCAGCACAGCTGTATCTGTGGTTGCAGAATCAGTCTTTAACAAGATTTGCTCGAGACTCCAACCCTTACGTTTGTGCAAGGCCTCAGCCAGACTGAGAACGCACGCTGGGGAACCATTGCAGATTAAGGGTACAGCATCCGTTCTGGTCTCCTATGAGAAGCAGTTGGTGGAGTTACCACTGATGGTAGTAAGAGGCTTGGGCCCAGACCTACTGGGGAGGAATTGGTTGAGAAAGATTCACCTGGATTGGCTCAACACTTTTCAATCACAAAATGGCTGCCTCAGTGAAGTCCTAGTGAAATACTTGGGAGTATTTCAGGAAGGGCCTGGGCCTGATTGGATCCCATTAACTATGAGATCCTTGATTGGGGTTGTTAATCTGTGCTGATCAGGAAAGCTCTGGCTGAACAATATAACCAGGAGACCACAATATCCTCAGTTCACATGGTTGACTCCGCAGCCAGTATACTGTGCACTGGTAAGTAAAGGGTAATTGGTCACGGGACTCCGGCCTCTACGCAATTGTTTCACTTTTGCTGCAATGAAAATGAGCACCTGTGAACATGGGAGCTCTTTAATGTTCAGGGTGTGGGAGTGACGGAATTGTTAGCTGGCATCTTTCCGTGATTGTAAGGTCACTCAGGGCTGTTTCAGGGTCACTGAGCAACGGTCATAATGGTCGGAGGAGGGAGAAATCCGACAGATGCTTTACATTAAGAGCTGTTCACTGCAGTTCTGCGAAGGAGTCAGGAGCAACTGGGTCGCTCTGTGCTGTCGGTTCACTCGGGATGACGTTCCAGGGATTAATAAGCACTACACATTGGAGTCGGGACTCACAAATAGTCCGAGGGAGTTGAGAATGTGGGAAGGTGGCTGGCTTCTGTGGGAGGTTTGTGAACATTAATAGAGGTATACAGCCTGGAAACAGACCTTTCAGTCCAATCAGTCCGTGATGACCAACTTTCCCAAAGTGAACTAGCTCCACATGCCTGCTCCTGATCCATATCCCTCCAAACATTTCTTACTCATGTACTAATCCGAATGCCTTTTAAATGTTGTAACTGCACCCACTGGAAGTTCATTCTACACGTGAATCACTATCTGTGTAAAAACGTTGCCCCTCATTAAATCTTTTCCCTCCCATAAGCCTCCTGATCTTGACATCCCCCACAGTAGGGAGTAAACACCTGCCATTCACTTTATCTACATCCCTTATTATTTTATAAAGCTCTATCGGGTCACTCCTCAATCTCCTACTGTCCAGTTAAAAAAGTCCCAGCCCATCCATCCTACCTTTACAGTTTAAACCTTCCGTTTGAGGAAGAATCCTGATCAATCTCTTCTGAACCCTCTTCAGCTCCTGTAACAGGGCGACCAGACAATGATGGATTCTGAGGTTAGGGATGGGTATTTGATTACTCTTGGTCAAGTCGGCATAAGCAGGGAGGAAGTGTTGGGTATTCTAAAAGGCATTAAGGTGGACAAGTCCCCGGGTCTGGGTGGGATCTATCCCAGGTTATTGAGGGAAGTGAGAGAGGAAATATTTAGGACCTTAGATATCTTTGCAGCATCCTTGAACATGGGTGAGGACCCTGAAGACTGGAAAATTGCTAATGCCGTTCCCTTGATTAAAAAGGGTAGCAGGGATAATCCAGGTAATTATAGACCAGTGAGCCTGACGTCAGTGGTAGGGAAGCTGCTGGAGAAGATCCCGAGGGATAGGATCTATTTACATTTGGAAGAAAATGGGTTTATCAGTGAGAGGCAACATGGTTTTGTGAAAGGAAGGTCATGTCTTACCAACTTCATGGAATTCTTTGAGGAAGTGACGAAGTTGATTGGTAAGGGAAAGGCTGCAGATGTCATATACATGGAGTTCAGTGAGGCATTTAATAAGGCTCCCCATGCTAGGCTGATGGAAAAAGTGACGTCACATGGGGTCCAGGGTGTACTAGATAGATGGATAGAGAACTGGCTGGGCAACAGGAGACAGAGAGTAGTAGTGGAGGGGAGTTTTTCAAAATGGAGAACTGTGACCAGTGGTGTTCCACAGGGATCTGTTTTGGGATTATTGTTGTTTGTGATATACAGTTATGATCTGAAGGAAAGTATAGGTGGTCTAATTAGCAAGTTTGCAGACGGCACTAAGATTGGTGGAGTAGCAGATAGGAAGGGGACTCTCAGAGAATGCAGCAGAATATAGATAGACTGGAGAGTTGGGCAGAGAAATAGCAGATGGAGTTCAATCCAGGCAAATGTGAGGTGATGCATTTTGGAAGATCTAATTCAAGAGTGAACAATACGTCAAATGGAAAAGCCCTGGGGAAAATTGATGTACTGAGAGATCTGGGTGTCCAGGTCTATTGTACTCTGAACGTGGCAATGCAGATCCTTAGAATGGTCAAGAAGGCATAGGGCATGCTTTCATTCATCGGACGGGGTATTGAGTACAAAAGTTGGCAGGTCATGTTACAGTTGTATAAGACTTTGGTTCGGCCACATTTGGAACACTGCGTGTAGTTCTGGTCACCACATTACCAAAAGGATGTGGATGCTTTGGAGAGGGTGCAGAGGAGGCTCACCAGGATGTTATCTGGTATGAAGAGTGCTAGCTATGAAGAGAGATTGAATAGATTAGAATTATTTTCATTAGAAAGACAGAGGTTGAGGGATGACCTGACTGAGGTTTACAAAATAGACAGGGTGGATAACAAGAAGCTTTTTCCCAGAATGGGGGACTCAATTGCGAGTTTGAGGTGAGAAGGGAAAAGTTTAAGGATATATGCGTGGAAAGTTCTTTACGCAGAGGGTGGTGGGTGCCTGGAATACGATGCCCAGTGGAGGTGGTAGAGGTGGGCATGATAATGTCATTTAAGATGTATCTAGACAGATACATGAATGGGCAGGGAGCAAAGGGATCCAGATCCTTAGAAAATAGGAAACGGGCTTAGTTCGAGGATCTGGATCAACACAGGCTTGGAGGGCCGAAGGGCCTGTTCCTATGCTGCAATTTTCTTTGTTCTTTGTTACTCCAGAAGAGGCCTCACCAACAACTTGTACAACCTCAACATAACGTCCCAACTCCTATACTGAGCAATGAAGGCAAACATGCTAAACGCCTTCTTAACCAACCTGTCTACATGTGACACAAAAGTTAAAGAATTCTACATTTGAACCCTAGGTCCCTCTGTTCTCCAACACTACCCGGGGCCCAACCATTAACAGCATCAGTCCTACCTTTCTTTATTTTGCCAAAATGCAGAACCTCACATTTATCTAAATTAAACTCCACCTGCCTCTCCTCAGCCCAATTAATCAAGCTCTCTTCGTAAACCTGCTTCACCGTCCACAATACCACCAATATTGGTGTCATCTGCAAACTTCCTAATCATGCCTTCTCTATACTCATCTAAATCATTTCAATAAAAATGGGGGAGGTGCTAAATGAGTACCTTGCATCAGTATTTACTGTGGAAAACGACATGGAAGATATAGACTGTAGGGAAATAGACGGTGACATCTTGCAAAATATCCATTTTACAGAGGAGGAAGTGCTGGATGTTTTGAAATGGAGACAGGAAATCCCCAGGACCTGATCAGGTGTACCTGAGAACTCTGTGGGAAGCTAGAGAAGTGATTGCTGGGCCTCTTGCTGAGATATTTGTATCATCGCTAGTCACAGGTGAGGTGCCGGAAGACTGGAGGTTGGCAAACGTGGTGCCACTGTTTAAGAAGGGTGGTAAAGACAAGCCAGGGAACTATAGACCGGTGAGCCTGACATCGGTGGTGGGCAAGTTGTTGGAGGGAATCCTGAGGGACAGGATGTACATGTATTTGGAAAGGCAAGGACTGATTTGAGTTAGTCAACATGGCTTTGTGTGTGGGAAATCATGTCTCACAAACTTGATTGAGTTTTTTGAGGAAATAACAAAGGATTGATGAGGGTAGAGCGGTAGATGTGATCTATATGGACTTCAGTAAGGCGCTCGACAAGGTTCCCCATGGGAGACTGATTAGCAAGGTTAGATCTCACGGAAAACAGGGAGAACTAGCCATTTGGATACAGAACTGGCTCAAAGGTAGAAGACAGAGGGTGGTGGGGGAGGGTTGTTTTTCAGACTGGAGGTCTGTGACCAGTGGAGTGCCACAAGGATCGGCGCTGGGTCCTCTATTTTTTGTCATTTACATAAATGATTTGGATGTGAGCATAAGAGGTACAGTTAGTAAGTTTGCAGATGACACCAAAATTGGAGGTGTAGTGGACAGCGAAGAGGGTTACCTCAGATTACAACAGGATCTGGACCAGATGGGCCAATGGGCTGAGAAGTGGCAGATGGAGTTTAATTCAGATAAATGAGAGGTGCGGCATTTTGGGAAAGCAAATCTTAGCAGGACTTATACACTTAATGGTAAGGTCCTGGGGAGTGTTGCTGAACAAAGAGATCTTGGAGTGCAGGTTCATAGTTCCTTGAAAGTGGAGTCACAGGTAGATAGGATAGTGAAGATGGCGTTTGGTATGCTTTCCTTTATTGGTCAGAGTATTGAGTACAGGAGTTGGGAGGTCATGTTGCGGCTGTACAGGACATTGGTTAGGCCACTGTTGGAATATTGTGTGCAATTCTGGTCTCCTTCCTATCGGAAAGATGTTGTGAAACTTGAAAGGGTTCAGAAAAGATTTACAAGGATGTTGCCAGGGTTGGAGAGTTTGAGTTACAGGGAGAGGCTGAACAGGCTGGGGCTGTTTTCCCTGGAGCGTCAGAGGCTGAGGGGTGACCTTATAGAGGTTTACAAAATTATGAGGGGCATGGATAGGATAAATAGGCTAAGTCTTTTCCCTAGGGTGGTGGAGTCCAGAACTCGAGGGCATAGGTTTAGGGTGAGAGGAGAAAGATATAAAAGAGACCTAAGGGACAACGTTTTCACAAAGAGAGTGGTACATGTATGGAATGAGCTGCCAGAGGATGTGGTGGAAGATTTAAGATGCATTTGGATGGGTATATGAATAGGAAGGGTTTGGAGGGATATGGGCCGGGTGTTGGCAGGTGGGACTAGATTAGTTGGGATATCTCGTGGTCATGGACTGAAGGGTTTGTTTCCATGCTGTACATCTCTATGACTCTATGCTTTAATAAAGGACAAACAAAAGTGGGCCCAACACTGATTTCTGTGGAATATCGCTGGTAACACGCCTCCAGTCTGAAAAACAACCCTCCACCACCGCCCTCTCCATCCTGTTGTTAAGCCAATCTTGTATCCAATTGGCAGGCTCGTTCTGAATCCCACGTGATCCAACCTTACGACTTAGTCTACCATGTGGAATCTGGTCAAAAGACTCTACTAAAGTCCAAGCAAATGATGCCCACCGCTCTGCCCGCATCAATCTTCTTGGCAACTTCCTCAAAAAAACTCAAGCATACGTGAGTGCAGTTGAGACAGTGAGGGATCAAAGGTTGCATGCCACACTTGCTTGATACAATGGAGCCATGATTAATGCTCAGGGGAAAACGCAGGACAATCTTTAGCTGGGTGAAGCCAGCTGTCGGGGAGTTGTGCTGGAGTGTGGTTTCAGTGTGTAGACTCTGGACAGGGAGGTGATCAAACAGAGTCGGAGCACTCATTCAGACAAACTATGATGGAAACAGTGTTCGAGAGGGAGGTCCAAGGCCAGATTCACAAAGGTGAGGAATTGTGAGCTGAAATGAAGTCGAGTGTGATTTGATGACTTACTGTGCCACTGGATAAGTTGCTGAGATAGCATTTATGATTTGCCGTATGCTGTAGGGTAGTAGATCATCTCACACATATTCACCACATGTTAATTCTGGGCATGAGAAATGAGTTACACATCTATTGCGTTACTAGTCTAATGAGTAAGGCATTGTTATTTTAATCTGTGGCTTTATTCTCACAGTAACTCCCCTGGATCTCAAATGTTTGAAAAGAAAGGTTACTGCTCCTTAACCAGATTGTAACATATTTGGTGTTCTCGTCTATCATTGCATTGAGTTGGAGGTCTGATCTGGGATCATAACTGTACGTACATTTCTGACTGAGTGATGAGTTTCTAATATGACTGGCTGTGTGTTCGGAAATTCTGAGGAACAGGGATGAATGTTCAAAAGTCTTGATCAAATAGATAGTGACGCCAAGAAGTCAGAGATGACAGATAAAGTAGCAAACAAAACTGCTTTTCCATTTGCAATTGCTCTGCAACCGATGTATTACTTTCAAATAATTTTGGGAAGTGACTTTTAGGAAGCGGATTTTAACAGCAAATGGTTAACTAACCAGCTCGCTATTTGTATTAGCACGTTTTGAGAAGATTCTGGATGAGGTTCTGGATGTAGGTTTGCTCGCTATTTTTATTGCAGCGATGTTAGCTAACAGAAGGCCTGCCCTGTTCTTTTCTCCAATTCTAGTTCTGTCCTGAGACTGGATGATGTTCTTTTGTGTTTATGAATAAATACACCCCCCGCCCCCAATCTTCGAGCAGGAAGACCTGCTCCATGCTTGCTCAGCAGGTAGCCTTGTTACAGAAACTCAGCTACCATTGTCGGAAGGAAACACCACAACTATCCCTCACACCACATCGTCCAAACTTGGCTGGCAATGGCTGCTAGTTGCACACTCTGCACTGGGGTTACTTGCTCATTAGCGTGTACTCACTTAAAATGATATCACAACTCTTAGCGTCACAGAGTCATTAGGCTTTACAACAGACCCTTCAGTCCAGATTAGAGTGGTGCTGGAAAAGCACAGCAGGTCAGGCAGCATCTGAGGAGCAGGAAAATCGACATTTCAGGCAAAAGTCCTTCATCAGGAATCCTTCAGTCCAACTCATCCATGTCAACTAGTTATCTAGTCCCATTTGCTGGCATATGGTCCATATCCCTCTAAACCCTTTCTATCCATGTACCCATCCAGATCTCTTTTAAATACTGTAATTGTATCAGCCTCCACTGGCTGCTCGTTCCATACACACACCGTCCTCTGTATGAAAACATTGCCCCTTAGGTCCCTTTTAAATCTTTCCCATCTCACCTTAAACCTATGCCCTCGAGCTTTGGACTTGCCCAACCTGGGGAAAAGAAGACTTCAGCTATTGATCTTATCCATGCCCCTCCTGATTTTATAAACCTCTATAAGGTCACCCCATAGCCTCTGATGCTGCAGACAAAACATCTCGTGTCTGTGTGGGTTTCCTCCGGGTGCTCCGGTTTCCTCCCACAGTCCAAAGATGTGCAGGTTAGGTGAATTGGCCAGGCTAAATTGCCCGTAGTGTTAGGTGCAGGGGTGAATGTAGGGGAATGGGTCTGAGTGGGTGCTCTTCGGCGGGTCGGTGTGGACTTGTTGGGCCGAATGGCTTGTTTCCACACTGTAAGTAATCTAATCTAAACTAAACCCCCAGCCTATCCAACCTCTAGCTATAGGTCCAACCCTCCAACCCTTGTAAATCTTTTTTCTGAACCCTTTCAAGTTTCACAACATCCTTTCTATAGCAAGGAGATCAGAACTGAATGCAAAATTTCAGAAGTGGCCTAACCAATGTCCTGTACAGCCACAACATAACTTTGCAACTCGTACACTCAAAGTTCTGACCAAGAAAGGCATACCTTCTTTACTATCTTATCTACCTGCGACTCCACTTTCAAGGAGTTATGCACTCCAAGGTCTCTTTGTCTGGCAACATTCCCCAGGACTCTTTCATTAGATTACTTACAGTGTGGAAACAGGCCCTTCGGCCCAACAAGTCCACACCGACCCGCCGAAGCGCAACCCACCCATTCCCCTACATTTACCCCTTACCTAACACTACGGGCAATTTAGCATGGCCAATTCACCTAACCTGCACATTTTTGGACTGTGGGAGGAAACCGGAGCACCCGGAGGAAACCCACGCAGACACGGGGAGAACGTGCAAACTCCACACAGTCAGTCACCTGAGTCGGGAATTGAACCCGGGTCTCTGGCGCTGTGAGGCAGCAGTGCTAACCACTGTGCCACCGTTTCATGAAGTATATAAACCATGATCAAACCCCTCCTAATACTTTAGGTAAAAACAATGACTGCAGATGCTGGAAACCAGATTCTGAATTAGAGTGGTGCTGGAAAAGCACAGCAGTTCAGGCAGCTGTGGAGCAGGAAAATCAACGTTTCGGGCAAAAGCTGTTCATCAGGAATAGAGGAGAAAGTGAGGACTGCAGATGCTGGAGTTGCTACTTCCCCCCAAGGCCCCAAGGGATCCTTCCATATCCACCACAAATTCACCTGCACTTCCACACACATCATTTATTGCATCCGCTGCTCCCGATTTGGCCTTCTCTATATTGGGGAGACAGACTGCCTACTTGCGGAACATTTCAGAAAACACCTCTGGGACACCTGGACCAACCAACCCAACCACCCTGTGACTCAACACTTCAACTCCCCCTTCCACTCCACCAAGGACATCCAGATCATAGCAACACGACGGTTGGAGGAAGAGCGCCTCATCTTCCGCCTAGGAACCCTCCAACCACAAGGGATGAACTCAGATTTCTCCAGTTTCCTCATTTCCCCTCACCTCCACCTTGTCTCAGTCAAATCCCTCGAACTCAGCACCGCCTTCCTAACCTGCAATCTTCTTCTTGACCTCTCCGCCCCCACCCCCACTCCGGCCTATCACCCTCACCTTACCTCCTTCCACCTATCGCATTTCCAACGCCCCTCCCGCAAGTCTGAGGGCTGAGGTGCGGGATGTGGACGAGATGCATTGGAGGGCATCTTTAACCATGTGGGAAGGGAAATTGCGGTCTCTAAAGAAGGAGGCCATCTGGCGTGTTCTGTGGTAGAACTGGTCCTCCTGGGAGCAGATACGGCGGAGGCAGAGGAATTGGGAATACGGGACGGCATTTTTGCAGGAGGTAGGGTGGGAAGCGGTGTAATCCAGGTATCTGTGGGAGTCGGTGGGTTTGTAAAAAATGTCGGTGTCAAGTCGGTCGTCATTAATGGAGATGGAGAGGTCCAGGAAGGGGAGGAAGGTGTCAGAGATGGTCCAGGTAAATTTAAGGTCAGGGTAGAATGTGTTGGTGAAGTTGATGAATTGCTCAACCTCCTCGCGGGAGCACTAGGTGGCGCCAGTGCTGTCATCAATGTAGCGGAGGAAGACGTGGGGAGTGGTGTCGGTGTAACTACGGAAGATGGACTGTCCTACGTAGCCAACAAAGAGACAGGCATGGCTGGGCATCAATGTGGACTTCACCAGTTTCCTCATTTCCCCTTCCCCCACCTCACCCCAGTTCCAAACTCGCACGCCATTTTGTGCAGGTCGCTGCGATGTAGGGGCCACCATTTTGTGAGGGTCCATAAGAGTTTTGGGCTGGGGGGTGCGTTCAAGACGGAGAAAGAGGGTGTCTGCTGTTGAAGGAATTTTTTTTCGGTGCGACATTATTTTGAGTCGTCAGGTTAAATCACTTTTTCCAGATCTTATGTGTTGTGATAAAAGGGTGATGGGGGTTAGGGGGTGCTGTTTAGTTATCAAGACTCATTGACTTTGTAGAGTCTATATGTGGTTTCTCTCAGTCGAGAGCAGTGTTCTGTATCTGGGGAGGGTTGGCAAACAGTCTTTATGCTTTGAAGGAGTGGGCAAGAATGGAGTGCTGTGTGGGTGTGATGGTCACCTGTGAAATTCTCCTGCAGATGTTAATCTGATGTTGGTGTATTACCAAGTGTGGAAAAAGTGGAAACGTTCATGAACATCTGAACTGTTGAGAGTTTGTTAAACGTGTTTTGATCAAACACTGAGGATGCGAAGGTTTTAGGTTGTTACAATTTGCTGGAAGGCTGAAGATGTGGTGCTGCAACTATTGTCTGCATGACTGTATGTTTTTATATCTGCTAATCGAAATGTTATCCTTGGATGCAGAATGAAGCAAAATCTGGCATCGGACCACTGTTTAGATAACAGACTTTGGTTATGCAGAAGGTGCAGTGTTCACTTCAAAAGAAAGTAATTGAGAAATTGTGAAGGCCTGGTGTGAGTTGTGGACTGGCATGGAAGTTAACCAGAATGAAGAGGTGGAACAACACGCAGGTTAAGTTTGAAGATCTTCAGGAGGAAGGAGTTTGGAGAGGAAGAGATCACTGACAACGCAGAATGAGCTAGCCTGTACAGATGTCTTTTTAAAATCTTTCTCCTCTCACCTTAAAAATATGCCCCCTGATCTTGCAACCCCCCCCCCATCCTTGGGAAAGGATGTCAACTGCGGTCACCCTGTTTTTGTTCAGTCACAAGTTGAGGGCTTCACTGTCCTAGCCAGCATTTATCGCCCACCCCAGAGGGTGATAAAGTGTCAACCGCGTCGCTGTGAGTCCAGAGTCACGTGCAGGCCAGACCAGGTAAGGAAAGCATTAACCTTCCTGAAAGGACATGAGTGAACCAGATGGGTTTTCCGATTGGTTTTTCCTTGATGATTCGGGGAATGGGAAGACGATGGAAATGGGGGTAGAGATGGGCAACATATAAAGCATTTCTGCTCCACATGAGAGCAGAGGGAGACCAAAGTATGCTAATTGCATTTCGGTGTAAGTGCGAACAGTTCTTGATATCATACTGATGAATCTTAACACCTTTAGAGAAAAACATATCCGTTCTTCTGATTAATTCTAATTTTGTCTCTTTGAAAGTTTTAAGTGAACTGCTGAAGTGAATTATTTACCTTAACACTCTTCCCTTGTCACGTTTCAATCTAATTCTCTTTCTCAATTGTTTGCAGATATGCATCAGGCGATAGGCAGAGAGAGTGACAGCAAGGATTCAGAGGTTACAGAAAAGGTAAAGAAAGAACCTGCATTTATATAGCCATCACTATCTTTACCCAGTGCTATCTATGCTTCAGTAGGTCACACCCCTGAGAAAATAGCCTGCAGATTCAGCAAGCAATTAATTGTAAGACAAATGTGAGCGTTCTGTGGATATGAGAGATGCTATGTAAATGCAGGTTCTTTCTTTCTTTATTTTGTCTGTAACCTCGGAATTCTTGCCGTCACTATCCACTTGATCAACGCTTTTGAACATTCATCCCTGTTCCTCAGTATTTCCAAATGGACAGTAATTAATAGGATAAACAGAAAGTTGCCATTTAAGAAAAGGGGAGGAATTAATGCTTTCTGTAACTGTACAGGGCACTAGGGAGACGGCATCATGAGTACCTTTTGCAGTTTTAGAATCATAGAATCCCCGCAGTGTGGAAACAGGCCATTTGGCCCTACAAGTCCACACTGACCCTCTGAAGAGTAACCCACCCAGACTCATTCCCCTACCCTATTACTCTACAATTACCCCTGGCTGATGCACCTAACCAACACATCTCTGAACACGATGGGGTAATTTAGCATGGACAAGTCACCGAGCCTGCACATTTTTGGACTGTGGGAGGAAACCAGAGCACCCGGAGGAAACCCATGTACACACGGGAGAATGTGCAAATTCCATGCTTTACTGAAGGACCAACTCCTTCCCTTTGGAAGCAGCCCATGTGGGAGAGTAGAGGATCAGAGGCATAATTTTACTGTGAGAGGTCACATGTTGAAGACAGAAATGAGGAGAAATTTCTTCTCTCAAAGGATAATAAATCCATGGAATTTCTTATCATAGAGGGCTGTTGAGGTTGGGTCATTAGCATTAGGGTTAGGGTTAAGATATGGTTAGGGTTAGGGTTAAGATTAGGGTTTGGGTGAGGACTACAGTTAGAGTTAGGGGTAGGGTTAAGGCTAGGGCTAGGATTTGGGGCAGCATGGTTAGCACTGCTACCTCACAGTGCCAGGGACCCGGGTTTGATTCCCACCTCGGGTGACTGCCCATGTGGGGTTTGCACATTTTCCCTGCGCGGGCTCCCTCTGGATGCTCTGGATTCCTCCCACAATCTGAAGTTGTGCAGGTTAGATCAATTGACCATGGGAAATTGCCTGTAATGTGTAGGTTAGGTGGGCTCGCCATGGGCAATTCAAGATTATAACTATTGGGTGGGATGACCTTCAGTGAGGCTGTGTGGACTTGTCGGGCTAAATGACCTGTTTCCACACTGGAGGGATTCTATGAAAGAAGTATATTCAAGTCTTTGTAATCAGAAAGCCAATCGAGGGTTATGGGTAAAAGGCAGGTAAAGGGAAGTCAGGGCAGGACATATACACTTCATGGTAAGGTCCTGGGGAGTGTTGCTGAACAAAGAGACCTTGGAGTGCAGGTTCATTGTACCTTGAAAGTGGAGTTGCAGATAGATAGGGTGGTTAAAGAGACATTTAGTATGCTTGCCTTTATTGGTCAGTGCATTGAGTGTCGAGGTTGGAAGGTCATGTTACGGCATTGTTTAGGCTAATTTTCGAATACTGCGCTCAATTCTGGTCTCTCTGCGAGAGGAAAGATGTTGTGAAATTTGAAGGGATTCAAAAAAGATTTACAACGGTGTTGCCAGGGTTGAAGGGCTGAGAGGTGACCTTATAGAGGTTTATAAAATCTTGAGGAACATGGATAGGGTGAATAGGCAAGGGTAGGGGAGTTCAAAATGAAAGGGCATAGGTTTAAGCTGAGACGGGAAAGATTTAAAAGGGACCTAAGTGGCAACTTTTTCACAGAGAGGGTGGTGCGTGTATGGAACAAGAGAGCTGTGTTCACATATCACTACCCACCATTCTGCTACTCTCCCCAGCCCACCCCATCCCGTTAACTCTCCCTACACCCACATCTAGTCCTGAAGAAGGTTCAATACTCGAAACATTGACTTCTCCACCTCCTGATGCTGCCTTGCCTGCTGTGTTCTTCCAGCCTCCTGTTTGTCTACCAGAGGAAGTGGTGGAGGCTGGTACAATTAAAACTTTTAAACGGCAGCTGGATGGGTATATCAATAGGAAGGGTCTAGAGAGATGGGCGGCACGGTGGTTAGCACTGCTGCCTCACAGCGCCAGAGACCCGGGTTCAATTCCCGCCTCAGGCGACTGACTGTGTGGAGTTTGCACATTCTCCCCGTGTCTGCGTGGATTTCCTCCGGGTGCTCCGGTTTCCTCCCACAGTCCAAAGATGTGCAGGTCAGGGTGAATTGGCCACGCTAAATTGCCCGTAGTGTTAGGTTAGGGGTATGGGTGGGTTGCGCTTCGGCGGGTCAGTGTGGACTTATTGGGTCGAAGGGCCTGTTTCCACACTGTAAGTAATCTAATCTAAGATGTGGGCCAAGTGGGATTAGATTAGGTTAAGATATCAGATCGGCGTGGACGAGTTGGGCCGAAGGGCCTGTTTCTGTGCTGTACATCTCTATGACTGCATGAGAGTGAATGGAGTTGAGGGTTATCAGATCAGCCATGACTGTGTTGAGGGGCAGGGCAGACTCAATGGGCTGAATGGCCTACTCTGCCCCTACATCTTATTGGTCATAGACCATAACAGCATGGAAGAGGCCCTTTGGCCCATCACGTCTTATAGATCAGAAGTGTTTCATTGGGCAGGGGCCCATTGGAAAAGGAGTACCTAGTGAGCAAAGGTTGAGACAATTGATTCTATGATCATTGGAACTGAGAGAAACCAATGGATGAAAAGGTGAATGATTCTGGCAAGTCGATGCCTTCATGGGGGAGCATCCAATTAGGAAGCACGGTTCAGAATCAAGTGATGCTCATTTAGGATGGAGACGGAGAGGAATTTCTTTCAATAGAGGGTCATGAATCTTTGGAAATATGAAGCCCACAGAACAGTTGAGGTTGGGTCAAGCTGAGATAGAGTTCTGAATGAGAAAAGAGTCAAAAGGTGGGGCAAACAGACTGGCAAGTGGAGTCAAAATCAAAATCAAAATCAAACCTTATATGAGTGGGTCCCATTTCCTATGCTCCTACATTTCTGCTATAAGTCAAATTTTGTTTCAAGTTCCTTGCAATAGGGCTGAGTATAGGGTTTTCTGTGCAATTCTGAGGAAGTGTTGCTCTGTCAACAATGCCATGTGTCTGATAAACCAAGCCCTCTTGGTTGAGCCCATGTTGTTACTTTATGTGGAGAATCATTGGCTCAGTGCTACTTTGGACTATGCCCATGTCTGCAGAAGGATTTTGTCTTGCGATGATTTATTACAAACATGGATCATTAAAAGTCACAACAGTCGGTGACTAATAAACTAGACAAGAGAGTGGCGATGAGATTGCGGAGTTGTGAAATTATTATGCGTTGTGACCGGAATGTAGATGAGATGTTGAGTCATCAGGAGAGACAACGAAAGGCTGGAGCTGAGGCAATCAGTTCAAAATGAAAATCACACCCCAAGTCGAAAACTGGTTCAGCTTTTGAAGTCACACTCAGAGGCAAGCACGTGCCACCACAGACAATACTCTGCTTATTTCAGCAACTGGAGGCAAGTTAAAGGAAGCTCAGCTCCTGTCAGTCACTGACTTACAAGTGTTCCCAATTCATCCTCCTCCTTTCTCTCCATGTCTTTGGAGGGAGACCAAGTGAGAGAGAGAGAGAGAGAGAGCACAATGTTTAGGAGATTGGACAGGAACATGTGGTGGGGGTGGGTGAGGAAATGATGGGAGGAAGAGAGTTCCTGACACTGAACTGGACTAGCCAGATAAACACATGCGGCGTTTCTTTGACTTTGTGGTGGGTCTGGCCCGAGTTTGGGTCCTCGAATCCAGAAATCGACTAAGCGAACTTTGTCTTAAATTCTCTTTTTCTCAGACTTCACTTTTTTCCCCTTTTATTATATTATGGAAAGACAGTTATTCCGAACCTTTTATTTCTTTATTTTTCCAGGCAATTGGAAAGTACTCGCAGTATGATTGCGTACGTCATAATTTTTGTGATGCCGGACTGTTTTTTTTTAAATTTTCAAATTTGTTTTTCCGAAAAATATGTACACAAGAATCTATACTTGGGTACCAAAGATTACTGCTGTAAGTGGTGATTTGTAAGCTTGTCACTGTACTCCTGTGACAACAAAGCTAATCCAATTCAATTCAATGGCGACAAGTCTGGGATTCCTGCGGCAAGTAATTCACCTCCCGATTCCCCAAAGCCTATTCCCCCATTGACTAGGCACAAGTCAGGAGAGTGATGGAATACTCCCCACTTGCCTGGTTGGGTGCAGCTCCAACAACACTCAAGAAGCTTCACACCATCCAGGACCTGTTGTAGGATACTTCACCTCTGACCCACTCTTGTAGCCATTGTGTTTATATGGCTAGTCCAGTTCAGTTTCTGGTCAATGGTAACCCTCTAGGATATTGATAGTGGGAGATTCAATGACTCTTCTCCAATTGAACATCAAGGGGAACCTACCTAGTTTTGACACCTTAACAAATCCTGGATATCTTAATTGTTTTTTTCAATATTGACAGCTGCTGCTAATCTTCAATATCTTGACCATGCTTTGAACCCTTTGACAATTCCAGTTAAAGTATGCAGTTATTATTTATATTAATGTCTGCTCTTAAAAACATCTCAAAGGCACTTTACCTCCCGAAAAGTACATCTGAAAAAGTACAAACTGCTTTTCCCAAAGATTACCCTGGTATCATATTCAGAGGGGAATATTATCTCTTCAACAAGGGGGTGTAAGCCCACCTTCCATCACTTTACTAATGATCGAGAGTAGAGCGATGGGCGTAACTGGCCAGATTGGATTTGATCTGCTTTTTACGTACAGGACATACCTGGGCAATTTTCCACATTGTCAGGTAGATGCAAGTGTTGCAACTGGACTGCAACAACTTGGCTAAGGGAGCGGCAAGTTCTGGAGCACAAATCTTCAGTACTGTTGGTGGAATGTTATCAGAGCCCGTAACCTCTGCAATATCCAGTGTCTCCAACTGTTTCTTGATTTCACGTGGAGTGAATCAAATTGGCTGAAGACTGGCTAGAATCAGGGAGAGTCACAGAGGATTGGAAAATCACTGGTGTGACATCCCTGTTTAAAACGGGAGTGAGGCAGAAGTTGGAAAATTACAGACCAATTCACCTAACCTTGGTCGTGGGCAAGGTCCTGGAATCCATTTTGAAGAATCGGATTTCTGAATACTTAGAAGTAGACGATAAAATAGGGCAAAGTCAGCATGGTTTCATCAAGGGGAGGTCACACCTGAGGAATCTTCTAGAATTCTTTGAGGAAGTAATGAGCAGGTCAGACCAAGGAGAGCCAATGAGTGTTACCTACCTGAACTTTAAGAAGGCCTTTGACAAGGTGGTGCACAGGAGGCTACTGAGTAAGGTAAGGGCCCATGGTGTTCATGGCAAGGTGCTCGCATGGAGAGAAGCTTGGCTGTCTGGCAGAAACGAGCTGAAAATGTGTTGCTGGAAAAGCGCAGCAGGTCAGGCAGCATCCAAGGAGCAGGAGAACCGACGTTTCGGGCAAGAGCCCTTCTTCAGGAATGAGGAAAGTGTGCCAAGCAGGCTAAGATAAAAAGGTAGGGAGGAGGGACTTGGGGGAGGGGCATTGGAAATGCAATAGGTGGAAGGAGGTTAAGGTGAGGGTGATAGGCCAGAGTGGGGGTGGGGGCGGAGAGTTCAGGAAGAAGATTGCAGATTAGGAACGTGGTGCTGAGTTCGAGGGTTGGGACTGAGACAAGGTGGGGGGGAGGGGAAATGAGGAAACTGGATAAATCTGAGTTCATCACTTGTGGTTGGAGGGTTCCTAGGCGGAAGATGAGGCACAGCAGAGAGTGGGGATAAAAGGGTCTTTCTCAGGATGGCAGCCAGTGATGTTCCCCAAGGCTCAATGTTGGCACCACAGCTTTTCACTTTATACATTGCCGATCGAGATGAAGGAACTGAGGGCATTCTGGCTAAGTTTGTAGATGATACAAAGATGGGTAAAGGGACAGGTAGCATTGAGGAGGTGGGGAGGCTGCAGAAGGATCTGGGCAGGTTAGGAGAGTGGGGAAAGAAGTTGCAGATGGGGCACAATGTGGGAAAGTGTGAGGTCATGCACTTCGGTAGAAAGAATAGAAACATGGGCTATTTTCTAAATAGGGAGAAACTTCAAAAGTCTGAAGTGCAATGAGACTTGAGAGTTCTCGTCCAGGATTCTCTCAAGGTAAACTTGCAGGTCGAGTCAGTACTTAGGAAAGCAAATGCAATATGGCATTTATTTTGAGAGGACTTGAATATAAAAGCAGGGATGTATATCTGAGGACCCGAGGGCACAGCCTTAGAGTAAAGGGACAGCCTTTCAGAATGGAGATAAGGGGAAACCTCTTCAGTTAGAGAGTGGTGAATCTATGGAATTCATTGCTACAGAAAGCTGTGGAGGCCAGGTCATGGAGTATATTTCAGACAGAGATAGATAGTTCTTGATCGTCAAGGGGAACAAGAGTTATAAAGAGAAAGGAGAAAAATGTGTCTGAGAAACCTATCAGCTATGACTGAATGGTGGAGCAGACTAGATGGGCTGAATGGCCGAGTTCCTGCTCCTATGTCTTATGGTCTTATGTTATCTGTGGTGCCTGGGGATCACTGGAGATCGATCATCCACTGAGTACTTCCGGCTGAAGGTTGCTGCGAAGTCTTCAGCCTCATCCTTTGCGCTGATGTGCCAGACTCTTCCATCGTTGAGGATGGGAATATTTGTGCAGCCTCCTCCTCCAGTGGGTTGCTTCATCATCCAGCACCATTCACGACCGGATGTGGCAGGACTGCAGAGCTTGGATCTGATCCGTTGGTTGTGGGATCGCTTAGTTCTGTCGGATACTTGATGCTGATGATTAGCAAGGATGTTGAATTGGTGCTTTTGTATCAGAGTCGAACACTGCTCAGTCATGCTTCCTTCACGGCTATTTATAGGTCAGACTTCCTCTCTCGTCTGGCCGTATTTCCTGACAATTCCCTTGTCCCTTGCTTTGTGCCTGTCCATGTATTTGCAAACTTGCTCCAAGGCTACCCAAGCTCACTAAACCATCGTTCAGCAGTTAATGCCATCTTTGGGTGTGTGTCAACTTCAGTAAGACTGACGCCCATCTTGGAGTTAACTCTGGGGGCCTGATCCCGAGTTCCTGCTTTTGTTGGCTGTGTGTGTGTAAAGATGTTGAGCTCACCCAACCTCACGAGGGATTAAAGGCAAAGACAGGAAAGTGATTAATATTTTCAGACAGTTCACTTCCTCTCTTTTTTTTTCGAATGTTTGGATAATGGGAATTATGAGTTAGATGCAGGCCTTTCATTGCTGCTTTTGGATATGGTACAAATATGAAGGCTGCCAGATGGGTGAAAAGGGTAACAGCCCAAGGCAAACTAAACCCGACTCTAAGAGAATGACAACTCCATTTATCTGAGATCTTGGGACATCTATAGATATCTCAGCATGGTGGCTCAGTGGTTAGTTCTGCAGCTTCACAGCGCAAGGGACCCAGGTTTGATTCCGCCATCGGGTGACTGTGTGGAGTTTGCACATTCTCCCCGTGTCTGTGTGGGTTTCCTCCGGTTGCTCCGGTTTCCTCCCACAGTCCGAAGATGTGCAGGTTAGGGAGATTGGCCGTGCTAAAATGCCTCACAGTGTCCAAGGATTTGCAGGCTGGGTGAGTTAGCCTGGGGAAATGCAGGGTTACAGGAATGGGGTTGGGTCTGGGGGGGCTGCTCTTCAAAGGGTGGGTGTGGACGTGATGGGCCAAATGGCCCTCTTCCTGCACTGTAGGGATTCTATGATCTCAAATGTGCCCAATGGTCAGGGGAGACAGTCAGACTCTCTGCAGTTGTAATGTAGGGATACACTACAGAACCTCCATCACCTTCACCATCCAGAAGGACAAGGGCAGCAGATACCTGAGAAACACAGCCAACTGCAAATTCCCTTCCGAACGGCATACTTGGAAATACCATCCATCCCTACCCCACAAAATCCTGGGACTCCATCTCAACACGCCAAAGACTGCAACAGTACCAGGAGGCAGCTTGCTCACCACCCCAAATCTTCTCCCAGGTATCAAGGAGTGGGCAAGAAAAGCTGGCCCAGATAGTGATGCCCACATGGCCCGGAATGAATGAGAAACAGCATGCAAAGCAAGATCCCACATGCAGCAAGAAAGTAAACAGCTGGATGGAGAGTTGCTGTTTCGCACTGGGCCTTGAGTGAAGCCACTTTGGTCACCAAAATAGCAAACAGGCGCTTTGGCTGGGGCTGGTCACAGGATAAACAAGGCTTCTCCTGAACAGTGGGGAACCCCAGTTTGCCCAGATAGGAAACGTCATGTTAGTCACGGGAGCTAACTCTATTCATTTCCTCTTTTCCCATCAGAAGAAGATGAGCTCAGCACAAATCCTGGAAACGTGACCGTGGGATCGAAGATGCCATTCTATTTGGTCACAAGCTCAACAACACAACCGCCAGCTGGTGGTTTGGATGGGGAGGGCCAACAAGTGACTGCCTCCAATGTTATTTTGCTGAATTTGAAAGGCTCCCCAACTCCCCGACCAACTAGTTCATTCACTCGGTCCCACAGAGTCTATCCTTCAGAGTTTACAGATTTGAGAGCTCGTTAAGGATAGTTTTTTCAGATTAGAAAATGAATCCTGACTACAAAGGAGACAATTATCCTCCCCATCCTTCTCTCCCTCCATTTTTCTCATTTCTGCTCTTGCCTCACATTTTCAATCTCTCTTTCACAGAGTCACACAGCAAGGAAACAGACCCTTCGATCCAACCAGTCCATGCTCAACATAATCCCAAACTAAACTAGTCCCACATTGATTAGATTAGATTAGATTACAGTGTGGAAACAGGCCCTTCGGCCCAACAAGTCCACACCGACCCGCCGAAACGAAACCCACCCATACCCCTACATTTACCCCTTACCTAACATTACAGGCAATTTAGTATGGCCAATTCACCTGGCCCTGCACATCTTTGGACTGTGGGAGGAAACCGGAGCGCCCGGAGGAAACCCACGCAGACACTGGGAGAACGTGCAAACTCCACACAGTCAGTCGCCTGAGGCGGGAATTGAACCCGGGTCTCTGGCTCTGTGAGGCAGCAGTGCTAACCACTGTGCCACCATTGCCTGCACTTGTCCCGTTTCCTTCCAAATACTTGTTATTCATGTATGTATCTAAATGTTGTAACTGCACCCACATCCATCACTTCCTCTGGAGGTCTATTCCACACACAAACCACCCTCTATGCAGAAATATTTGCCCCTCATGCCTTTTTTAAAATCTTTCTCCTCTCAGCTTAAAAATATGTCCGCTAGTCTTGAAATCCCCCACTCTTGGGAAAAGACACCTGCCATTCACCTTATCTACACCTGTCATGGTTTTGTAATGATGTGGACTGAGATGGACAAGTCAGAAGTCACACAACACCAGGGTATACTCCAACAGGTTTATTTGAAATCAAAAGCTTTCAGAGCACCGCCCCTTCGTCAAATGAGGTCTGATGGAGGAGCAGCGCTCTGAAAGCTTCTGATTTCAAATAAACCTGTTGGACTGTAACCTGGTGTTGTGAGACTGATGATTTTATATGCCTCTCTAAGGTCACCCCTCAACTTCTTACTCTTCAATGAAAAAATCCTAGCCTATCCAGTCTCTGCTTATAAATCAAACCTTCCATTCCTGGCAACATCCTGGTAAATCTTTTCTGAATCCTCTCCAGTTTAATAATATCCTCCCAATAACAAGGTTACTAGAACTGGTCACAGTACTCAACAAGAGAACTCACCAACGTCCTGTACAACCTCACCATGATGTGCTAGCTCCTGTACTCAAAAGTCTGAGCAATAAAGGTAAGCGTGCTAAACACCGTCTTAACCGCCCTGTCCACAAACGTCAAATAATGATGTACCTGAACCCCTCGGTCTCTCTGTTCAATAACAGGAAGCTTGAATAGATGCATCGACAGGTTCAAGAATAGCTTCTTCCCTGTCCTTATTAATCTGAGGAGTGGACTCTTTAACTTCAAAAAATGTTGATCTTGTTTTGCACACCTCCTGTGTAGCTGTAACCTTGCGTGACTCGCTCTGTCTAAGCACCCTGTGATCTGGAGGTCCTTGTTTGCTGTGGTCTCCCAGCACTGCTTGCAAAACCAAACTTTTCACTGTTCAAAGGTGCACGTAACAGCAATAAATCAAATCAAATAAAAAATAAAACAAAATAACTTTCATATCAAGTTCACACTTACACATCAACTCTCCACCTGCTTGTAGTATACTTTGATGAAGGCTAAGAGCTGACTTTTCTTTGACGTATTAATGTGGAGGGAAACGCGTAGGGAATGGATACAGAAGATGGATTAACAGAGGCTGGGTCCCGTCACGAGGTCATGCTTTATTTACAAGTGCAGAGTACACTCTGTGGTCAGTGAGCTCAGAGCCAGTCCTCAACTGAGCAGATTCTAACCTCCTGGTTATGTTGGTTAGCTGAAGGCTTTCCTGCTTGGCCAAGGTTAACGACATCAATGAAGAAGTTAATGAGGTCAGCCTGGTCCGAATCCCCAGACAACCCCACATGATAGATGCCAGCCAGGCGAACTCAAGAGATAAACATGTCGTTTAAAACAAAATATCATACGGCACACTAGTGGTGTAGAAATAACGGGAAATCCATGACTTTGACGTCTCCATAAATCGTCCTGTCTGACACAATAAACATTCAATCTCATAAAACAGGTAGCCCCAGAAATAATTACACACCAGATGTTTCACTCTTCTACTCAGGAAACTAATGGAGAAATTTCCCAATACTCACAGTGACTGAGCTCTAACACCAATGTCTGAAATGATCAATACTGCAACATTGATCACACACGTATCACTCCAGCATAAACCACAGCTTCAACTTCATACACACCACACCTGAATAGATACCTGAACAACAACTGTCACACTCACTGATATACCGCACAACCCTCAATGTAACACACTCTGATATACCCCACACCCCTCACTGTAACATTCTCTGATATACCGCACACCCCTCACTGTAACACTATCTGATATACCCCACACCCCTCACTGTAACACTCTCTGATATACCGCACACCCCTCACTGTAACACTATCTGATATACCCCACACCCCTCACTGTAACACTATCTGATATACCCCACACCCCTCACTGTAACATTCTCTGATATACCGCACACCCCTCACGGGAACACTCTCTGATAAACCCCACACCCCTCACTGTAACACTCTCTGATATACCCCACACCCCTCACTGTAACACTATCTGATATACCCCACACCCCTCACTGTAACACTCTCTGATATACCGCACATCCCTCACTGTAACACTCTCTGATATACCCCACACCCCTCATGGGAACACTCTCTGATATACCCCACACCCCTCAATTTGACACTCTCTGATATACCCATACCCCTCACTGTAACACTATCTGATATACCGCACACCCCTCAATGTAACACTCTCTGATATACCCCACACCCCTCACTGTAACATTCTCTGATATACCGCACACCCCTCACGGGAACACTCTCTGATATACCCCACACCCCTCACTGTAACACTCTCTGATATATCCCACATCCCTCACTGTAACACTCTCTGATATACCCCACACCCCTCACTGTAACACTCTCTGATATACTCCAAACCCCACACTGTAACACTCTCTGATATACCCATTCCCCTCACTGTAACACTCTCTGATATATCTCCACACCCCTCTCTGAAACATTCTCTGATATATCCCGCACCCCTCACTGTCACACTCTCTGATATACCCCACACCCCTCAATGTAACAATCTCTGATATACCTCCACACCCCTCACTGTAACACTCTCTGATATACTGCACACCCCTCACTGTAACACTCTGATATACCCCACACACTCTCTGATATACCCCACACCCCTCACTGTAACAATCTCTGATATACCTCCACACCCCTCACTGTAACACTCTCTGATATACCCCACACACTCTCTATTATACCCCACACCCCTCACTGTCACACTTTCTGATATACCCCACACCCCTCACTGTAACACTCTCTGATATACCGCACACCCCTCACGGGAACACTCTCTGATATACCCCACACCCCTCACGGGAACACTCTCTGATATACCCCACACCACTCACTGTAACACTCTCTGATATACCCCTCACTGTAACACTCTCTGATATACCGCACACCCCTCACGGGAACACTCTCTGATATAACCCACACCCCTCACTGTAACACTCTCTGATATACCTCACACCCCTCACAGTAACACTCTCTGATATACCGCACACCCCTCACGGGAACACTCTCTGATATAACCCACACCCCTCACTGTAACACTATCTGATATACCCCACACCCCTCACTGTAACACTCTCTGATATAACCCACACCCCTCACTGTAACACTATCTGATATACCCCACACCCCTCACTGTAACACTCTCTGATATACCCATTCCCCTCACTGTAACACTCTCTGATATACCCCACACCCCTCACGGGAACACTCTCTGATATACCACACAACCCTCAATGTAACACTCTCTGATATACCCCACTCCCCACACTGTAACATTCTCTGATATACCCCACACCCCTCACTGTCACACACTCTGATATACCCCACACCCCTCACTGTAACACTCTCTGATATACCCCACACCCCTCATTGTAACACTCTCTGATATACCTCATTCCCCTCACTTTAACACTCAGATTTACCCCACACCTCTCACTGTCACACTCTCTGATATACCCCACACCCATCACTGTAATACTCTTTGATATACCCCACACCTCACACTGTAAAACTCTTTGATATATACCCTATTTGCCTCACTGTAACACTGTCTGATATACCCCACACCTTTCACTGACACACTCTCTGAGATACCCTACACCCTCACTGTAACACTCTCTGATATATCCCACACCCTTCACTATCACACTCTCTGACATATCCCACACCCCTCACTGTCACACTCTCTGATATACCCCACACCCCTCACTGTAACACTCTCTGATATATCCCACACCCCTCACTGTAACACTCTCTGATATACCGCACACCCCTCACGGGAACACTCTCTGATATACCCCACACCCCTCACGGGAACACTCTCTGATATACCCCACACCCCTCACTGTAACACTCTCTGATATACCCCTCACTGTAACACTCTCTGATATACCGCACACCCCTCACGGGAACACTCTCTGATATAACCCACACCCCTCACTGTAACACTCTCTGATATACCTCACACCCCTCACAGTAACACTCTCTGATATACCGCACACCCCTCACGGGAACACTCTCTGATATAACCCACACCCCTCACTGTAACACTATCTGATATACCCCACACCCCTCACTGTAACACTCTCTGATATACCGCACACCCCTCACTGTAACACTCTCTGATATACTGCACACCCCTCAATGTAAACTCTCTGATATACCCCACACCCCTCAATGTAAACTCTCTGATATACCCCACACCCCTCACGGGAACACTCTCTGATATACCACACAACCCTCAATGTAACACTCTCTGATATACCCCACACCCCACACTGTAACATTCTCTGATATACCCCACACCCCTCACTGTCACACACTCTGATATACCCCACACCCCTCACTGTAACACTCTCTGATATACTGCACACCCCTCACTGTAACACTCTGATATACCCCACACACTCTCTGATATACCCCACACCCCTCACTGTAACACTCTGATATACCCCACACTCTCTAATATACCCCACACCCCTCACTGTCAAACTTCTGATATACCCCACACCCTTCACTTTAACAATCTCTGATATACCTCCACACCCCTCACTGAAACATTCACTGATATATCCCACACTCCTCACTGTCACACTTTCTGATATACCCCACACCCCTCACTGTAACACCCTCTGATATACTCTCTCCCCTCACTGTAACACTCTCTGATACACCCACACCCCTCATAGTCACACTGTCTGATACATCCCCCAGCCATCACTGTAACCCTCTCTTGTGTACCCCACACCCTGTACTGTCGCCCTCTCTGATATTCCTCTAGTTATTGGAAGCAAGTGAGATTGTTGAGTGGTGTTTTTGATGTGGTCCAATCAGGAAATCCTGGCTGACCAGTAGGAACTGGAGGTCGCTTGTCACTGGCCACTTGGGTGTTTCCTTTCTCCCTGGTGGTGGAATACCATTGAAGATGGTTCATCTTCACTATGTCCTGTGTCTGTACGTGGAGTAATGTAGAAACTGGAGGTCGCACACTCCCGATCTCTGGGCACCTGGTACAGATGGGAGAGGGCAGGTCAGAGGATCTCCTCGTGGGTCTGCTCCTGGGCCTGGCCAAACTGGCCATAAGCAGGTCCAGACAGCGGGCCGTGGAGGGGGTCATTAGGGCCGACTGCCTGCCCCTCTTCCGCGGTTACGTTAGAGTCCGGGTGTCCTTGTAGAAGGAGCATGTGGTGTCCACCAACACCCTGGAGTTGTTCAGGGAGAGGTGGGCGCCGCAGGGAGTGGAGTGTCTCATTTCTCCCTCCACCTGTATTTTGATTTAATCCCTGCCCTCCCCTTCACCGTTTCTATCTTATAGGCTTTGCCCATATCGAGAAGGTGACTGCTTGTCACTGGTATTTTGTAATTCTTCCTGGTGGTGGAATATGGAGAAAGTTTTCTGTACTTGTTTCTGTACTGTGTCCTACACCTGTATGCACATGACATGGTCGCTAGGGAGAAATAAGCACTGTCACTGTTTCACAGCAGTGTGGGGGTTTATAACCGAAAAATAAATAAACTGAAGGTTCAGGATCCTCTCAGTTCACAGGCTGACACTCAGCTGGCTGGCAGTGTACTGTGCACGAGAAAATAAAGGGTGACTTGGTGATGGGATATCAGCTTCTGTGCAGTTATTTCAGGGAGATTACTGGTTTAGTCCCCAGGATTATGAATAGGAAGGGGTTGGAGGGATATAGGCCGGGTGCTGGCAGGGGGGACTAGATTGGGTTGGGATATCTGGTTGGCATGGACGGGTTGGACTGAAGGGTCTGTTTCCATGCTGTACATCTCTATGACTCTATGACTCTATAAGTCATTACACATGGGTTACTTGTCTCATTCATTGCCATTATTACCAGCATCACTTCACCTGATGAAGGGGCAGTGCTCAGAGAGCTTGTCATTTCAAATAAACCTGTTGGGCTGCGACCTGATGCCGTCTGACCCCTGACATTATTACCAGCAGGTTACTTGTCATGCCCAGTGCAGTCATTTCCAATAGATCACCAGCTCTGTGCAGTTATTACCAGTGGATTACTTATCAAGTCCATTGCGGACACTGCTAGTAGATTACTAGACCAGAAAGTTACCAGTCCATTGCAGTTTTCACTAGTAGATAACATATCTAGTCCAATGCTGACATTACCAGTGGATTACTTGTCATGTTCTGTGTAGTAATTACTAGCCCAATGCAGTTATTATGAATAGATTACTTGTCAAGTTTAGTGCACTTATTAGCAGTGGACTACTTGTCAAGTTATCACTAATAGGTTTACTAGCCTAGTCCAGCGATTTCAGCACTAGGACTGGCCCAGTGACGGTAACATCTCCCCAGACATCACCACCATCCTGTGGTACTGGGAGCGTATTTGTCCAACGCTCAGTTTTACAGAGGCTTGCTGATTGGATTCTGCTGCTGGGTCCGTCAGCTTAGCCAGGATCTTATCCAAATATCAGACCACACTCACATCCTCCTCTACACAGCGGTCTTGCACAGAGGCCTGTCACCCATTGGACGAGAGGCCAGCTGTGAGATCAGTGCTTTCCAGAATCCAGGAACCCCCCTCGTGGACATCTCCCTTCCCCGGAGATTTAACCACTAGTGGTGTGTGAGTTGAAGTGTCCAGTCTGGAGAGAGCTTAGATTCTTAATTTTGGGGCAGACTTGCTACATGAGCTGACCTTTCTGTCTCTGTCATTAACGTTTGTTTGTGTAATTGTCTCAAATAAACCACAGTGTTTGGAAAGTGTGTAAATAAAGCTCGACTCAGAATTCTTACTGGAGCCTGCTGTTTTGTTGGAGAGTTTCCCTGTTACTCCTGTGCTTTGCCTACTCCCCTGTACTCAGTCAGCAGTGTTTATGGAGTTTTCTGTTAAACAAAACAGCAGAGCTGGAAGGGAATCAACCACAGGAGCTCAACAATAAGTGATGCTTGGAATATTTAAGCATACATCAACAGCAGCAAAGGATTACTCCGATTATTTTTGCTCGGAGCCTTGGTGCAACTGGTAGCACTCCCACCTCCAAGTCAGCCAGCTCAGGATTAAGTCCAATTCTGAATGCGAGCCCATTATCCAAGCTTTTGGAATGGAACTGGAGGGGCTTCCCTCAGTTCTGTCATAAAGAAATGTGGAGGGAGCTCTCCCCAACAAAATCAACTAACCTCTGCCTGAATAGGCTATCTAGTCATTGTTGCATTCCATTTTGTACTTTCTGCTCTGTTCAGTGCATTACCAGTGGATTACTTGTCACGTTCTGTGTAGTAATTATTGTAGATTACTCGCCCATTGCAGTTATTAGGAATAGATTACTCGTCAAGCTTAGTGCAGTTATTACCAGTGGATTACTTGTCACGTTCTGTGTAGTAATTATTGTAGATTACTCGCCCATTGCAGTTATTAGGAATAGATTACTCGTCAAGCTTAGTGCAGTTATTACCAGTGGATTACTTGTCAAGTTATCACTAATGGGTTACTAGCCTAGTCCAGTGATTTCATTACTAGGACTGGCCCAGTGACAGTAACATTGGACCACCATCTCCCCAGACATCACCACCATCCTGTGGTAATGGGAGTGTACTTGTCCAACACTCAGTTTTAACTGCACCAATTTTCTGCACCAAAGACAGAAAATCACTGGGGAGACTCAGCCGTATCTGTGAGGAGAGAAACAGAGTTAACCTTTCTGTTTCTAGCGACATTTCTTCAGAATGCTGTACCACAGTGACCACTCTCTACAACACCCTCCGTGGCGGTAAAACGCACCCCCACCTGTTCATTTGTAATTTAATCTTTCATCGAATGTGGGCATTATTAGCAAAGCCCCCAGTTTGTTTCCCATGTCTAATATCACTTGAGTGGCTAACTACAGTGTCTCGGAGGGCAGATTAAAAACAACCACATTGCTCTGGGAGGTTTTTTTCTATTCATTCTTAGGATGAGGGCATCATTCGCTAGGCCAGCATTTATTGTCTGGTCCTAATTGCCCAGAGGGCAGTTAAGAGTCAACCGTATTGCTGTGGGTCTGGGGTCACATGGAGCTAAGGAGGTCAGCTTCCTTCCCTCAGGGACATTATTGAACCAGATGGGGTTGTTTTCCCCCTACAATCAACAATGGATTCATGAGAGTCTAAATTCCTTTTTCCCTCTCCTGAATTCAAACTCGACATCTGCCTTGGTGGGATTTGAACCCAGATCCCCGGACAGTTATGCGTGTCTCTGGATCAACAGTCCAGCAATAATATGACTAAGCTGTCACCCTCCATTTGAAGGCATGTACAAACCAGACCAGATAAGGATTGCTTTTCCCAAGGGGCAACAGTAAAAACCAGAAAAGATTTCATGATTTGGAGATGCCGGTGTTGGACGGGGGTGTACAAAGTTAAAAATCACACAACACCAGGTTATAGTCCAACAGGTTTAATTGGAAGCACTAGCTTTCGGAGTGCTGCTCCTTCTATCAGGTGATAGGGGAGGACACAATTCTAAGGCGCAGAATTTATAGCAAAACTTTACAGTGCGATGTAACTGAAATTATACATTGAAAAATACCTTGATTGTTGAGTCTTTCATCAGTTCGAATACCATGATAGTTTCACTTCTTTCATGTGTAAATCACAAAACCTTTTTTTAAAAGTCGCATTCTCAGGTTAACTCTAACAATCAGCGTTAGCTCGACAATATGTTGAAGGTGTACCCAGAATTACTCAAGGACGCCCAACCCATCGACCACCAGTTCCAACGTGCCACAGCAAGGAACTGTTATGACCTCCTCAGGAGACAGACACATGCTGCAACTGACAGGGTACCCTTCGTTGTTCAGTACTTCCCAGGGGCTGAAAAATTACGCCATGTTCTTCGTGACCTGCAACACATTATCAATGAGGATGAGCACCTCACCAAGACCTTGCCCACACCTCCACTGCTTGTCTTTAAACAACCGCCAAACCTCAAACAGATCATTATTCGGAGCAAACTGCCCGGCTCTCAGGACAACTCCATACAACCCTGTTGCGGTGGACGCCGCAAGACGTGTCAGAATGTGGACATAGATACCACCATTACGCTTGGGGACACCTCCCACCGTGTACATGGCAGGTACTCATGTGACTCAGCCAACGTTGTCTAACTTATACGTTGCAGGTAAGGATGCCCGGAGGCATGGTACATTGGGGAAACCGAGCAAAGGCCAAGACAACGAATGAATGGGCACCGCACAACAATCAACAGACAGGAGGGTTCCCTCCCAGTTGGGGAACACTTCAGTGGTCCAGGACATTCAGCCTCGGACCTTCGGGTGACCATCCTCCAAGGTGGACTTCGGGACAGACAGCAGAGGAAAGTGGCCGAGCAGAGGCTGATAGCTAAGTTTGGTACCCATAGGGAGGGCCTCAACCGGGACCTTGGGTTCATGTCACATTACAGGTGATCACCATTGCACTACACACACACACAGACATTCCTACACACACATACACACACATTTTGTGGGGTGAATTTGCACTTGCAGAGTTACATTGTATTTTTCTCAAAACCTGCATGAATTCATGTAAAACTCTGTTATCTCACTTTTTAGATTAGAATCAATCTAAACATCATGGCATAGACAGAGAACACAGGGGGCTAACACCTTCAACATATTGTCGAGCTAACGCCCATTGTTACAGCTAACCTGAGAATGCAACTTTTAAAAAAAAGGTTTTGTGATTTACACATGAAAGAAGTGAAACTCTCATGGTATTTGAACAGATGAAAGACTCAACAGATAATCAAGGTATTTTTCAATGTATAATTTCAGTTACATCACACTGTAAAGTTTTGCTATAAATTCTGTACCTTAGAATTGTGTCCTCCACTCTCACCTGATGAAGGAGCGTCGCTCCGAAAGCTAGTGCTTCCAGTTAAACCTGTCAGACTATAACCTGGTGTTGTGTGATTTTTAACAGAAAAGATTTAACAGTCATGCACAGCAGTTGTGCTGCTTGTCATCAGTGAGACGAGATTTGTAGTCGAGATTCATTAGTTGAGTTTTAAAATCTCCCCCCAGCTACCCTGCTGGGCTTTGAACCCATGCCCCTGAGCTATATAAAACAGAGAAGTCTGTTATTCAAGTTTTTTTAAATTGTTTTCAAACCCAAGGATTTCAAAAGCCTTATCCTAACCTGATAGATGATCTCTTTCAAACCAATAAGCTCCAACCTCTTCAGTTGTGAAGAGTCAAATTGGACTCAAGACATTAACTCGGTTTCATTCTCCCCAGATCCTGCCAGAGCTGCTGAACCCATTCTGTTTTCTCTTTCAGATCTCCAGCCACTGCTTCGTTTTGCTTTGGCAAAACGCTCTGTGATCATATTTAGCACAGCACTCCATCCAGCCCCCTCCCTCTCTCTCTTTCTCCCTCGAGTCAGCGATGCTTCAGTTCACTGGCTCCTGACCGGGAATTTGTGCCTTTTAGAACTCCACTTCTGAGACTTGAGGTTATCGTCCAGGACAACCCTTCAGATGCAGTACTGTGGGGGGTGCTGCACTGCTGGAAGCAACTTTGTTTTAACCGGCACCTAATGAACTCTAAATCTCGCTAAACAGACAAAAAGTATGTAGTCACAGAGTCATAAAAAATGGAAATAGACCCTTCGGTCCAAGCAGAACATGCCAACCTTAATCGCAAACTAAACTCGTCCCATTTTCCTGTATTTGGCCTATATCCCTCCAAACCTTTTCCATTCATTTATTTATCTAAATATCTTTTAAATGTAACTGTCCCCACATCCATCACTTTCTCTGGCAGTTCATTCCGCACACGAACCACTCTCTCTCTGAAAAAGTTGTCCCTCAGATCCCTTTTAAATTTTTATTCTTTCACCTGAAAAGTATGTCCCCCAATTTCGAATTCCCCCACTCTAAGGGGGAGACTCTTGTCATTCAACTTATCTACGCCCCTCCTGAATCTCTATAAGGTCACCCCTCAGCCTCCTGCGCTTCAGTGAGAAAAAGTCCCAGTACTTCGAGTCTACTTTTATCTCTCAAATCCTCTGTTCCTGGGAACATCCTGGTATATCTTTTCCGAAACCTCTTCAGTTTAGTAACATTCTTCCTCGTACAGATTGCCTTCTCAACCACCCTGCGGTGCAAATTTCAAAGAATTACCTATCCGAGCCCTAGATTTCTCTGTTCCACACCACCACCCACAGCCCTCCCATTAATTGTATGAACTCTGCCATTGCTTCTTGACAAAATGCGAAACCACGCATTTATCCAAATTAAACCCCGTCTGCCCTTCCTCAGCCCATTGACCCCAAACGCCACAAAGCTTACCATATTTTTCTGTCCAAGTATTATTTTTAAATTTATTTACCTCAGTGTAAATATAGCTGTTGTTCAATCGAATGGCCACACAGAGTGTCAACAGTTGATTCAATTTCGAGTCAAGTGCGCGACCTACCGCAATGTCTGAGTAGTCAGCTCAGGGCATGGGTGGGAAGGTTCTTTTTTGGTAAGTTTGATTTAAGAGAAAGCTGCTTTAATTTTTAAGTGATTTATGCTGTAAATAAAGCATAACAGCGACGTGTATACCCCCTGCATTACATTTCTAATACTCTGTGTGTGCTTTTGCATTGATTTCATGGATCTCTTCATTACCCAGAATTTAATCAATCAGTACATTCCTGAGCCCATGTGTTAATAACACGTTTACTGCACTGTCTTTTGGATGACCATTTACCGTTTCCGAAGAAGGATTGCAGGATGGTGTCCCAGTCAATAATTTATCCCTGAACCATCATTGCTGATAAATCAGTGACTGTGGGTATTAATATGTTGTTGTCTGGGGGAGTTTTCCTGTTCCCAACATCTTGACAGTACTTCATCGGATGTGAAGTGGGGGCTGTGTTGAATTTTCCGTGATTCACCAGAATCATTTCCAAAGTCGAGCTCAAAGTGTGATAAAACGTTCTGACGAATGAAAATTGCCTCCAAAGAGCAGTGTTGAAGTTGCAAAGTTTCGATCTATGCATGACACACGCTCCAAAATGTGGACGGATTATATCTTGTGGTGAGCACCCTGCACAGAGGGTTGGAGGTCAATCTCTAACGTTGTCCTCTGTGACAGCCCCACTGTCTTCCCACAGATAATTGAACAAGCTGGCTG
Organism: Chiloscyllium plagiosum; assembly: GCF_037043375.1. NCBI lineage: Eukaryota > Metazoa > Chordata > Chondrichthyes > Orectolobiformes > Hemiscylliidae > Chiloscyllium > Chiloscyllium plagiosum. The sequence goes on from NW_028270183.1 coordinate 19,137,468, forward strand.
GCAGGAAAATTCCACATTTCCTGCAAGTTAGACACAAGGGATGACTGGAAGAAACACAGTTATGGAGCAATGAAGTTATTGCAAATGACTGGTAGTGATAATTAATTTGGTTTTATAAGACAAGGAACTGCAGGATGCTGGAAATCTGACCCAAGAACAGGAATTGCTGGAGAAACTTCAGTCTGTCACATTCCGAAGAAGGGCCACTGGACATGAAAAGCTAACTCCGCTTTCTATCAATAGATGCTGCCAGACCTGCTGTGTTTTCTCCAGCAGTTTCTGTGTTTGGTCGTGATTTGGCTTTCATATCCAACGGAACTGTGGTGTGTCAATCTATGAGGGTACTGTGCTGTTCCTGTCAGGGCGAGACTGAACAGTCAAGGGAAATGTGAAACACTGTGGAAATAGTCAGCAAGTCTGTTTGTGTTTGACAGAGATTATCTGTCCAACTCCTCCAACCCCAGGGCATCAACGTGGATTTCACCAGTTTCCTCATTTACCCTCCCCCCCCACCTTATCCCAGGTCCAAACTTCCAGCTCAGCACTGCCCTCATGACCTGTCCTACCTGTCCATCTTCCTTCCCATCTAACCGCTCCACTTTCCCCTCTGACCTATCACCTTTGTCCCCACCTCCATCCCTCTATTGCATCTCAGGCAATTTCCTCCTAGCTCCACCCCCTCCCTCCCATTTATCTCTCCACCCCTGAGGCTCCCAGCTTCATTCCTGATGAAGGACTTTTGCCCGAAACGTTGATTTTCCTGCTCCTCGGATGCTGCGTGATCTGCTGTGCTTTTCCAGCACCGCTCTAACCGAGACTCTGATCTCCAGCATCCGCAGTCCTCACTTTCGCCTCGAGATTATCTACGGGTAAGTCTCATAAAGCCATCTGCCCAAATTGACAAATGTCAGTAATAATTTGGCCATTCAAAGACGTACATAGAAGAGAGTGTGTGCAGGTATGTACACGTGGCAAAGTAGTAGTGTCCATACATCTGAGCAAGAAGTACTTTTCTTTACTCATTTATGGGAAGCGGGTGTCACTGGCCAGGTCAACATTTACCGCCCATCCCTAATTACCCAGAGGGCAGCGAGGAGGTAACCGCATCGCTGTGGGTCTGGAGTCCCTTGTAGGCCAGACCAGGTAAGGATGACAGGGCATCACTAAAGGACATTAGTGAACCAGATGGGTTTAAGACAATTAATGAGAGGTTATGGGGTCACTGTGAGGCTGGCTTTGATGTTCAAGATGAAGTCACTGAATTTAGGTGTTGAAGCTTTGACCCCAGCATTAGCTTGGCTCACTGGGTCACTGCTCAGTTGACCTCACCACTATGCTGATGCTTCACCATAGCACTCGAAAGGGAGAGGCTGACTGGGATAATAAATTCCAAGCCATCCAGAAAGTGACGAGGAAGGATAGCGAAAAGGGTCATGGATTCTTCCTACCTGTAAATTAACAAAACCATTCCGGATACGATCACTTTCGGACCTTAGCAATCACTCTCGATCATAGAATCCCTACAGTATGGAGGCTGACCATTCAGCCCATCGAGTCCACACTGACTCGCCAAAGAGCATCCGACCCAGACCACTCCCCCACCCCATAACCCTGCATTTCCCATGGCTAACCCACCTAGCCTGCATACTGTGTGACAATTTAGCATGGCCAATCCACCCTAACCTGCACATCTTTAGACTGTGGGAGGAAATTGAAGCCCCTGAAGAAACGCACGCAGACACGGGGAGAATGTGCATAATCCACACAGACAGTCGCCCGAGGCTGGAATCGGCCTGGATCCCTGGGTCTGTGAGGCAGCAGTGCTAACCACTGAACCACTGTGCCACCCCAGTGGTACATAATATCACCTTCGGTCCTTAGCAATCATCAGATCTTACTCTTCAGACGTACAGCTCTTGTGGTATAGTGGTAGTGTCCCGACATCTGAGCCAGGAGGCACTTGGTTCAGGATTCCACCTTCCCCCCTCCACCCCTTCCCCAAAGGTGCAGAATAACATGCTTGAGCATGTTTCAATAACATTTAAATAACATAAGGGGAATCTAGGACAGCATGGTGGCTCAGTGGTTAGCACTGCTGCCTCACAGCACCAGGGTCCCAGGTTCGATTCCAGCCTTGGGTGACTGTAATTTACAGGTAGGAAGAATCCATGACCCTTTTCGCTATCCTTCCTCGTCACTTTCTGGATGGCTTGGAATTTATTATCCCAGTCAGCCTCTCCCTTTCGAGTGCTATGGTGAAGCATCAGCATAGTGGTGAGGTCAACTGAGCAGTGACCCAGTGAGCCAAGCTAATGCTGGGGTCAAAGCTTCAACACCTAAATTCAGTGACTTCATCTTGAACATCAAAGCCAGCCTCACAGTGACCCCATAACCTCTCATTAATTGTCTTAAACCCATCTGGTTCACTAATGTCCTTTAGTGACACGGGGAGTTTGCACATCTCCCCGTGTCTGCGTGGGTTTCCTCCGGGTCCTCCAGTTTCCTCCCACAATCCAAAGATGTGCAGGTTAGGCGAATTGGCCATACTAAATTGCCCATAGTGTTAGGTGCATTAGTCAGAGGGAAATGGGTCTGGGTGGGTTACTCCTCAGAGGGTTGGTGTGGACTGGTTGGGTTGAAGGGCCTGTTTCCACACTGTAGGGAATCTAATCTAGAGTCCTCCAGTCATGGGTTGCGAACAGAAAGAGGTGGTGCTTACAAAGCATCTCAAATGGCCTCTTCACCTCTCCATTCTCAACCATCCCAAAGCAGGGAGACAGTTGAAGCACAGCAAGATCCCACAACTAATCACCCAGAGCAATTATTAGACATTGGGGGTGGGGGAGAATCATATGAGTCACCATTCGAGTATGACACCAAACAACTGTCTCTCGCTCATTTCCAAGCAAAGTCACAGAATCTCTGGCTGGGGGAGCAGATAGACATGGGTTTCACATCTTTAAGCTGTGTACTCTGACAGTGCAGCACTCCCTCAGCACTGCGCCCCTTCAGATCGCAGGGATTACACACACGGATCTCTGGAAGACAGCCTTCTAACTCAAATCACCACATAGCAAAACTGAAACACATATTACAGACTCACAAATCAAATAAAATTCAGAAAATCTGTAGCTACGAGCCCTGTCATGTCTCCCCCTCAGTCTGTTTTCTTTTCACTTTGTCCTGTGTGTTTTGATTTGTTCTACATCTGATGTGTTTGATATTTGGCTGAGTCTAATCTTATTTTGATAGTCAACAGTTCTCATTTTAAATTGAATTTTATCTGTTTTCCTGTTTGTTGATGTCATTTTGCAGAGTGTTGCAGAGGTCAAGTCGTTGAGTGTCTTTTAGACTGAGGTAGAGAGGTTCTTGATTAGTGAGGGGATCAAAGGGGGACAGGGAGAAAGCAGGAGAATGGGGCCGAGAAACATGTCAGCCATGATGGAATAGTACAGCAGATTCGATGGGCCAAATGGCCTAATCCTGCTTCTACATCTTATGGTCTTCTCTCTTCCTCTCTCTACTCCCTGACCTCAGGCCATTCATGTTGACATTGAGGGCATTTTCCAAACCATTGTCACCTTTGACTTCCTTAGCCACAGTTCAGAGGTCAGTGTCAATTATGATTATGGGTAACGCTGCAGCCCTGGAGTCAAGATGTTGCGATATTCATGGTCACAAAACCTCAGAACAGCAAACTCTAAGCTGTAATGTGGAGTGATACCAACTGCATGGGTTCAATTCCTGCACTGGCTGAGATTACCATGAAAGACTCACCTTTTCAACCTCTCCCCTCGCCTGAGGACACTCGGATTAAACCAACACCAGTTCTCTCTCTCTCTCTCTATCTATCTAATGAGGAAACATCCATATTCTCTGGTGAGTATCATTGTTAAGGGTCATAATTTGGAGATGCCGGTGTTGGATTGGAGTGTACAAAGTTAAAAATCAACACTAGGTTTTAGTCCAACAGCTTTATTTGAACTATACCCTGGTGTCATCTAATTTTTAACATTGTTAAGGGCGTTTTTCACACTTTGTGCTGTTCTGATAATGAAATAAGATTTATATCTTTCTGCACAGATAAGTATTCTATCTTATTTGACCCAAGGACAGAACAACAGAAATACAACAGTCTCTTGGCTTCATAACATGACATGAGGACTAGGCCATTCAGCCCATCAAGCCTGTTCCACCATTTAATACCGTCATGGCTGATGTCATCTCAGCCTTAGCTCCGCTTTCCTCTCTGTTCCCTGTGTCACTTTAACCCATTACAGTCTGTCTGTCTCCTCGTTACTCAAAATCCCACTGCACTCCAGGATGGTGAATTCCTTAGAGAGAGAAAAACAGTTCTCCTCACCTAAGTTTTGAAATCAGCCAACCTCTATCCTAAACCTTTTCAAATTATCACATTTTGCATCTGTTTCACGGGCCCCTGAGATTTCTATCCGAACGTTCCCTGATTCTATTCAAATCCATTTAATCATGGCTTTATTCATGCTAAAAGCAGCAGAGTATTTGTAAAAAATGGTTAATAAAACTTAAGCTTAGCATGCAAAAGCAGGGAGATGTTATCTGGAGCATTAGTGAGACTGTACTGATTAGATTAGATTACATTACAGTATGGAAACAGGCCCTTCGGCCCAACAAGTCCACACTGACCCGCCGAAGTGCAACCCACCCATACCCCTACATTAACCCCTTCACCTAACACTACGGGCAATTTAACATGGCCAATTCACCTGACCTGCATATTTTTAGACTGTGGGAGGAAACCGGAGCACCCGGAGGAAACCCATGCAGACACGGGGAGAATGTGCAAACTCCACACAGTCAGTCACCTGAGGCGGGAATGGAACCCGGGTCTCTGGCGCTGTGAGGCAACAGTGCTAACCACCGTGCCACCGTGCCGCCCACCGTATGGGCACTAGTACTGTGTTCAGTACTAGTGCCCTTACTCACGGGAGGTGTTAATGCATTGGAAGCAGGTCAGAGAAGGTTTACTGGACTAATGCCCAGAATGAAGGGATTGCCTTTTGAGGGAAAGCCAGACAGGCTAGGCCTGTATCCTCTGGAGTTTAAAAGAGGTGACTGAATTGAAATACATAAGATCCTGTGAGGGGTTGACTGGGTGGACACGGAAAAGTTGTTCCTCTTGTGGGAGAATCTAGAACTAGGGGTCAAAGGTTAAAAATAGGAGAAGGGAGCACCACTTAAAACAGAGTCACCCAGCACGGGAATAGACCCTTCGGTCCCACCAGTCCATAATCCCAAACTAAGCTTGTCCCACCTGCCTGCTCCTGGCCCACATCCCTCCAACATTTCTTATCCATGTACTTATCCAACTTCTATACTCAATGCCCTGACTGAGGAAGGCCAGTGTTCCAAAAGCTTCCTTCACTGCCCTGTCTACCTGGGACTCTACCTTCAGGGAAGCATACACCTGAACTCCAAGGTCCCTCTGTTCCACGACACTCCTTAAGGCCCTGCCATTCACCTGAGACATAGTGACGAGTCAATGACTTGGCTCCAGGAATCTGCAGCCAATGAGCAAATGAATACATTTGTTTTCTCGTCTCTATTGTCAAACCCAAGCCTTCTCTGCAGCTCCTCCATTGCAACGCGTGATGTGGAGGTGTTGGACTGGGGTGGACAAAGTTAAAAGTCACACAACACCAGGCTATAGTCCAACAGGTTTCTTTGGAAGCACGAGCTTTCGAAGCGCTGTTTTTTGTGACTATAGCCACACAGGCAGCAAACACGCTCAAGATATGGAACAGCATTGGAGCCATACAGAAAGGGAACAGTCCCTTCGGCCCAACTCCTCAATGCCGACCAAATATCCTAATCTGATCTCGTCCCATTTGCCAGCACCTGGCCCATATCCCCCTAAACCCTTCCTATTCCTATACCCATCCAGATGCCTTTTAAATGTTGTAATTGTACCAGCCTCCACCACTTCCTCTGGCAGCTCATTCCATACACGCACCACCCTCTGTGTGAAAAAGGTCCCTTTTAAACCTTTCCCCTCTCATTTTTAAACCTATGCTCTCTAGTTTTGGATTCCCTACCCTGGGGGAAAAGAAACCTTTGGTTATTCCCCCTATCCAAGCCCCTCATGATTTTATAAATCTCTATAAGGTCACCCCTCAGCCTCCGACGCTCCAGGGAAAACAGCCCCAGCCTGTTCAGCCTCTCCCTATAGCTTAGTGGTTAGCACTGCTGCCTCACAGCGCCAGGGACCCAGGTTCGATTCCAGCCTCAGGCGACTGTTTGTGTGGAGTTTGCACATTGTCTCTGTGTCAAGTGGGTTTTGTCTGGGGGCTCCAATTTCCTCCTATGATCCAAAGATGTGCAGGTTAGGGTGAAGTGACCATGTTAAATTGCCCATAGTGTTCAAGGATGTGGAGTCAAGGGTAAAATATAGGAACTAGGGTAGAGGAATGGGTCTGGTGGGATACTCTTCAGAGGGTCAGTGTGGACTGGTTGGGCCAAAGAGTGTGTTTCCATACTGTATGGATTCTATAGTCTATTCTATAGCTCAAGTCCTGGCAACATCCTTGTCAATCTTTTCTGCGCCCTCTCACGTTTCTGAAAATCCTTGCTGTAAAGGGGAGATCAGGACTGAATGCAGTATTCTAAAAGTGGCCTGATCAACGTCCTGTACAGCCGCATTTTGCCGCCCCAACTCTGGTACTCAAGACTTTGGGTTCTCTTCTAAGTATTGGGCAGAAATGTGTCTTACCCCTTTCTGACTCTGCTGCTGTCCACGTGCTCCTCAGGTGAGGAAGGTCATCTCCTGGAGAGAGCTGGGTTTGCTCAGGAATAACCCTTGGAAAGTCTCACTGAGGAACCATGGTTTTGCATCAGTCATAAAGCTGTTACCTTCAAGAGAGCAGGGGGTGGGGAAATACTACACCCAGCAAATAAGCAATAACATGTGTTTCTGCTTCAGTGACTAGTGCCACACTTCAAACCACAAACATAAGTCATTCCAGGTTGATTACCACATTAACCAAGCCTCATATTTACCCACATTAAAAAAAAACAGATATAACCCTCTTTAACCTCCAATTCTTACCACTGCCCTCACCAACCTCACATCCCGCTGTTATTGTATAACCGTGATGTCTCATTCTCTGCCTGAATCCTCGCGGACTCTTTCTGTACTTGAACTCAGCACCTCTTCCATTTCTGAGCTTTGCCGCTAACCTCTCCCTTGCTGACACGGTGGCTCAGTGGTTAGCCCTCAAAGCACCAGGGATCCAGGTTCGATTCTAGCCTCGGACAATGAACCAGGTAAAGTTTGCACATTCTCCCCCGTGTCTGAGTGGGTTTCCTCCGGGTGCTCTGGTTTCCTCCCACAGTCCAAAGATGTGCAGGTCAGGGTGGAATGGCCATGCTAAATTACCCATAGTGCTCAGGGATGTGTGGGTTAGCCATGGAAAGTACAAGGTTATGGGGTTGGGTGGGACCCTCATTGAAGGATTGGTGTGGACTCACTGAGGCGAATGGTCTGTTTCCACACAGTAAGGGATTCGGTTCCATAAATTTTAGGGTGTTTTAGCAACTTGCAAGTTTGATGCATTTCAACTGCATTCAGCGCATCTGTTCAAACAAAACTAAAACAAATAGTCCAGTTTAAAAATGACCCAAAGTATAAAAGATGCCTTGACTTGAGCGTATGGCCATGTAAATCAATATTGTAACCTATTGATCCTTAATAATAATGCCTGGAAGCTGTGGGTAAAGGCTAGAATGTTGAGCAGAAGAAAGAGGTGGGGGTGCTGGTGACACTGGAGAGCAGAATGAATGATTTATTTATTGCCACATATATCCAGTGGGATACAGTGAAAAATGTTCCACTGCCACAATCTGGCCCCATTTTGAGGCACAAAAGAATGAAAAGAAAATACGATAGAGTTCACCTTCAGTGGCCAGGGTCCCAGATACAGCTCCAGGATTTTTGCGAAGCCTCTGCCGGGTCCCCGTTCCAGGTTCTGCCAGGACCCCTCTCCAGGTTCTGCCAGGTCCCCTCTCCAGGTCAACTCTAGCAGATGCCCTGCTGCCAGCTCCAGGTATCTACCCATCGGGCCTACATCACCAGGAGTCCCTGCTCTGGTCATCACTGGCACTGTTCCAACCGCCCTGTGATGTCAAGAGGATGAAGCAAAGAAGAGAAAGAAACAGTTGAAAAGGAGAGAGAGAAAGAGAGAGAGAGAGAGAGAGTGAGACAGAGATAGAGAGAGAGAGAGAGACAAAGGAATGTAGCAGGCCGGGAATGGATGGGGCGAAGCATGCGTGTGCTGCCATGTTGAATAGGTGGGCCCAGACTATCCCTCCGCACAGGGCCCACTCTCCTCCTCTGCACTGGGCCCACACTCCCCTCAGCACTGGGCCCACTCTCCCCTCCACACTGGGCCCACTCTCCCCTCCACACTGGGCCTACTCTCCCCTCCACACTGGGCCCACTCTCCCCTCCACACTGGGCCCACTCTCCCCTCCACTCAGAGCCCACACTCCCCTCCACACTGGGCCCACTCTCCCCTCCACACTGGGCCCACTCTCCCCTCCACACTGGGCCCAATCTACACCTCCACACTGGGCCCACTCTCCACTCCACACTGGGCCCACTCTCCCGTCCACACTGGGCCTACTCTCCCCTCCACACTGGGCCCACTCTCCCGTCCACACTGGGCCTACTCTCCCCTCCACACTGGGCCTACTCTCCCCTCCACACTGGGCCCACTCTCCCCTCCACACTGGGCCCACTCTACACCTCCGCACTGGGCCCACTCTCCCCTCCACACTGGGCCCACTCTCCCCTCCACACTGGGCCTACTCTCCCCTCCACAATGGGCCCACTTTCCCCTCCACACTGGGCTCAATCTCCCCTCTACACTGGGCCTACTCTCCCCTCCACACTGGGCTCAATTTCCCCTCTGCACTGGGCCCACTCTCCCCTCCACACTGGGCCCACTGTCCCCTCTGCACTGGGCCCACTCTCCCCTCCACACTGGGCCCACTGTCCCCTCTGCACTGGGCCCACTCTACACCTCCACACTGGGCCCACTTTCCTCTTCCGCACTGGGGCCACTCTACACCTCCGCACTAGGCTCACTCTCTCCTCTGCACTGGGCTCAATCTCCCCGCCACACTGGGCCCACTCTCCCCTCTGCACTGGGCCCACTCTTCCCTCCACACTGGGCCCATCTCCCCTCTACACTGGGCCTACTCTCCCCTCCACACTGGGCCCATTCTCCCCTCCACACTGGGCCCACTCTCCCCTCCACACTGGGCCCAGTTTCCCCTTCAAACTGGGCCCACTCTACACCTCCACACTGAGTCCACTTTCCTCCTCTGCACTGGGGCCACTCTACACCTCCATACTGGGCCTACTCTCCTCCTCCAAACTGGGCCCACTCTCCCCTCTGCACCGGGCCCACTCTCCCCTCCACACTGGGCCTACTCTTCCCTCTGCACTGGGCCTACTCTCCCCTCCACAATGGGCCCACTTTCCCCTCCACACTGGGCTCACTCTCCCCTCCACCATGGGCCCACTTTCCCCTCCACACTGGGCTCACTCTCCCCTCCACCATGGGCCCACTTTCCCATCCACACTGGGCTCAATCTCCCCTCTACACTGGGGCCCACTCTCCCCTCCACACTGGGCCTACTCTCCCCTCCACACTGGGGCCCACTCTCCCCTCCACACTAGGGTCTACTCTCCCCTCCATACTGGGCCTACTCTCCCCTCCACACTGGGGCCCACTCTCCCCTCCACACTGGGCCTACTCTCCCCTCCACACTGGGGCCCACTCTCCCCTCCACACTGGGGCCCACTCTCCCCTCCACACTGGGCCCACTCTCCCCTCCACACTGGGCCCACTCTCCCCTCCACACTGGGCCTACTGTCCCCTCCACACTGGGCCTACTCTCCCCTCCACACTGGGCCTACTCTCCCCTCCACACTGGGGCTCACTCTCCCCTCCACACTGAGCCCACTCTCCCCTCCACACTGGGGCCCACTTTCCCCTCCACACTGGGCCCACTCTCCCCTCCACACTGGGCCCACTCTCCCCTCCACACTGGGCCTACTCTCCCCTCCACACTGGGCCTACTCTCCCCTCCACACTGGGGCCCACTCTCCCCTCCACACTGGGCCCACTCTCCCATCCACACTGGGCCCACTCTCCCCTCCACACTGGGCACACTCTCCCCTCCACACTGGGCCCACTCTCCCCTCCACACTGGGCCTACTCTCCCCTCCACACTGGGCCCATACTCCCCTCCACACTGGGGCCCACTCTCCCATCCACACTGGGCCCACTCTCCCCTCCACACTGGGCCCACTCTCCCCTCCACACTGGGCCCACACTCCCCTCCACACTGGGCCCACTCTCCCCTCCACACTGGGCCTACTCTCCCCTCCACACTGGGGCCCACTTTCCCCTCCACACTGGGGCCCACTCTCCCCTCCACACTGAGCCCACTCTCCCCTCCACACTGGGCCACACACCCCCCTCCACACTGGGGCCCACACTCCCCTCCACACTGGGGCCCACTCTCCCCTCCACACTGGGCCTACTCTCCCCTCCACACTGGGGCCCACTTTCCCCTCCACACTGGGGCCCACTCTCCCCTCCACACTGGGCCCACTCTCCCCTCCACACTGGGCCCACTCTCCCCTCCACACTGGGCCCACGCTCCCCTCCACACTGGGCCCACTCTCCCCTCCACACTGGGCCTACTCTCCCCTCCACACTGGGGCCCACTTTCCCCTCCACACTGGGCCCACTCTCCCCTCCACACTGGGCCCACTCTCCCCTCCACACTGGGCCCATACTCCCCTCCACACTGGGCCCACACTCCCCTCCACACTGGGGCCCACTCTCCCCTCCACACTGGGCCCACACTCCCCTCCACACTGGGGCCCACTCTCCCCTCCACACTGGGCCCACTCTCCCCTCCACACTGGGCCCACACTCCCCTCCACACTGGGGCCCACTCTCCCCTCCACACTGGGCCCACACTCCCCTCCACACTGGGGCCCACTCTCCCCTCCACACTGGGCCCACTCTCCCCTCCACACTGGGCCCACACTCCCCTCCACACTGGGCCCACACTCCCCTCCACACTGGGGCCCACTCTCCCCTCCACACTGGGCCCACACTCCCCTCCACACTGGGGCCCACTTTCCCCTCCACACTGGGCCCACTCTCCCCTCCACACTGGGCCCACTCTCCCCTCCACACTGGGCCTACTCTCCCCTCCACACTGGGCCTACTCTCCCCTCCACACTGGGGCCCAGTCTCCCCTCCACACTGGGCCCACTCTCCCCTCCACACTGGGCCCACTCTCCCATCCACACTGGGCCCACTCTCCCCTCCACACTGGGCCCACTCTCCCCTCCACACTGGGCCCACTCTCCCCTCCACACTGGGCCTACTCTCCCCTCCACACTGGGGCCCACCTTCCCCTCCACACTGGGGCCCACTCTCCCCTCCACACTGGGCCCACTCTCCCCTCCACACTGGGCCCACTCTCCCCTCCACACTGGGCCCACACTCCCCTCCACACTGGGCCCACTCTCCCCTCCACACTGGGCCTACTCTCCCCTCCACACTGGGGCCCACTTTCCCCTCCACACTGGGGCCCACTCTCCCCTCCACACTGGGCCCACTCTCCCCTCCACACTGGGCCCATACTCCCCTCCACACTGGGCCCACACTCCCCTCCACACTGGGGCCCACTCTCCCCTCCACACTGGGCCCACACTCCCCTCCACACTGGGGCCCACTCTCCCCTCCACACTGGGCCCACTCTCCCCTCCACACTGGGCCCACACTCCCCTCCACACTGGGGCCCACTCTCCCCTCCACACTGGGCCCACACTCCCCTCCACACTGGGGCCCACTCTCCCCTCCACACTGGGCCCACTCTCCCCTCCACACTGGGCCCACACTCCCCTCCACACTGGGCCCACACTCCCCTCCACACTGGGGCCCACTCTCCCCTCCACACTGGGCCCACACTCCCCTCCACACTGGGGCCCACTCTCCCCTCCACACTGGGCCTACTCTCCCCTCCACACTGGGCCTACTCTCCCCTCCACACTGGGGCCCAGTCTCCCCTCCACACTGGGCCCACTCTCCCCTCCACACTGGGCCCACTCTCCCATCCACACTGGGCCCACTCTCCCCTCCACACTGGGCCCACTCTCCCCTCCACACTGGGCCCACTCTCCCCTCCACACTGGGCCTACTCTCCCCTCCACACTGGGGCCCACCTTCCCCTCCACACTGGGGCCCACTCTCCCCTCCACACTGGGCCCACTCTCCCCTCCACACTGGGCCCACTCTCCCCTCCACACTGGGCCCACACTCCCCTCCACACTGGGCCCACTCTCCCCTCCACACTGGGCCTACTCTCCCCTCCACACTGGGGCCCACTTTCCCCTCCACACTGGGGCCCACTCTCCCCTCCACACTGGGCCCACTCTCCCCTCCACACTGGGCCCACACTCCCCTCCACACTGGGGCCCACACTCCCCTCCACACTGGGGCCCACTCTCCCCTCCACACTGGGCCTACTCTCCCCTCCACACTGGAGCCCACTTTCCCCTCCACACTGGGGCCCACTCTCCCCTCCACACTGGGCCCACTCTCCCCTCCACACTGGGCCCACTCTCCCCTCCACACTGGGCCCACACTCCCCTCCACACTGGGCCCACTCTCCCCTCCACACTGGGCCTACTCTCCCCTCCACACTGGGGCCCACTTTCCCCTCCACACTGGGGCCCACTCTCCCCTCCACACTGGGCCCACACTCCCCTCCACACTGGGGCCCACTCTCCCCTCCACACTGGGCCCACACTCCCCTCCACACTGGGGCCCACTCTCCCCTCCACACTGGGCCCACTCTCCCCTCCACACTGGGCCCACACTCCCCTCCACACTGGGGCCCACTCTCCCCTCCACACTGGGCCTACTCTCCCCTCCACACTGGGCCTACTCTCCCCTCCACACTGGGGCCCACTCTCCCCTCCACACTGGGCCTACTCTCCCCTCCACACTGGGCCCACTCTCCCCTCCACACTGGGCCCACACTCCCCTCCACACTGGGGCCCACTCTCCCCTCCACACTGGGCCCACACTCCCCTCCACACTGGGGCCCACTCTCCCCTCCACACTGGGCCTACTCTCCCCTCCACACTGGGCCTACTCTCCCCTCCACACTGGGGCCCACTCTCCCCTCCACACTGGGCCTACTCTCCCCTCCACACTGGGCCTACTCTCCCCTCCACACTGGGGCCCACTCTCCCCTCCACACTGGGCCCACTCTCCCCTCCACACTGGGCCCACACTCCCCTCCACACTGGGGCCCACTTTCCCCTCCACACTGGGGCCCACTCTCCCCTCCACACTGGAGCCCACTCTCCCCTCCACACTGGGCCTACTCTCCCCTCCACACTGGGCCTACTCTCCCCTGTGATACTGCCGTGACCGTTCTCCCCTGTTGTTACCACTGCCATACATGCTCTGGAGACCAGGCCTCCCCTCACCCTGCTGAAGACGCAGAAAGAGGCTGCTAAAGAGAAAAAAAAATGCAAACGTAAAAAGTGCAAAAATAAAAATTAAAAAGAAGGAACCAGGCAAGCAGATGGAGGTGGGCACACCCTGGAGTAGGGGAGTGTGAACGCGGAGCTGTTGTTCAGCTGCCAGGCAGAGGAAGATCGCAGCAAAGATTTGCTTCTGACGGTATCGAGTGATGTTTGACCTAGATCTGGTGAAAGTGACAGCAACAGAGCAGTTGTGTGATGGACCCCCGCAGTAAATGCAGCCCATGAAGTAGCCGCTGTGCTGTGACAGCTGGGTATGGAGGGAAAGGTGAGGCTTTTCCACTCCCAACTGTCTCAGAGCATTGTTGGCGGATCCGTCACACAAGGCAATTCGTTTTAATGCATGACAGTAAAGAATCTGGCCGCACAGCAGGAACAGGGACACACGACTCGATGTGTGATTGCACAGAGCTGCAATATGTCCTGAGCGATTTCACTCACACTTGAGTTGAGATCAGCCTCAGATGGACTGCAGTGGTGCAAGACCATGTCTCCTCACTTTTAAATCAGGACCAGCAATTAATGATGGCTTTGTCTTAGAACAGCAGAATCCTGACAGTATGAAAACAGGTCATTCGGCCCAACAAGTCCACAATGACACTCTAAAGCTAACCCACACATCCCTGAACACAATGGCCAATACATCCAACTGGCACATCTCTGGATTGTGGGAGGAAACCCACACAGTCGCAGTGACCTGAGGCTGGAATCGAACCTGATTCCCTGGTGCTGTGAGGCAGCAGTACGAGCCACTGAGCCACCAAACTTGCCAGGGAGGCTCCCATTGCGTGAACAGAGAAAATGAGTACTTCAAATCGAGCAGATTGGTCAGCACTGTTCAGGGATCTGGGTTCAATTCCAGCCTCGGGCGACTGACTGTGTGGAGTTTGCACATTCTCCCTCGTGTCTGCGTGGGTTTCCTCCGGGTGCTCCGGTTTCCTCCCACAGTCCAAAGGTGTGCAGGTCAGGGTGGATTGGCCATGCTAAATTGTCCGTAGTGTCCAGGGGATGATCATTTCTGTTTAAAGCTGACAGTAATTCTGAAAGCAGACCTTTCTGGGGTCAAGTGAAAATTGGGAGGGACAAAATCAAGGCTCAATTGCGCCACCATAGGTAAGGAATGTAATTACAATGAAACAGGCTGGCACTGGTACCAACTGCGGTGGATGTCAATTGGACCTGCTGATCCACCCAGAATTTTTTTAAAATTCAAAATATACTTTATTCATTAAAAACTATAAACACAGTCATAAACACAGTTCAGCTCTGTGTATTAGCATATCGAAGAAATAAACAAACATTGATCCAACAAACCAAAGGCATTATTTGAACCAGACTATATTTCCTTGTATCTGTGGCACTAGGAAGGTCCAATAACTGAATTGTTTACCTTCAGCAGGAAGACCTCAGACGGTGATCTTTCCCCACTGGGCCTTGGCAGCAGCTGCCCCAAACTTGAGTGCGTCCCTCAGCACGTAGTCCTGGCCCTCTGAATGTGCCAGTCTGCAACACTTGGTCAGGGTCAACTCCTTGTTCCGGAAGACCAGCACGTTTCAGGCAGACCAAAGAGCGTCACTCACTGAGTCGATGGTCCTCCAGGCGCAGCCAATGTTTGTCCTAATGTGCATCCCGGGGAACAGAGTCCAGTGTCACGGAGCTGCTCAGGATGAGCCTCGATTAAAAGCCATTACATCTCTCTCCAGACTTCCTTTCCAAAGGCACATTCCGCAGGAGATATGAGACAGACTGTGCTGCCCCCCCACTCCTTTCCCCCCAACACAGCCACTTTGAGGACAGCGTGCTGTGGTGTAGACTGACTGGACATATATGGAGGATCTCACCATCAGCCAAGTGATGTCTTGGGGGTCTGTTTTACAAATCGTTTCACAGACACTGCCAGGACTTGCTGAGTTTCTCCAGCATTTTCTGCTTTTATAAAGATGTTTACTACTCGTGACTAAGTACTCTGCTCCCTCAGTCTTCAGCAACCTTAACCCGTACACCATGGAATTAATCCTGTTTCCCTCTCCCTCGCTCCAAGGTAGTAATAGGGAAATAAAGTCCATGATTAGTCCAAGTTCTCTTCCTTCTATTATTGGGGTTCTCTGGTGTTCACTAACTGTATACAAGTCCCATTTACCTGAGCTGTCAATACTGTATATCTGATGAAGATTACAATACTTTATGAAGTGGACAGAGAAGGCAGAAGGGCAACAGGATTGAGGTGTAGCAAACTGTGAAGGGTGGAGGTCGAGTAGACAGGAGGAACCTGTTTCCCTCAGCAGAGAGTTCAAACACCCAGGGGGATGGATTCACGTTGAGTGGCATTAGGATTAAAGGAAACGGGAGGGAAAATGGTTTTACACAGGGGGTGGTAGGTGCCTGGAATTCATTGCCTGAGCTGTTTTGTGGATGCAGAGAGCTTCAACACCTTCAAAGAGTATTGGATCTGTACTGTAAGTGCTGTGTGTAACAGGGCTATGGGCCATATGTAGGAAGATGGGGTTAGTAAGGGCATCTGGGTGTCTTGCAGTCAGTATAGACAAAGTGGACCACATGACCCCTCCCTTCTCCCCTATGGGTGGGTATGTGTGTGTGAGTGACAGTGTGTGTGAGCGTGTGTGAGTGACAGTGTGTGTGAGTGTGTGTGTGCGTATGAGTGACAGTGTGTGTGTGAGTGTGAGTGACAGTGCGTGTGTGAGTGACAGTGTGTGTGAGTGACAGTGTGTGTGTGAGTGTGTGTGTTTGTGTGCGTGCGTGTGTGCGTGCACATGTGTGAGTATGTGCGTGTGTGAATGTACATGTGTCTGTCTGTGTGTATGTGTGTGTGAGCATGAGTGTGAGCATGTTGTATGTGTATGTGCGTATATATATGTGTATGACTGTGTATGGGTGCGTATGAGTGTATGTGTGTGTGAGAATGTGTCTATGCATGTGTGTATATATGTACATGTGTATGTATGTGTGTGTATATGAGCATGTGTGAATGTGTATGTGTATGTGGGTGTGCAGGTGTATATGTAAATGTGTGTGAATGTACGTATTGTGTGTGCGGGTGCATGTGTGTGCGGGTGTGCATGTGTATGTGTGTGCATTTTTGTGCATATGTGTGTGTATGCATGTATGTGTGTGTGTGTACGCGTATGTATGTGTGCTTGTGTGTGTATGTGTCTATGTGTGTGTGTGTGTGTATGTGTGTGTGTGTATGTGTGTGTATGTGTGTGTGTGTTAGTGTCAGTGTGAGTGTGTGTATGTTTGTTAGTTTGTTAGAACGATACGTATTTGTGTAATCCAAACTGTTCATCTTTGCAAGTTTAAGCTTTGGAAACAGACCTGGTATTCTGTGTTGCCAATAGGAACCTGGCTGACTCATGCTCGATCCTGAACCTGGCATGGTTTGGGAGCTATATAACGAGCCGCATTGCCGACCTGTTTGAATGTACTATTGCAGTGACCAGGAGAGGGATGGGACAAGAACAGGAAACAGCAATTGTACCATCCGCCCGTGCCCCCCTCCCCAGGCCCAGAGCTGGTAACACTGTGTTTTCCACTGAAACAGATGTACATCAAAGCAACTGCCCCTCCAGAAATGACACAGCTCATTCTGCAACAACTATGCCTTTTGCTCCAATGCTAACTTCAGATGCCAAACGAGACCTCTGCTATTTTCAGCTCCTGTCTTTGTGGTTTTGAGTAAAAACATGAGCGAGAGTTCTCAGCGCTTCGAGCAGCAGAGTAATATCTTGCCCTGTGGGGCTGGCAACGCTGTCGGGGGCATGTGCAGACGACTCTCGGTTAGTGCCACGAACAATCCCACGGGGTCATCCTTTATGATTTCACCAACGTTGCTTCAGAATTTAAAAGGAAGCAAGCAGCTGGAATGTCTCGGGATCTTGCTGTGTAGCAATAGCAGCACAGACCAACAGCAGTAACTACCAATGTTTCCTGTAAACAGTGCGCAGACCTTTTGTGGCAGTGGGAACGAGATCAGAAATCCAGTCAGCAGCTACGCTCAGTAAAGTTAGCTACTGTGATCTTGAAAAGTGTCATAAAAATGACAAGCCCTATTGCCCATCTTCCTGCTGGAGGCTGTCTCCGATGCCAATGCTGACGGTGTTACCCATGTCCCGACAACACCTTCAGACGCTGCTCATGAAATGGTACAAATCCTCCAAAGGGCGTCACATTTGATCAAGTGAGACTTTTGACACAGGGGCTCATGTTCCAGAGCTTGCTCACCACAATGGCTCTCGGGGAGTGTCTTTTCTGGATTGGATTAGATTCCCTACAGTGTGGAAACAGGCCCTTCAGCCCAACAAGTCCACACCGACCCTCTGAAGAGCAACCCACCCAGATCCATTCCCCCTAACCAATGCACCTAACACTACGGGCATGGCCAATTCACCTGACCTGCACATCTTTGGACTGTGGGAGGAAGCCGGAGCACCCGGAGGAAACCCACGCAGACACGGGGAGAGTGTGCAAACTCCACACAGTCAGTCGCCTGAGGCTGGAATCGAACCTGGGACCCTGGCGCTGTGAGGCAGCAGTGCGAACCACTGAGCTACCGTGTCTTACAGGAGGGGTGTGAGGTCTAGCAGCAGGATCGAAGATGCAGCTTAAGTGGTAAACAAAACTGAGGCTAGAATTGGAGGAACATAGAATGTCTGTGATGAATCACAACAAGGAATGCTTTAACTCAATGAATTCACAGCAAGACTTTTCGAGGTGGTTCTGAAAGATGTGAAACGCAAATCTTTATTTTCTTTACGTTTGTCATTTCAGAAGCCCATGAGTTGGGGCAGCGAAGGCAAAAATAAAGTTGTCAAAACCAAACCCAAAAGGGGTTTCACTTTGAGACTGGAGAGTGTTGGAAACAAGTTCCCTTAGATGTTTGAGACCAGGAGCCGGTAATAGAGATGGTCAGTGACACCGTTGTCAGGGAAACGAGTGCAGGAATGTACTTTGGAAGATCAAGCCCCTGGGGTAATCTTGATCTGATGGCAATGCCTCTGCAGCCCCAGGCCCAACGCCCAAGTTAACAGTATAACGGGCTGGGTTCAAATCCTTCCACTGCTGTGAGTAAGATTCAAATTCAGTTCATAAACCTGGAGGCTAGTCTCTCAATAATGGTGGCCATGACAACTATTAAACTAAAATAACCCCTCTGGTTCACCTGTGTCCTTTGGGAAGGGAATCTGCCATCCTTACCTGGTCTGGCCTCCATGTGACTCCAGACCCATATGGTTACCTCTTATAACTACCCTCTGAAATGGCCTAGCACGCCATCCAGCTCCAGGGCAATTAGGGATGGGTGGCACATTCTGGCTTTTGTCAACAAAGCCTATCTCCCATGAAGGAATGATGAAGAGGGAAAGCCCATGGCACAGCCGCAGGGGAAGCCGCCATCTTTAATTGTACAATCTGAGTTTTTTCCCCGATGGAATTGGTTCGAAGACGTGTAGTTCCTTCCAGAGTGAGACCCCCAAATTCAAGCACAGAGCAAATCGAAGATTTTCGTAAACGCCCACAACAACCCGTACCTCTTGCACAATCATTTCGGAGCTATGGCTCATTTGCTCGTTCAATCCAAGGGTTTGCCTGTTTTGCGTGGGATCTTTAAATGGCGAGAGATAAATTAAGAAGGTTATGTCAAAGTACAACAGGCCGAAGAGAGGCAGATGGAGTTTAATGTAGATAAATGTGAGGTGCTGCATTTTGGAAAGGCAAATCAGGGCAGACTTACACTTAATGATAAGGTCCTGGGGAGTGTTGCTGAACAAAGAGACCTTGGAGTGCAGGTTCATAGCTCCTTGAAAGTGGAGTCGCAGGTAGATAGGATAGTGAAGAAGGCGTTTGGTATGTTTTCCTTTATTGGTCAGAGTATTGAGTACAGGAGTTGGGAGGTCATGTTGCGGCTGTACAGGACATTGGTTAGACCACTGTTGGAATATTGCATGCAATTCTGGTCTCCTTCCTACCGGAAAGATGTTGTGAAACTTGAAAGGGTTCAGAAAAGATTTGCAAGGATGTTGCCAGGGTTGGAGGATCTGAGCTATAGGGAGAGTCTGAACAGGCTGGGGCTGTTTTCCCTGGAGCGTCGGAGACTGAGGGGTTACCACATGGATGTTTATAAAATCATGAGGGGCATGGATAGGGTAAATAGCCAAGATCATTTTCTTAGGATGGGGAAGGTTTCCATAGGTTTAAGGTCAGAAGGGAAAGATTTAAAACTGATCTAAAGAATATTTTTTTTCACACAGAGGGTGGTGCGTGTATGGAATGAGCTGCCAGAGGAAGTGGTGGAGGCTGGTACAATTACAGCATTGAAAAGGCATCTGGATGGGTATATGAATAGGAAGGGTTTGGAGGGATATGAGCCAGGTGTTAGCAAATGGAACTAGATTAATTCAGGATATCTGGTCAGCATGGACGAATTGGGCTGAAAGGTCTGTTCCGGCTGTACGGTTTGATGTCTCTGTGACTCAAAGTGATCTAAACATGTGCTGCACAACATGACATAAATCAGTCTGGCAGGTTCACACTCTTGATCAGAGATTTGGAATGGGAACTGCTATAGATGTGTCCAATTTGCAAATGTCCAACTTACGAACGCTCCTGCCTATGAATGTGATCTTCTAAAGGGGGATAATTTTAAAGATCCCATGTGAACATTTTCAGTATTTGCAAACAGCTCCTTTCTAATGTTCTGCATTAGGTTCTGACTTGCCAACAACCGACTTGAGAACGGATTCCAGGACAGAATAATTCATGACCCAGGCACTGCCTGGACTTGAGCAGAATGAGAAACACTGAACAGGTCCTTAAATGGTGCGTCTGCTGCCGAGTGTGACCCTGAGAGTTTGGTGAATACGAGAGTCTGGTAAGGAGGGGGCAGGACTCCATCGACACACCTTGTTGCTGTGGAAAAGCTGCCAACATCCTCAAAGACCCTTCCCAACCCAGGAATGCTGTCCTACAACCCCGTCCATCAGGCAGAAGATACAAACGCTTGAACACATGTACCAGGAGGTTCACGAACAGCTTCTTCCCTACCGTTGTTAGTCTGCTGAACGGACTCTCAAACTTTGGATAATGTTGATCTTGTTTTATACACCTCCTCTTCAGCTGTAACCTTGCGTACCTCACTCCGTCTAAGCACCCTATCATCTGTATCATAGACCTTTCAGTCCAACCCGTCCGTGCCGACCAGATATCCCAACCCAATCTAGTCCCACCTGCCAGCATCTAGGCGATATCCATCCAAACCCTACCTATTCATATACCCACCCAGATGCCTTTTAAATGCTGTAACTGTACCAGCCTCCACCACTTCCTCTGGCAGCTCATTCCATACACGTACCACCCTCTGTGTAAAAATATTGCCCCTTAGGTCTCTTTTATATCTTTCCCCTCTCACCCTAAACCTATGCCCTCTCGTTCTGGACTCCCCCACCCCAGGGAGAAGACTTTGCCTATTTATCCTATCCATGCCCTTCATAATTTTGTAAACATCTATAAGGTCACCCCTCAGCCTCCAAAGCTCCAGGGAAAACAGCCCCAGCCTGTTCAGCCTCTCCCTATAGCTCAGATCCTCCAACCCTGTCAACATCCTTGTAAATCTTTTCTGAACCCTTTCAAGTTTCACAACATCCTTCCGATAGGAAGGAGACCAGAATTGCATGCAATATTCCAACAGTGGCCTAACCAATGTCCTGTACAGCTGCAACACGACCTCCCAACTCCTGTACTGAAGGAGAGCAGTCAGACCCACTCTCTTAGCACTGTGGACAGCTAGACAGGAAGATAGAATTAGGAGTGATGGTGAGAGGGAAAATGAGAGGGAATTCCATAGTCAAGGGGTTAGGCAGGTGTTACTGTGGTCAGGGATGTGACTTCAGGATGGTTCCCTCCCTGATGCCAGGATCAAGGATGTCATAAGATGGGCATGCCTCGGGTGGAGGGGAGGGGGAACAGCTCGAGGAGATGGTTCACATTGCTACCAATGACGTTGGTTGGAGGGAGGCTAAGATCCTGAAAGCAGACGCTGGGGAGTTGGGAAGGAAATTCAAGAGCAGTAAACTCAGATTGCTCCCAGTCCCACCATCTGGGCAGCCTCATTCATAGGTCACGGAAGGTTAACACGCAGGGTCAGCAAACTATCAGGAAGGAGGGGTTATGTACTGGAGTGGCCAAGCATTGTTTCATTTATATAGAGGCATGGTTCGTCCGCACGTGCTGTTTTAGTCCCCAGCATCAGGAGAGATGTTGTTGCCACAGACGGAGGTTCATTGGGCCTGTTCCCATGACAACAGGATTGTCCTTTGAAGGGAACTTGGGCCTTTATTCTCTAGAATAAGAATGAGGGGTGATCTCATTGAAATATACAACATACTTAAACAGATAGGCAGGTAGATGCAGGTTAGAGATTGGAGAGTCTAAAATCAGGAGGGAGGGGGGTTCAGTTTCAAAAAAAGGGGAATATTATTTGGGACCAAGATGAGGAAAAGGTATTTTTTCTCAGAGTGTTGTGAATCTGTGGGAGCTCAGGATGATTAAAGTAGAGGTTTCAGATTACCAATGAGGTAAAGGGTTAGCATAGAATCCTGACAGAATCACTACAGTGTGGAAACAGGCCCTTCAGCCCAACACACCCATACCAACCCTTCAAAGTGTAACCCAGACTCATCCGCCCTACCCCACATTTACCCTAAGACAGCTAACCTACACATCCCTGAACACTATGGACAAGCATGGCCAATCCACCTGACCTGCACATCTTTGGACTGTGGGAGGAAACCGGAGCACCCGGAGGAAACACACACAGACACGGGGAGAATGTGCAAACTCCACACAGTCAGTCACCCAAGGCAGGGATCAAACCCGGGTCCCTGGCACTGTGAGGCAGCGGTGCTAACCACTGAGCCATCCCATTGGAATATTGAGGGGCAAAGGCATCAAAGTGATGATCATGTTGAATGGTGGAGCAGACTCGACAGGCTGAATGGCCCACTCTACTTCCCACTGTTGCCGTATGGAATGAACAGGTAGAAATTGACCAGGTCCAGGTGCCCCTCAGCAATGACCACACGGGAACTGGTCTTCCTCACAATTTGTATTCATTCACAGGATGAGGGCGTCACTGGCTAGGCCAGCACTTATTGCCCATCCCCGAGGGCAGTTAAGAGTCAGCCATGTTGATGTGGGTGTGGAGTCCTATGTAGGCCAGACCAGGTAAGGACAGCAGTTTCCTTCCCTGAAGGACAGGAGTGAACTAGATGGGTTTTTCCAACAATTAGCAATGGATTATTGGTTATTATTAGGCACTTATTCCTGAATTAAAATTCCATCATCTACTGTGATGGGATTGGAACCCAGGTTCCCAAAATATCATGCAGGTCAATGGATTAACAGTCCAACGAAAATACCACTAGGCCACAAACTACAAACGGCCATTTCTTTCTAAGCCAGGGTAACCGATAACCTTTCCCACACAGAGGGGCAATCTGGTGTGGTAAAGGAGGTGTATGGCATGCTTGCCTTTATTGGTGGGGGCATTGAGTGCCGGATGTCATGTTGTAGTCTTGTAAGACTTTGGTTGGGCCACACTTAGAGTATTGTGTTCAATTCTGCTCGCCACATTACAGGAAGGATGTGGAGGCTTTGGAGAGGGTGCAGAAGAGGTTTAGCAGGATGCTGCCTGGATTAGAGGGTATGAGCTATAAGGAGAGGCTAGAAAAGCTCGGGTTGTTTTCTCTGGAGCAGCAGAGGCTGATGGGAAACCTGATAGAGGTCTATAAAATTATGAGAGGCATAGATAGGGTTGACAGTCAGACACTTTCTCCCAGAGTTGAAATGTCTAATATAAGGAGCATGTGTTTAAGGTGAGAGGGGGCAAGTTCAAAGGAGATGTGAGGGGCAGCTTTTTAACACAGGGAGTGGTAGGAGGCTGGTGGTGGTGACAGATATGATAGGGGCATTTAAGGGTTTTTCGATAAGCACATGAATATACAAGGAATGGAGGGATATGGACCAAGGACAGGCGGAAGGGATTAGTTTAATTTGGCGTCGTGCTCAGCACAACATTGTGGGCCGAAGGGCCTGTTCCTATGCTGTACAGTTCTATGTTCTATCTCATGGTGGAGCCAGCTGTCAAAGGAGACAGTGACAGACTCATCATTCAAACTCTTCGGCTTCAGCTCATTTCCATTGGCACCATGAGCATGCCTGGTCCAGCGGGCACCAGCCGTTTAGTTTCTGCTGCCGATGTAATCGAGGTGGGATTGTGGGACAAAAATGGAGAAGTGCAGTGACTAACGATGCGCAGATGAACGGTAAAGGAAGGTTTTGCATTTATATAGCCACTGGCACCACCGCAGGTCACGCTGAAGCTCTTGACTGCCATTGTAAACTCAACAACATAAGTGTAAGGGACAAAACACCCTCAAATAGTTTCCGCTTGAGTCGTCTGATTGACTCTTGATCCAGCTTTGGGTGAGGGGTGTCACGTGAATTATGTGAACGTCGGAAAATAGTCTCGCCTTTTCCCCTCGGAGAACAAAGAACACTAGCCCTTCCACATTTGGCCTCAGGACAGGGGGCCGGAGCTGTCCACAGCTGTCACCCAGTCCCAACACGGCAGCTAACTGGCGCAAAGCAAGATCCCACAAATGACAGTGGGTTGAAGGACGCATCCTCTGCTCTCGCGATGTTTAGTGAGCGATAAACCTTGGCCAGGGTCCTGGGTAGATCGGCGTTGTTTGATTGAAGGCTATGGACCTGGTCTGCCCCTGGATGGAATCCCTGTGACTTCACACAGAGCCTCCAACAGAGCAGCACTCCGACAGTGCTGCAACAGGAAGGCCAGCCTGCACTGAGCAGAGCACGCAGGTTTATCAGTGTCTGGCTACATGTGCGCGAGAGGCCTGTAGATGTGCCATTGTATGTGTGCACATATGTGCGCACGTGTGTGTATGTGTCTAATAGTTACGTCCTACCAGAACATAAGGTGTTCTCTCAGAGAGACAAGCTGGTGGCGGGTTTAACCTGGGGGGCACCACGCCTCAAGCAAGGGCAGAGGTTGAGAAGTTGGGAGCTTTACCGTAACCGCGGGCAGCGCGGGAATCGAACCCACACTGTCGGTGTCACTCTGCATCTAAAACAAACCATCCAGCCAGCAGAACTCCTGTGGTCCGTTCATGGGCTGCTGATTTTGGATAAATGTCTGACAGACTTGTGGATCTGGGTGTGAGCATGTGGGAATGTGTGCGCGTGCAAGTGTGTGAGTGTGTGTGTGTATGTGAGCAAATGCACATGTGTGTGAGCGTGGGTGCAAATGTGCATGTGTGTGTCGTGGGTGCAAATGTGCATGTGTGTGCACGCAAGTCTGTGCACAAGAGTGTGCACGTGCACGGATGTATCAGTGTGTTTGTAAGTGTGTGGGCACACAAAAGAGTGTATGTATGTGGATTAGTATGTGCATGTGTGTATATGTCTGCAGGTGTGTGTGCACACAAGCGTGTGTGCGTGTATATGTCTGCTCATTGTGTGTCTGCTCCTGTCCGTTCAGTTCAGTCACTGCGTGAGTAGCTGTGTGAGTACATGAACATCTATCTGCTCAGCTAAGTATACACCAGTATAACCCTACACCAGTAAAAGATGGATTTATCTGAGGATAGCTGAAAGGGGTAGAAATAATGAATGGAAGAGTAACCAGATGATGATGTATTCCCTCAGTCCCAGTTTCACAATCCTCTGAATTAAAAACACAACACTGTAGTACCTAGACTGTTGAATATTTTTTATCGAGAGCACAGCCTCACAATGTGATGATTCAGGGCTTGCAGTGCACAGCATAGATCAGCTCAAAAGTGGCAGCTTATAGTGGATTCACTAGGGGTAACAGAACATGTACTGAATCTCCTTTCTAAGCTCTTCTGTAACTTGGTCATTTCATTGGAGACAATGATAGATTTGTTAAATGTGGTATTGATGAGACATGGCCCAATATCACCTGTATCCCAGGTCATCAGCTGCTGAAGCCCTGATATCTAATGTCCAGACCAGTCCAACACACTCTTGTACAACATCATAGTGTCAGCCCATAATGTGAGCTCATGCTAAACCCTGTATCTGTGTCTGAAGACACCAGGATCCATTCCCCATCACCTTAGTGTATATGGCTTGACACTGCTTCCCAGCCAAACAGTATGTGTATGTGTGTGAGTATATATTTGGGTGTTTCTGCATGTCTGTGTGTGTGTGAATACGTATGTATGTGCCTGCGCATGTGTGTGTGTCTATGTATCTGTGTATGTGAAAATATGTGTGTGTGTGTGTCTGTGTGTGTTTATGTAACAGTGTGTGTGCGTTTGTGTGGGTGTGTGTGTGTGTGTGTGTTTGTGTGAGTATGTTTTTATGTAAGAGTGTGTGTGTGTTTGTGTGAGTGTGTCTGTGTGGTTTTATGTAAGAGTGTGTGTGTGTTTGTGTGAGTGTGTTTGTGTGGTTTTATGTAAGAGTGTGTGTGTGTTTGTGTGAATATGTTTTTATGTAAGAGTGTGTGTGTGTTTGTGTGGGTGTGTGTCTGTGTGTGTTTATGTAAGAGTGTGTGTGTGTTTGTGTGGGTGTGTGTCTGTGTGTGTTTATATGAGAGTGTGTGTGTTTGTGTGTGTGTGTCTGTGTGTTTTTATGTAAGAGTGTGTGTGTGTTTGTGTGAGTATGTTTTTATGTAAGAGTATGTGTGTGTTTGTGTGGATGTGTGTCTGTGTGTGTTTATGTAAGAGTGTGTGTGTGTTTGTGTGGGTGTGTGTCTGTGTGTGTTTATATGAGAGTGTGTGTGTTTGTGTGTGTGTGTCCGTGTGTTTTTATGTAAGATGTGTACATTTGTGTGGGTGTGTGTCTGTGTGTGTTTATGTGAGAGTGTGTGTGTTTGTGTCGGTGTGTATCTGTGTGTGTTTATGTGAGTGTGTGTGTTTGTGTGGGTGTGTGTCTGTGTGTGTTTGTGTGGGTGTGCGTCTTTGTTATTGTTTATGTGAGTGTGTGTGTCTGTGTGGGTGTGTGTCTGTGTATGTTTATGTATGAGTGTGTGTGTGTTTTTGTGGGTGTGCGTCTGTGTGTGTTTATGTGAGAGTGTGTGTGAGTTTGTGTGGGTGTGCGTCTGTGTGTGTTTATGTGAGTCTGTGTGTGCATTTGTTTGGTGTGTGTCTTTGTGCTTTTTTGTGTGTCTGTATGTTTATGTGAGTGTGCGTGTGTTTATGTGAGAGTGTGTGTGGTTTGTGTGAGTGTGTATGTGAGTGTGTCTGTAAGCATGTCTGTGTGCATGTTTATTAGACAGCATGAGTGTATGTTTTAGAGTGTATGTGTTAAAGAATGAGTGTGTGCATGTGTGAGAGTGTGTGTGCATGTATGTGGGTGGGTGTGTGTGAGTGAGTTAGTGTGTGTTGTGTGTATGTGTGTGAGAGTGTAAGTGAGTTAGTGTGCATGTGTGTGCGTGAGTGAGTTAATGTGTGTGTGTATGTGAGTTTGTGTGTGAGTTAGTGAGTGTGTGTGTGTGCAAGTGTGTGCATGGGTGTGTGTGTGAGTGTGTGTGTGTGTGACGGTGTGTGAGTGTGTGCGTGTGTGCGTGTGTATGTGTGTGGGTTTGCGGGTGTGTGTGTGGGTGTGTGTGTGTTTGTGAGTGTGTGTGTGTGGGTGCGTGTGCATGTGTGTGTGTTTTTGTGAGTGTGTGGGTGTATGGGTGTGTGTGTGGATGTGTGTGTGTGTGTGTGGGTGCTTGTGCGTGTGTGTGGGTGCGTGTGTGTGTGGCGTGTAGGTGTGTGATGCGTGTGCGTGTGTGTGTGGGTGCATGTGCGTGTGGGTGTATGTGTGGGTGTATGGGTGTGTATGTGTGTGGGTGCATGTGTGTGTGTGTGTGTGTGTGTGAGTGTGGGTGAGTTTGTGAGTGTGTGTAGGGCCCCAGACCAAAGGCTGAGCAGTGAGATGGGATAGAATGCCTTGGCTGCGATGGGCCAAGTGGCCTCTACCTGAACTGTAAAGCCTTTCCGAATCTAATTTCCTGTAACCCTAGCATTTAGTTCCCCTGAATCGATCCTTTCTCCGTTGGTGGCTTGGCCTTGAAGTGTTGAGGAGAGCAGAATATGGTACTGCCTTGCCTACATCTCTCCCAAACCTCACTTTCCCTCTTTACAGCACACACCTACACCCGGGACCCCAAACTCTGGTCACTGCTGGGCTTCCTCCCCTCGCCATCTGGTTCACCTACAGTCTGGGCTCCGTAACGTTCCTGCTAAGAGGGGCTGGGATGACCTGTTATGTTATGGTGCTTTACAAAGACAGCTCAAGTGTTGTTGTTGGGCTAGTTGGTACTATACAAAGGGCCATCAGCAACCACCCAGAGACAGTTCATCGCCGGTGACCCGATCTCCGTTACTTCAGCGGGGACTGGTCAACCGGACTCGGGAACTCCACTTCCGCCTGGATCCAGGGAGTCCTGAGACACAGTCCCAAGGACAAGCAGACATGAGCAGAGAATGCTGGGGGAGCTGAGCAACGGCAAATCTTCAGGGACAGAC